>NC_133736.1:4852365-5242365 GCF_048934315.1 Petromyzon marinus | reverse complement strand
CAGTGTTGGGTCTATGGAGCAGTGTTGAGTGAGTGTTATGATGCCTTGAGCGGTTAAGTGGGGAGCGGTGGGTGTAGCGGTTAGCGCTACGCTGCGCTACGAACCCGGCGACCCGGGTTCGATTCCTGCTCACGGCCAACACCGGTGACGATTTTGTGAACCGGTCCCGGGCTACCCCTAGGTCCTGGAGCGGTGTGTAGTAAACATCGCCACCGGCGGGGGGGGGGGGGGGGGGGCGACCTGAGGTTCGATTCTCCCTGGGTACCGCTCGGGCTCAAATGCCGTGCCCGGCACGGTGTGCGGCAAAACGTCGAACCCTGGGGGAGACAAAGGCAGGCCCGGGCACGATGCTTACAGCGCTTGGCCCCACCCCCCCCCCCCCCCCCCCACAACAGTCTGTGAAGGCTCCACGGGACATCTTTGTGTTTGCGGCGGTGCAGGCTGGGACCAGATACAGACGGTCGACTCGCTGCTGAGGAAGGGGGGCTACAAAGCCTCCATATCCAACGACTTCCGCAAGTCAATCAAGCTCACCAGGTGAGGGGCGGGGACAGGCTCGCACACTCGCTCACGCACTCGCTCACGCACTCAGTCACTCGCACACTCACGCACGCAACCACACACTCACTCACACACTCAACAACAACAACAACAACCGCCATTCGCCACTAAGTGGCGGTGACGTCACCACGACGCTTGTGCCAGGCCACGTGCACCTTGAGGCCACGTGAAGTGTCGGACGCCCGCGGGCAGGAGGTCACTGGGCAGACCCAGGTGCCACGGCTCGACTGACTGAGATGACTGGCTGATGCACCACCTGTGCCCCCTACTGTGCCAACCTGCTGTGCTTTAGCCACCCGGCGCTCCGCTCGTTGTTGTCAGCGTCGCTCCTCCGCCCCCCGTTGTTGTTGGAGGGCGACTGCCTCCAGCTCCCCAGTAGCGTCCTTCACGAGCCTCCTCCACAGAGGCCGATCTTGACACCGCTGGTACCGGTCATCGGCAAGTCCAGTCAGCTCCACGTCCTCCTGTACCACATCACTCCATCTCTTCTCTAGCCCGTGCCTCGCCCGTTTAGCCCCCTCGATCCGGCCGAACAAAAGCTGTTTCGGCATGCAGTGGCTGGGCATGCAGGCTACATGACCCAGCCAACGTAGCCTTGCCTGCCGGAGGAGCTCACCGATGGGACCTTGCCCAGATCTTTCAAGGATTTGTGAGCTCCTCACACAATCCAGCCTGGTTAAACCCAGGATGGATCGTAGGCAGGCTAGCCTAAATGTTTCTAACCGGCGAAGATGTTTCATTAGGGGGGTCCACGTTTCGCAAGCCTAGAGACGGGAGGGAATGACCGTGGCCGAGAAGACCTGAAGCTTAGTGCGGAGCGACAGACCAGGTAGCTTCCACACAGCGTTATGCAACCGATGAAAAGATATTGCCGCTCGACTGATTCGGAATGAGACCTCTGCTGTTAAACTGGAGCCGGTCATAAGCACACTGCACAGGTATAGGAAACTCTCCACTCTCTCCACAACTGCCCCATCACCGATTGGGAGTTGTGGGGGTGGAGTGTCCGATGGTACAAAATACCCAGGCAGGTGCTTAGTTTTGGTGGGGTTGATGGTAAGGCCCCACCTCTTAGTGGCACGCTCCAGTCTCAGCAACAGCGTCTCCAACTCCTCCTCTGAATGAGCAGCTATTACCAAATCATCGGCATACATAACGTGATTGAGCAATAGGGAGCCATCCCTTGACCGCACCCGGGCATTGATCAGCCTCCCATTATATCTGTACCAAATGGAGATTCCCCCGGTACAGCTATTGAAGGCTTCACGAACTACGTAGTCAAAATGCAGGGAATGGCTCTGACTCCCGGCCACGTAGTTTTACCTGGGCCCGCTCACCATCATGAAGGTCCTTAATGATCGTGAGCAGAGGGTCAGGGACTCCAAAGCACGAAGAACAACCCAGAGCTCAGGCCTACTGATGGTATCATAGGCCTTGACCAGGTCAATAAAGCAGAGATGTAGGTCTTGTTGGAATTCCCTACACCTCTGCTGTAGCAGACGGACAGAAAATATGGCGCCACACACACTCGGTCACACACTCACTCACACACTCACTCGCACTCAATCACTCGCACTCACACTCAACAACAACCGCCATTCACCACTACGTGACATCACTACCGCCATTGTGCCAGGCTAAGTGCACTTTAAGGTCAAATGAAGTGTCAAACGCCCGCTGGCACGAGGTCACAAGGCAGACCGAGGTGCCATGGGTTGACTGACTGAGATGACTGGCCGATGCACCACCTGTGCCCCCTACTGTGCCAACTTGCTGTGTTTTAGCCACCCGGCGCTCCGCTCGTTGTTGTGAGCATCGCTCCTCTGCCCTCCGTTGTTGCTGGAGGGCGACTGCCTTCAACTGCCCAGTAGCAGCGTCCTTCACGAGCCTCCTCCATAGAGACTGATCTTGACACCGCTGGTACCAGCCATTGGCAAGTCCACTCAGCTCAACATCCTCTTATGTGTGCTGTATCTGTGTGTGTGTTGTGTCTGTGTGTGTGCATGTGTGTCTGTGTGTGTGTCTGTGTGGTGTGTGTGTTTGTCCGGCAAAAACAACCCCCTACCTCCTCGTGGTACCGGACAGCAACGCTGTGGTGGGCAGTGCCGTGAGGGGAGGGGCCAATTTAAATTGGCCCCTCCCCTCATGGCGTTTGTAGCCACCACAGCGGCCAAATGGGGGCTCTGGACAGGTGCGAGGGGCTGGTAACCCCATCACTTTAAATTAACTACCACTAAACTACGAGGTAAAACATTTATTAAGCTTGTGCCGGAGGCCCCGGGGGGACAGGCGTCTATGACGTCTCCTGGCCAAACCCCATTTGGCAGAGCCAGGAGACTGAATCCTTACCCTCGGGGCTCCAGAAATACCAAAAAGCCGCTTCGGATGGCCACGTGGAATGTCAGAATGCTCACTGCGGAGGAAAGGCTCCCACTCCTCCGTCGGGAGCTGGACCGGTACCACCTGGATCTCTGCGGTATTCAGGAGGTCCGGTGGACCGGCTCTGGCTCCTGCCACCATGAGGGATGGACAGTCCTCTACTCGGGGCAGCAGACTGCCAAACAACAGGGAGTGGATCTTCTTCTGAACAAAATAATGCAGGGGGTGTGGGAGCGTGGCGGTGAGGTGTGGGAAGCTGTAAGCCCCAGGCTACTTTGGGCTCGCCTTCCCATCAACCAGAGGTGAGGAGTGGTGGTCGTGGTTACTTATGCTCCCACTGAAGACGAACATCCGTGGAGGGATGCAAGCAAGGCCGATGAGTCAAATGCCTTCCATGACCTCCTGTCACAGGTGCTGGCTAAAGGGGCCCCTCGGGATAGAGTTATCTTGTTGGTTGACTTCAATGCTGAGTTGGTCATGATGCTGGCACCTGGTCTGGAGTCATGGGCCAGATCAGCTCAATAACAATGGTAAGAGGCTGCTAGATTTTTGTACAGCCCATGAGCTTGTAATTACCAAAACACTGTTCCGTCATCGGCGCATCCACACATCATGGATACATGCAGGGTCCAAGCAAGAACATCTGCTGGACGACATAGTGCCAGAACAGCGGATGCAGGCCCATGTCCTTGACACCAAGACCTACCGTGGAGCTGTTCTGCCCACTGACCATCGACTTGTCATCTGTAAGATGCGCCTGTCATTCTTCCGCTCCGGTGGTGGGTGTACACCCAGGACCCCATTCAAACGCATAGTGCATGGTCTTAGCTGATGAAAGTTGCAAGCGAGAATTTCGTCATCACTTTCACCTCGGGTTGGCATCGTCCCCCCACTCCTGATGTCGAGGGGAAATGGGCGAGGTTTAGGACTGTGACTCATGCAGCTACAATGGCTGCTTTGGGTACACGGTCCAAACCTCCGCAGAGACCCTGGCTGACAAAGGTGTTCAAGCTGGCTGAGAAAAGGCGACAGGCCTACTCTCATCGGCTACAGCATCCAACATCAGAGAATGAGGAGGCTTCGCTCAGAGGTTCGGAGAGCCGTGAGGCGATTCAAGGATGGTTGGTGGTCATGGGTTGCTGAGGAGATGGAGTCTGCCTCAATGGCTCATGATCACAAATCACTCTTTAATTCCATAAATAAGTAACCTGCAGCACCACACCTATTGCCATCATTAGGGGAAAGAACGGTGATCCAATCTCCGACCCCCAGGAACAGGTTTGCAGATTTCCTGAGCATTTCTGTGGGGTCCTGGGGGAGGGGAAATCCCTCGACATGGAAAACATCGTGGGACAAAGTGGGGGTGACCCTGCTGAGGCTGCGGTACCTCAAATATAGGAAGAAGTAGTCACCCCTTGTGAGTGGCTGGATGAGGTGCCATCTGTTGAGGAAGTACTGAAGGCGATCCGGAGCCTGAGACCAGGAAAGGCACCGGGCAGAGATGATCTCCCAAGCGAAATGCTGAGGGAGTTGTGGCGTTTGTGCACCAACTGCCCTACATGACATCATGACAACAGTCTGGACCACTAGACGGGTTCCGCAGGATTGGAAGGATACCCTGGTGGTCCCCCTCTTTAAGAAGGAGGACCGCACAGACTGTAACAACTACAGGGGCATCTCACTTCTCAGTGTGCCGAGAAAGGTCCTGGCAAGGATTATTCAACATCGCACTTGCTTGGCATGCTGAGGAGAGGCTTGCGGAGCCCCAATGTGGTTTCAGGAAAGGCCGGTCCTGCACAGATACCATATTTTCTGTCCGTCTGCTACAGCAAAGGTGTAGGGAATTCCAACACGACCTACATCTCTGCTATATTGACCTGGTCAAGGCCTATGATACCATCAGTAGACCTGGGCTCTGGGTTGTTCTTCATGCTTTCGGAGTCCCTGACCCTCTGCTTACGATCATTGAGGACCTTCATGATGGTGAGCGGGCCCGGGTAAAACTACGTGGCCGGGAGTCAGAGCAATTCCCTGTTCACTTTGGGGTGCGACAGGGATGTCCTCTGGCTCCCACATTATTTAACATCCTTTTCATCCACGTAGTTCGTGAAGCCTTCAATAGCTGTACCAGAGGAATTTCCATCTGGTACAGATACAATGGGAGGCTGATCGATGCCCAGGTGCAGTCAAGGGATGGCTCCCTATTGCTCAACCATGTTAAGTATGCCGATGATCTGGTAATTGCTGCTCACTCAGAGGAGGAGTTGGAGACGCTGCTGCTAAACCTGGAGCTTGCCATTAAGAGGTGGGGCCTTATCATCAGCCCCACCAAAAACTCAGCACCTGCCTGGGTATTTTGTCCCATCGGACACACCACCCCCACAACTCCCAATTGGTGATAGGGCAGTTGTGGAGAGAGTGGAGAGCTTCCCATACCTGGGCAGTGTGCTCATGACCGGCTCCGGTTTGACAGCAGAGGTCTCACTCCGAATCAGTCGAGCAGCAATATCTTTTCATCGGTTGCGTAACGCTGTGTGGAAGCTACCTGGTCTGTCGCTCCGCACGAAGATTTGGGTTTTCTCGGCCACGGTCATTCCCTCCCTTCTCTACACTTGCGAACGTAGACCCCCCTAATGGAACATCTTCGCCGGTTAGAAACATTTAGGCTGGCCTGCCTACGATCCATCTTGGGTTTAATCAGGCTGGATTGTGTGAGGAGCTCACAAATCCTTGAAAGATCTGGACAAAGTCCCATCGGTGAACTCCTCCGGCTCACAACAATGAGCGGCGCGCCGAGTGGCTAAAGCGCACCGCAAGTTGGCACAGTAGGGGACACAGGTGGTGCATCAGCCAGCGGGCGTTCGACACTTCACGTGGCCTCAACGTGCACATAGCCTGGCACACTTAGTGGCGAATGGCGGTTGTTGTTGTGTGCGTTGTGTGCGCGTGTTGTGTGTGCGCACACTGTTTGTGGGTGTGTGTGTCTCTGTGTGTGCGCACGCGCGTGCTGTGTGTTCGGGCACGTGCTGTGTCTGTGCGCGCGTGCTGTGTGCGCGCGCGCTGTGTGTGTGTGTGTGCGTGCTGTGTCTGTGTGTGCTGTGTCTGTCTGTGTGTGCTGTGTCTGTCTGTGTGTGCACGTGCTGTGTGTGTCTGTGTGCTGTCTGTCTGTGTGTGCTGTCTGTCTGTGTGTGCACGTGCTGTGTGTGTCTGTGTGTGCTGTGTCTGTCTGTGTGTGCACGTGCTGTGTGTGTCTGTGTGTGCTGTCTGTGCGTGCGTGCGCGTGCTGTGTGTGTGCGTGCGCGTGCTGTGTGTGTGCGTGCGCGTGCTGTGTGTGCGCGTGCTGTGTCTGTGTGTGTGTGCTGTGTCTGTCTGTGTGCTGTGTGTGTGCGCTTGCTGTGTGTGCGCGTGCTGTGTCTGTGTGCGTGCTGTGTGTGCGTTTGCTGTGTCTGTGTGTGCGTGCTGTGTCTGTGTGTGTGTGCTGTGTCTGTGTGTGCGCGTGCTGTGTGTGTGCGCGCGTGCTGTGTGTGTGTGCGCGTGTGCTGTATCTGTGTGTGTGCGCATCCTGTGTGTGTGTGTGTGTGCGCGTGTGCTGTATCTGTGTGTGTGCGCGTGCTGTGTGTGTGTGTGCGCGTGTGCTGTATCTGTGTGTGTGCGCGTGCTGTGTGTGTGTGCGCGTGCTGTGTCTGTGTGCGCGTGCTGTGTCTGTGTGCGTGTGTTGTGTCTATCTGTGTGCTGTGTGTGCGTGCGCGTGCTGTGTGCGCGTGCTGTGTGCGTGCGCGTGCTGTGTGTGCGTGTGCTGTGTGTGCTGTGTGTGTGCGCGTGCTGTGTGTGCGTGCTATGTCTGTCTGTGTGTGCGCGTGTCTGAGTGTGCTGTGTCTGTGTGTGCACATACTGTGTGTGTGCGCGTGCTGTGTCTGTGTGTGTGCTGTGTCTGTCTGTGTGTGTTTGCACGCATGCTGTGTCTGTGTGTGTGTGTGCTGTGTCTGTCTGTGTGTGTTTGCACGCGTGCTGTGTGTGTGTGTGCGCGTGCTGTGTGTGTGTGTGCGCGTGCTGTGTGTGCGTGTGCGCGTGCTGTGTGTGTGTGTGCGTGCTGTGTGTGCGCGCGTGTTGTGTCTGTGTGTTTGTGCGCGCGTGCTGTGTCTGTTTGTGTGTGCGCGCGTGCTGTGTGTGTGCATGTGCTGTGTCGCTGTGTGCGTGTGCTGTGTCTGTCTGTGTGTGCTGTGTCTGTCTGTGTGTGCTGTGTCTGTCTGTGTGTGCTGTGTCTGTCTGTGTGTGCTGTGTCTGTCTGTGTGCGTGCTGTGTGTGCGCGTGCTGTGTCTGTCTGTGTGTGCTGTGTCTGTCTGTGTGTGCTGTGTCTGTCTGTGTGTGCTGTGTCTGTCTGTGTGCGTGCTGTGTGTGCGCGTGCTGTGTCTGTCTTTGTGTGCGTGTGCTGTGTCTGTCTGTGTGCTGTGGTTGTGCACGCATGCTGTGTGTGTGCGCGCGTGCTGTGCGTGTGCATGTGCTGTGTCGCTGTGTGTGTGTGCGTGTGCTGTGTCTGTCTGCGTGTGCTGTGTCTGTCTGCGTGTGCTGTGTCTGTCTGCGTGTGCTGTGTCTGTCTGCGTGTGTGCGTGCTGTGTGTGTCTGTGTGTGCTGTCTGTCTGTGTGCTGTGTGCGCGTGCTGTGTGTGTCTGTGTGTGCTGTCTGTCTGTGTGCTGTGTGCGCGTGCTGTGTGTGCATGCGCGTGCTGTGTGTGCTTTGTCTGTCTGTGTGTGCTGTGTCTGTCTGTGCGCGTGCTGTGTCTGTCTGTGTGCGTGCTGTGTGTGCGCGTGCTGTGTGTGCGCGTGCTGTGTGTGTGCATGCGCGTGCTGTGTGTGCTTTGTCTGTCTGTGTGTGCTGTGTCTGTCTGTGCGCGTGCTGTGTGTGCGTGTGCTGTGTCTGTGTGTGTGTGCGTGCTGCGTCTGTCTGTGTGTGTGCGCGTGTGTGTGTGTGCTGTGTCTGTGTGTGCGCGTACTGTGTCTGTCTGTGTGTGTGCGCGCGCGTGCTGTGTGTGTGTGCGTGCACGTGCTGTGTCTGTATCTGTGTGTGTGCTCGTGCTGTGTGTGTGTGTGCGCGTGCTTTGTCTGTCTGTGCGCGCGTGCTGTGTCTGTGCGCGCGTGCTGTGTCTGTGTGTGCGCCCGTGCTGTGTGTGTGCGCGCGCGTGCTATGTCTGTGTGTGTGCGCGCGCGTGCTATGTCTGTGTGTGTGCGCGCGCGTGCTGTGTGTGTGCGCGCGCGTGCTGTGTGTGTGTGCGCGCGTGCTGTGTGTGTGTGCGCGCGTGCTGTGTGTGTGTGCGCGCGTGCTGTGTGTGTGTGTGTGCGCGCGTGCTGTGCATGTGCTGTGTCGCTGCGTGTGTGTGCGTGTGCTGTGTGTGCGCGCATGCTGTGCGCGCGTGCTGTGTGTGTGCGTGTGCTGTGTGTGTGCGTGTGCTGTGTGTGTGCGTGTGCTGTGTGTGTGTGTGCGCTGTGTGTGTGCGTGTGCTGTGTCGCTGTGTGCTGTGTGTGTGTGTGTGCGCGCGCGTGCTGTGTGTGTGTGTGGGGAGCGGTAGTGTCGCGGTCAGCGCTACGAACCCGGCAGAGACACGGGTTCCATTCCTGCTCACGGCCAACACCGGTGACGATTATCTGAACCGGTTCCTGGGCCTCCCCTACGTCGACTCGGCCTCAAATGAGTACCTGGTGCGATGTGTAGTCGCGAATGTCGCCACTGGGGGAGACAAAGGCGGCCGGGCGTGGTGCTGGCCACCCACCCCCACGTTGTGCCACAGTGCCGGTAGCCTTCACAGGTGCTGCTCGCTAATAGCACTTGCCCCTACAGTCTGTTAAAGGCTACACGGGGGGGGGGGGGTCTTTGTCTTTGTGTGCGTGCGTGCGTGTGCGTTGGTGGGGAGTGGTGGCGCAGCGGTTAGCACGCTGCGCTACGAAACCCCCAGGAGACGGCCCCCCCCTCCCGAGTTCGATTCCCGCTCACGGCCACCACCACCGCCGCCACCACCACCGGTGACGATTAACTGAACCGGTTCCTGGGCCTCCCCTAGGTCGACGCAGCCTTAAATGAGAACCAGGTGCGTTGTGTAGTGAACATCAGCACTGGGGGAGAGAGGCAAAGGCGTGCAGGGCGTGGTGCCGCCGGTGCTCGCCAACAGCACTTGCCCCGACAGTCCGTGCGGGCTCAGTGCGGTGTATCCCCTGGTCTCTTTAGTAGTCCGTGAGTTTTTGAGGCCCCTCCCTCGCGACTGCAGGAGAATCCAAACGCCCCTTTGCTTCTTTCGGTGAAGTCCGCGTGTGTATAGAATATTCCGCTTCATTTCTACCTCCGCGACTTGACCGAAATAACCGAAGGGGCGGCGGATCCTCGTCTTTCGCGAGCGAGCGAGCGAGCGAGCGTTGCTCTCTGTCAAACACCGCTAGACTCTGTTTGCCTCGCCGCGTGCGGGGGCGGGGGGGGGGGGCCCTCGTCGTCGCCGCCGTCGTCACCGCGTGGAAATTCATTAGCCGCGGCCAAGCACCGCTGGACGCCGTGACGTCGGATCTAAATGCGGAGGGGGACAAACAAATCCACGTGACCGCCACGGGGAGAGGGAGGGAGAGAGAGAGAAAGAGAGACGCGCAAACTCCAAATATGCAGCAGCAGCAGCAGCGGGCATCGTGGGGGTGGAGGGTAGAGATCGAACCCACGACCATCCTGCGCACTAGGCGAGGTAGTCAACATCTCCCACCTGGGTTGGGCTGTGTGTAGTCAACATCTCCCACCTGGGTTGGGCTGTGTTAGGCTGCTACATGAGCAGGGTTGGGGACCCTTCGTCTGCGTGTGTGTGTGTGTCTGCGTGTGTCTGCGCGTGTCTGTGTGTGTCTGGGTGTGTCTGGGTGTGTGCGTGTCTGTGTGTGCGTGTGGGGAGCGGTAGCGTAGTGGTCAGCGCTGCGCTACGAACCCGGCGTACCGAGTTCGATTCTGAACCGGGCGTGGGCCTCCCCTAGGTCGACTCAGCCTCAAATGAGTACCCGGTGCGGTGTGTAGTAAACATCGCCACTGGGGAGACAAAGGCGGCCGGGCGTGGTGCTGGCCACCCACCCCCTCGTGTGTGCCGTGCCGGCCTTCATAGGTGGTGCTGCTGCTACTTGTCAACAGCACTCGCCCCAGCAGTCTGTCACAGGCTACATAGGGAATCTTGGTGTGTGTATCTGTGTGTGTCTGTGTGTGTGTGTCTGTGTGTGTGTGTCTGTGTGTGTGTCTGTGTGTGTGTGTCTGTGTGTGCGTCTGCGGCGTGTGTCTGTGTGTGTATCTGTGTGTGTGTCTGCGTGTGTGTCTGCGTGTGTGTCTGCGTGTGTGTCTGCGTGTGTGTATGTGTGTGTGTGTGCGTCTGCGGCGTGTGTCTGCGTGTGTGTCTGCGTGTGTGTCTGCGTGTGTGTCTGCGTGTGTGTCTGCGTGTGTCTCGGTGTGTGTGTCTGGGTGTGTCTGGGTGTGTGTGTGTGTCTGCGTATGTGTCTGCGTGTCTGCGTGTGTGTCTGCGTGTGTGTCTGCGTGTGTGTCTGCGTGTGTGTCTGCGTGTGTGTCTGCGTGTGTGTCTGCGGCGTGTGTCTGTGTGTGTGTCTACGTGTGTCTGTGTGTGTGTCTACGTGTGTGTGTGCGTCTGCGGCGTGTGTCTGTGTGTGTCTCGGTGTGTGTATGTGTGCGTGTGTGTCTGCGTGTGTCTGCGTGTGTCTGTGTGTGTGTCTGCGGCGTGTCTGCGTGTGTCTGTGTGTGTCTGCGGCGTGTCTGCGTGTGTCTGTGTGTGTGTCTGCGGCGTGTGTCTGTGTGTGTCTGCGGCGTGTGTCTGTGTGTGTGTCTGTGTGTGTGTGTCTGTGTGTGTCTGCGGCGTGTGTCTGCGGCGTGTGTCTGTGTGTGTGTCTGTGTGTGTGTGTCTGTGTGTGTCTGCGGCGTGTCTGCGTGTGTCTGTGTGTGTGTCTGCGGCGTGTGTCTGTGTGTGTCTGCGGCGTGTGTCTGTGTGTGTGTCTGCGGCGTGTGTTTGTGTGTGTCTGTGTGTGTGTCTGTGTGTGTGTCTGTGTGTGTGTCTGTGTGTGTCTGCGGCATGTCTGCGTGTGTCTGTGTGTGTGTCTGCGGCGTGTGTCTGTGTGTGTCTGCGGCGTGTGTCTGTGTGTGTGTCTGTGTGTGTGTGTCTGTGTGTGTCTGCGGTGTGTCTGCGTGTGTCTGTGTGTGTCTGCGGCGTGTGTTTGTGTGTGTCTGTGTGTGTGTCTGTGTGTGTGTCTGCGGCGTGTGTCTGCGTCCCCCTGCCCCCACCCACCCACAGGTACCGCAGTGAGAAGGTCACCCTGAGCTACAATGACTACATGTCCGTGCGCCAGCAGCAGTGGTACCAGAACGGTTCCGCCTTCCCGCCTCCACACTACACGCACTACTCCTGACACGGAGCAGCATGACCGGCCACACAGGCCCAGCGTGGAGCTCCACTGTGGGGACATTGCCTCCTCCCCGTGGACCAGCTACCTGTATTACTGTACCATCCTGTAGAGAGGGAGAGAGATGGGGAGAGAGAGATGGGGAGGGAGAGAGATGGGGAGAGAGAGATGGGGAGGGAGAGATGGGGAGGGAGAGATGGGGAGGGAGAGATGGGGAGGGAGAGATGGGGAGGGAGAGATGGGGAGGGAGAGATGGGGAGGGAGAGATGGGGAGGGAGAGATGGGGAGGGAGAGATGGGGAGGGAGAGATGGGGAGAGAGAGATGTGGAGAGAGAGATGGGGAGGGAGAGATGGGGAGGGAGAGATGGGGAGGGAGAGATGGGGAGGGAGAGATGGGGAGGGAGAGATGGGGAGGGAGAGATGGGGAGGGAGAGATGGGGAGGGAGAGATGGGGAGGGAGAGATGGGGAGGGAGAGTTGGGGAGGGAGAGATGGGGAGGGAGAGATGGGGAGGGAGAGATGGGGAGGGAGAGATGGGGAGGGAGAGATGGGGAGGGAGAGATGGGGAGGGAGAGATGGGGAGGGAGAGATGGGGAGGGAGAGATGGGGAGGGAGAGATGGGGAGGGAGAGATGGGGAGGGAGAGATGGGGAGGGAGAGATGGGGAGGGAGAGATGGGGAGGGAGAGATGGGGAGGGAGAGATGGGGAGGGAGAGATGGGGAGGGAGAGATGGGGAGAGAGAGATGGGGAGGGAGAGATGGGGAGGGAGAGATGGGGAGGGAGAGATGGGGAGGGAGAGATGGGGAGGGAGAGATGGGGAGGGAGAGATGGGGAGAGAGAGATGGGGAGGAGAGAGAGATGGGGAGGGAGAGAGAGATGGGGAGGGAGGGAGAGATGGGGAGGGAGGGAGAGATGGGGAGAGAGGGAGAGATGGGGAGAGAGGGAGAGATGGGGAGGGAGAGATGGTGATGAGGAGGAGATGGTGGTGGTGAGGAGGAGGAGGAGAAGACGGTGGTGGTGGTGAGGAGGAGAGGTGGTGGAGGAGGAGAGGGGGGGGAGGGGAGGAGAGGAGGAGGGGGGGTGGTGGTGGTGGTGAGGAGGAGACGGTGGTGAGGAGGAGAAGACGGTGGTGAGGACGAGACGGTGGTGAGGAGGAGGAGATGGTGGTGGTGAGGAGGAGGAGGAGGTGATGGTGGTGCTATCACTGGAGCTCCCAGCTTTGCCTGCGTGGTCGGCCATGCTTGACCCAGTCATCTTTATAAACATAACAAAAACAATCTATAAATACACTCAATATGCAGTCTCGACTTGGTAGTGGGGGTGGGTGACTCTGGGTGGGTGACTCTGTGGGTGGGTGACTCTGTGGGTGGGTGACTCTGTGGGCGGGTGACTCTGTGGGTGGGTGACTCTGTGGGCGGGTGACTCTGTGGGCGGGTGACTCTGTGGGCGGGTGACTCTGTGGGTGGGTGACTCTCTGGTTGGGTCTGCGTGTGCGGCGCTCCCACGTCGAGTTGTCAAGACGACGACACGAGAGAGGGCGGCAATCACGACGCTGTTGACGATCACGACGATTGCGATGATCGCTAGCACGACGATAATGATGGTGATCACGACGACGTTCATGATCATCGCGACGATGGTGATCATAACGACGGCGACGATGATCACACCGATGATGATCACAAGGAGGAGGATGATGATGATGATCACACCAATGACGACGATCACAGCGTTGATGATGATGACGGCAACGTTGATGAAGATTATGTTAGTCATGACGGCGTTCACGATCACGACGATGTCGCTGTCATTGTCGAAGAAGAAGATGATTATAATTGTAGAAAAAAAAGGGTTTTTTTACAAAAGTGTACAAAAAAATCAACGCGCGTCTTTAAATACTATTACGGCGAAACGTGAAACGTTTAAGAAACAAAAAAGAGATAAGCGATGGTAATAACGGCAATGTGCGCGCGTGTCTCTCTCGCACTCAATCGGTGACGGTTTCGGTAAGCGGCGGTGGCGGTGACCCGGACCGTCGCGCCTCTGTGGAGGCGGCGACGGCGGCGGCGACGGCGGCGGTGGCGGCGGCGGTGTGCCCCCACACACCATGACGTGCCGCGGGCAAAGAAACTTTTGCCGTCAATTTTTTGGTTATTAAAAAAAAATCCAATTTTTTTTATTTTTCTCTTCAAATTTTTTTTTGATTTTTTTTTTTCTTTTTCTCCGCATGGGAAGCCGGCGACTCCGGGTCCGGTCGGTTGGTTGCCGCTCCCATTCGATGATCTCCCCACTCCTGGCGTGGCAATTGAGAAACTTAACGGGATGTCTGTCTGTGTGTGTGTGTGTGTCTGTGTGGCGGAGCCAGGAGACTGAATCCTTACCCTCGGGGCTCCTCCAGAAACAGCAAAAAGCCGTAACGTGTGGCCACGTGGAATGTTCGAACGCTCGCTACGGAGGAGAGGCTGCCACTGGACCGGTACCGCCTGGATCTCTGTGGCATTCAGGAGGTCCGGTGGAAAGGTTCTGGCACCTGCTACCATGAGGGGTGGACAGTCCTCTACTCGGGGCAGGAGACTGCCAAACAACAGGGTGTGGCTCTTCTTTTGAACAAAAGAATGAAGGGGACGTGAGAGCGTGACGGTGAGGTGTGGGAAGCTGTAAGCCCCAGGCTACTTTGAGCTCGCCTTCCTATCAACCAGAGGTGAGGAGTGGTGGTCGTGGTTACTTATGCCCCCACCGAAGACGAGCATCCGTGGAGGGATGCAAGCAAGGCCGATGAGTCAGATGCCTTCTATGACCTGTCACAGGTGCTGGCTAAAGTGGCCCCTCGGGATAGTCATCTTGTTGGGTGACTTTAAATGCCCGAGTGGGTCATAATGCTGGCACCTGGTCTGGAGTAATTGGAAGGCATGGGCCAGATCAGCTCAATAACAACGGCAGGAGGCTGCTAGATTTTTGTGCAGCCCATGGGCTTGTAATTACCAACACGCTGTTCCGGCATCGGCGCATCCACACTACATCATGGATGAATGCCGGGTCCAAGCAAGAACATCTGCTGGACTACGTAGTGACGGAACAGCGGATGCGGGCCCATGTCCGTGACACCAGGACCTACCGTGGAGCTGATCTGCCCACTGACCATCGACTTGTCATCTATAAGATGAATCTGCCATGCTTTCACTCTGGTGGTGGGTGTACACCCAGGACCCCATTCAAACTAATAGTGGCCTGGTCTCAGTTATCTGATGAAAGTTGCAAGCGAGAATTTCATCATCGCTTGCGGCTGGAGTTCGCATCGTCCCCCACTCCTCCTGATGTCGAGGGTAAATGGGCGAGGTTTAGGACTGTGGCTCATGCAGCTGCAATGGCTGCTTTGGGTACGCGGTCCAGACCTCCCCAGAGACCCTGGCTGACAGAGGAGGTGTTCAGACTGGCTGAGAAAAAGCGACAGGCCCACTCTCATCGTCTACAGCATCCCCACGTCTCGAGAATGGAGGAGGCTTACCCCGCAGCCTTCGCTCGGAGATTCGGAGAGCCGTGAGGCGCTGCAAGGAAAGGGCGGTCCTGCACTGATGATCACCGTGGTGGTGATGGTGATCACCGCGGTGGTGGTGATGACCGCGGTGGTGGTGATGACCACGGTGGTGGTGATGACCACGGTGGTGGTGATGACCACGGTGACGATGATCACCATGGTGACGATGATCACCACCGCGGTGACGATGATGGTGCGCCGTGAATCTCCGCGAGAGAGACTTCGTGCAGCCTCAGCTCCGCTGTGTTCTGTCCCCCCCCCCACCCCCAACCAAAGATTTCAACACGAGGTGTGGGTGGGTGGGTGGGTGTTGTTGTGGGGGGGGTGTTGTTGTGGGGGGGTGTTGTGTGGGGGTGTTGTGGGGTGGTGTTGTGGGGGGGTGTTGTGGGGGGGGTGTTGTTGTGGGGGGGGGTGTTGTGTGGGTGTGTGTGTGTCTGTGTGTGTGTGTATATATGTCTGTGTGTGTGTCTATATGTCTGTGTGTCTATATGTCTGTGTGTCTATATGTCTGTGTGTGTGTCTATATGTCTGTGTGTGTGTGTCTGTGTGTGTCTCTGTGTGTGTGTGTATCTGTGTGTGTGTCTATCCCTCTCGAGCTCGCCGCTCCCGAGGGAGCCCACTGCCACACACAGAGGGAGGTCACCGCGTGGCGCCGCCGCGCGGTGACCTCCCTCTGTGTGTGTCTGTGTGTGTGTGTCTGTGTGTGTCTGTGTGTGTGTGTGTCTCTGTGTGTGTCTGTGTCTCTGTGTGTGTGTATGTCTGTGTGTGTGTGTGTCTGTGTGTGTCTATCCCTCTCGAGCTCGCCGCTCCCGAGGGAGCCCACTGCCACACACAGAGGGAGGTCACCGCGTGGCGCCGCCGCGCGACGGCGATTTTTACTCAAATTATTATTTTTGTAAATTTTTTCTAAGCAATTTTACTACGAGGAAAACAACAACAACAGAGACTCGAGCCAGATGAGAGAGGAGGAGGGGGGGGGAGGCCCTCCTCAGTGTTTCCGACCCTGACGACGCCTGTTGCTGTGTTGTTGGAGTTTGCGTCTCTCTCTCTCCCTCTCTCCGTGGTGGTCGCGTGGATTTTTCTCCAGGGGGTCCTCCGGGTCTCCACCCCCCACTCTCCACATTGAGAATCAACGCCCACTTGGTTGAGCAGCGACCAGCTCGCCATGACGAGGTGGTCGCTTCTGAAAAAGAACAAAAAGAACCGGGCGCGGTGGGGGCCTTGCACCTGCTGGAGTGAAACTCTGTTGAGCTTTCGCCACGATTGTAGCGACGAGAAACAATCCGGCAGCAATCCCAGTGCCTCGTGCGACGCTGACGACGCTGACGACGCTGACGACGACGCTGACGACGCTGACGACGACGCTGACGACGACGCTGACGACGATGCTGACGACGCTGACGACGACGCTGACGACGACGCTGACGACGATGACGACGACGCTGACGACACTGACGACGACGCTGACGACGACGCTGACGACGCTGACGACGATGCAACGCGGCGCGTTCCCTTGGCCTCGATGGCGGCCGCGTTGCATCCGATGCGTTTGCTCCCAACACATTGGTGACGCGTTCTGTATGTACACACACACACACAAGGCGTTATATATAGAGAGAGAGAACGCGTTATACACAACACGACAATCCCCCACGTGGCGTTGTAGGAGAACGGACTGTACCCCCCCCTCCCCCCGCCTCCCTCCTTCACGGTCCGGTTGTTGTTATGATTTTCTTTTTTTCTAAATAAACAAAACCTCCTCGGTCGTCTTCGACGTCGGCTTCTGCTTGACGAAGGGCACGCGACCGTCGTCACGTGTGTCGTCACGTGTGTCGTCACGTGTGCCGTCACGTGTGCCGTCACGTGTGCCGTCACGTGTGCCGTCACGTGTGTCGTCACGTGTGTCACGCGTGCCGTCACGCGTGCCACGTGTGTCGTCACGCGTGTCGTCACGTGTGTTGTCACGTGTCACGCGTGTCGTCACGCGTGTCGTCACGCGTGTCGTCACGCGTGTCGTCACGTGTGTCGTCACGCGTGTCACGTGTCGTCGCGCCATCGTCGGCTCCGACCGCCGCTCGCTACCAAGTGGCGGTGACGTAACCGCGGCGCTTGTGCCAGGCTAGGTGCAGGAGGAGGTCACGTGACAGACCCTGCAGGTGCCGTGGGTTGACTGCTGTGCCAGGCTAGGTGCAGGAGGAGGTCACGTGACAGACCCTGCAGGTGCCGTGGGTTGACTGCTGTGCCAGGCTAAGTGCAGGAGGAGGTCACGTGACAGACCCTGCAGGTGCCGTGGGTTGACTGCTGTGCCAGGCTAGGTGCAGGAGGAGGTCACGTGACAGACCCTGCAGGTGCTATGGGTTGACTGCTGTGCCAGGCTATGTGGAGGAGGAGGTCACGTGACAGACCCTGCAGGTGCCGTGGGTTGACTGCTGTGCCAGGCTAGGTGCAGGAGGAGGACACGGGGAAGACCCAGCAGGTTGCTATGGGTTGACTGCTGTGCCAGGCTAGGTGCAGGAGGAGGTCACGGGGAAGACCCAGCAGGTTGCTATGGGTTGACTGCTGTGCCAGGCTAGGTGCAGCAGGAGGTCACGGGACAGACCCATCAGGTTCCATGGGTTGACTGCTGTGCCAGGCTAGGTGCAGGAGGAAGTCACGTGACAGACGCTGCAGGTTGCTATGGGTTGACTGCTGTGCCAGGCTAGGTGCAGGAGGTGGTCACGGGATAGACCCTGCAGGTGACGTGGGTTGACTGCTGTGCCAGGCTAGGTGCAGGGGGAGGTCACGGGACAGACCCTGCAGGTGCCATGGGTTGACTGCTGTGCCAGGCTATGTGCAGGAGGGGGACACGTGACAGACCCTGCAGGTGCCGTGGGTTGACTGCTGTGCCAGGCTAGGTGCAGGAGGAGGTCACATTACAGACCCTGCAGGTGCCGTGGGTTGATTGCTGTGCCAGGCTAGGTGCAGGAGGAGGTCACGGGGCAGACCCTGCAGGTGCCGTGGGTTGACTGATGTGCCAGGCTAGGTGCAGGAGGAGGTCACGTAACAGACGCTGCAGGTGCCGTGGGTTGACTGCTGTGCAAGGCTAGGTGCAGGAGGAGGTCACGTGACAGACCCTGCAGGTTCCATGGTTTGACTGCTGTGCCAAGCTAGGTGCAGGAGGAGGTCACGTGACAGACCCTGCAGGTGCAGTGGGTTGACTAATGTGCCAGGCTAGGTGCAGGAGGAGGTCACGGGGCAGACCCAGCAGGTTGCTATGGGTTGACTGCTGTGCCAGGCTAGGTGCAGGAGGAGGTCATGGGGCAGACCCTGCAGGTACCATGGGTTGACTGCTGTTCCAGGCTAGGTGCAGGAGGAGGTCACGTGACAGACCCAGCAGGTGCTATGGGTTGACTGCTGTGCCAGGCTATGTGCAGGAGGAGGTCACGTGACAGACCCTGCAGGTGCCATGAGTTGACTGCTGTGCCAGGCTAGGTGCAAGGGGAGGTCACGGGACAGACCCTGCAGGTTGCTATGGGTTGACTGCTGTGCCAGGCTAGGTGCAGGAGGAGGTCACGGGGCAGACCCATCAGGTTCCATGGGTTGACTGCTGTGCCAGGCTAGGTGCAGGAGGAGGTCACGTGACAGACCCTGCAGGTGCAGTGGGTTGACTGCTGTGCCCGGCTAGGTGCAGGAGGAGGTCACGGGGCAGACCCAGCAGGTTGCTATGGGTTGACTGCTGTGCCAGGCTAGGTGCAGGAGGAGGTTACGGGGCAGACCCTGCAGGTACCATGGGTTCACTGCTGTGTCAGGCTAGGTGCAGGAGGAGGTCACGGGGCAGACCCTGCAGGTGCCGTGGGTTGACTGCTGTGCCAGGCTAGGTGCAGGGGGAGGTCACGGGACAGACCCTGCAGGTACCATGGGTTGACTGCTGTGCCAGGCTATGTGCAGGAGGAGGTCACGTGACAGACCCTGCAGGTGCCGTGGGTTGACTGCTGTGCCAGGCTAAGTGCAGGCGGAGGTCACGTGACAGACCCTGCAGGTGCCGTGGGTTGACTGCTGTGCCAGGCTAGGTGCAGGAGGAGGTCACGGGGAAGACCCAGCAGGTTGCTATGGGTTGACTGCTGTGCCAGGCTAGGTGCAGCAGGAGGTCACGGGACAGACCCATCAGGTTCCATGGGTTGACTGCTGTGCCAGGCTAGGTGCAGGAGGAAGTCACGTGACAGACGCTGCAGGTTGCTATGGGTTGACTGCTGTGCCAGGCTAGGTGCAGGAGGTGGTCACGGGATAGACCCTGCAGGTGCCGTGGGTTGACTGCTGTGCCAGGCTAGGTGCAGGAGGTGGTCACGGGACAGACCCTGCAGGTGCCATGGGTTGACTGCTGTGCCAGGCTATGTGCAGGAGGGGGACACGTGACAGACCCTGCAGGTGCCGTGGGTTGACTGCTGTGCCAGGCTAGGTGCAGGAGGAGGTCACGTTACAGACCCTGCAGGTGCCGTGGGTTGATTGCTGTGCCAGGCTAGGTGCAGGAGGAGGTCACGGGGCAGACCCAGCAGGTTGCTATGGGTTGACTGCTGTGCCAGGCTAGGTGCAGGAGGAGGTCACGGGGCAGACCCAGCAGGTGCTATGGGTTGACTGCTGTGCCAGGCTAGGTGCAGGGGGAGGTCACGAGACAGACCCTGCAGGTGCCATGAGTTGACTGCTGTGCCAGGCTATGTGCAGGAGGAGGTCACGTGACAGACCCTGCAGGTGCCGTGGGTTGACTGATGTGCCAGGCTAGGTGCAGGAGGAGGTCACGTAACAGACGCTGCAGGTGCCGTGGGTTGACTGATGTGCCAGGCTAGGTGCAGGAGGAGGTCACGGGGCAGACCCTGCAGGTACCATGGGTTGACTGCTGTGCCAGGCTAGGTGCAGGGGGAGGTCACGGGACAGACCCTGCAGGTTCCATGGGTTGACTGCTGTGCCAGGCTAGGTGCAGGGGGAGGTCACGGGACAGACCCTGCAGGTGCCATGAGTTGACATCTGTGCCAGGCTATGTGCAGGAGGAGGTCACGTGACAGACCCTGCAGGTGCCGTGGGTTGACTGATGTGCCAGGCTAGGTGCAGGAGGAGGTCACGTGACAGACGCTGCAGGTGCCGTGGGTTGACTGCTGTGCCAGGCTAGGTGCAGGAGGAGATCACGGGGCAGACCCTGCAGGTACCATGGGTTGACTGCTGTGCCAAGCTAGGTGCAGGAGGAGGTCACTGGGCAGACCCATCAGGTTCCATGGGTTGACTGCTGTGCCAGGCTAGGTGCAGGAGGAGGTCACGGGGCAGACCTTGCAGGTACCATGGGTTGACTGCTGTGCCAGGCTAGGTGCAGGGGGAGGTCACGGGACAGACCCTGCAGGTTCCATAGTTTGACTGCTGTGCAAAGCTATGTGCAGGAGGAGGTCACGGGGCAGACCCATCAGGTTCCATGGGTTGACTGCTGTGCCAGGCTAGGTGCAGGAGGAGGTCACGTGACAGACCCTGCAGGTGCCGTGGGTTGACTGCTGTGCCAGGCTAGGTACAGGAGGAAGTCACGTGACAGACGCTGCAGGTTGCTATGGGTTGACTGCTGTGCCAGGCTAGGTGCAGGAGGTGGTCACGGGACAGACCCTGCAGGTGCCGTGGGTTGACTGCTGTGCCAGGCTATGTGCAGGAGGAGGACACGTGACAGATCCTGCAGGTGCCATGGGTTGAATGCTGTGCCAGGCTAGGTGCAGGAGGAGGTCACGGGGCAGACCCTGCAGGTGCCGTGGGTTGACTGCTCTGCCAGGCTAGGTGCAGGAGGAGGTCACGGGGCAGACCCAGCAGGTTGCTATGGGTTGACTGCTGTGCCAGGCTAGGTGCAGGGGGAGGTCCCGGGACAGACCCTGCAGGTGCCATGAGTTGACTGCTGTGCCAGGCTATGTGCAGGAGGAGGTCACGTGACAGACGCTGCAGGTGCCGTGGGTTGACTGCTGTGCCAGGCTAGGTGCAGGAGGAGGTCACGGGGCAGACCCATCAGGTTCCATGGGTTGACTGCTGTGCCAGGCTAGGTGCAGGAGGAGGTCACGGGGCAGACCCTGCAGGTGCCGTGGGTTGACTGCTGTGCCAGGCTAGGTGCAGGAGGAGGTCACGTGACAGACCCTGCAGGTGCTATGGGTTGACTGCTGTGCCAGGCTAGGTGCAGGAGGTCACGGGGCAGACCCAGCAGGTTGCTATGGGTTGACTGCTGTGCCAGGCTAGGTGCAGGAGGAGGTCACGTGACAGACCCAGCAGGTGCTATGGGTTGACTGCTGTGCCAGGCTATGTGCAGGAGGAGGTCACGGGACAGACCCTGCAGGTGCCGTGGGTTGACTGATGTGCCAGGCTAGGTGCAGGAGGAGGTCACGTGACAGACTCTGCAGGTGCCCTGGGTTGACTGCTGTGCCAGGCTAGGTGCAGGGGAAGGTCACGGGACAGACCCTGCAGGTTCCATGGTTTGACTGCTGTGCCAAGCTAGGTGCAGGAGGAGGTCACGGGGCAGACCTAGCAGGTTCCATGGGTTGACTGCTGTGCCAGGCTAGGTGCAGGAGGAGGTCACGGGGCAGACCCTGCAGGTTCCATGGGTTGACTGCTGTGCCAGGCTATGTGCAGGAGGAGGTCACGTGACAGACCCTGCAGGTGCTATGGGTTGACTGCTGTGCCAGGCTAGGTGCAGGAGGTCACGGGGCAGACCCAGCAGGGTGCTATGGGTTGACTGCTGTGCCAGGCTAGGTGCAGGAGGAGGTCACGTGACAGACCCAGCAGGTGCTATGGGTTGACTGCTGTGCCAGGCTAGGTGGAGGGGGAGGTCACGGGACAGACCCTGCAGGTGCCATGGGTTGACTGCTGTGCCAGGCTAGGTGCAGCAGGAGGTCACGGGACAGACCCTGCAGGTTCCATGGTTTGACTGCTGTGCCAAGCTACGTGCAGGAGGAGGTCACGGGGCAGACCCATCAGGTTCCATAGGTTGACTGCTGTGCCAGGCTAGGTGCAGGAGGAGGTCACGGAGCAGACCCTGCAAGTACCATGGGTTGACTGCTGTGCCAGGCTAGGTGCAGGGGGAGGTCACGGGACAGACCCTGCAGGTGCCATGAGTTGACTGCTGTGCCAGGCTATGTGCAGGAGGAGGTCACGTGACAGACCCTGCAGGTGCCGTAGGTTGACTGCTGTGCCAGGCTATGTGCAGGAGGAGGTCACGTGACAGACCCTGCAGGTGCCATGGGTTGACTGCTGCGCCAGGCTAGGTGCATGAGGAGGTCACGGGGCAGACCCAGCAGGTTGCTATGGGCTGACTGCTGTGCCAGGCTAGGTGCAGGAGGAGGTCACGGGACAGACCCTGCAGGTTCCATGGGTTGACTGCTCTGCCAGGCTAGGTGCAGGAGGAGGTCACGAGGCAGACCCATCAGGTTCCATGGGTTGACTGCTGTGCCAGGCTAGGTGCAGGAGGAGGTCACGGGGCAGACCCTGCAGGTACCATGGGTTCACTGCTGTGCCAGGCTATGTGCAGGAGGAGGTCACGGGGCAGACCCTGCAGGTGCCGTGGGTTGACTGCTGTGCCAGGCTAGGTGCAGGAGGAGGTCACGTGACAGACGCTGCAGGTTGCTATGGGTTGACTGCTGTGCCAGGCTAGGTGCAGGAGGTGGTCACGGGACAGACCCTGCAGGTGCCGTGGGTTGACTGCTGTGCCAGGCTAGGTGCAGGGGGAGGTCACGGGACAGCCCCTACAGGTGCCATGGGTTGACTGCTGTGCCAGGCTATGTGCAGGAGGAGGACACGTGACAGACCCTGCAGGTGCCATGGGTTGACTGCTGTGCCAGGCTATGTGCAGCAGGAGGTCACGGGACAGACCCTGCAGGTGCCATGAGTTGACTGCTGTGCCAGGCTATGTGCAGGAGGAGGTCACGTGACAGACCCTGCAGGTGCCGTGGGTTGATTGCTCTGCCATGCTATGTGCAGTAGGAGGTCACGGGGCAGACCCAGCAGGTTGCTATGGGTTGACTGCTGTGCCAGGCTAGGTGCAGGGGGAGGTCACGGGACAGACCCTGCAGGTGCCATGAGTTGACTGCTGTGCCAGGCTATGTGCAGGAGGAGGTCACGTGACAGACCCTGCAGGTGCCGTGGGTTGACTGATGTGCCAGGCTAGGTGCAGGAGGAGGTCACTTGACAGACGCTGCAGGTGCCGTGGGTTGACTGCTGTGCCAGGCTAGGTGCAGGAGGAGGTCACGGGGCAGACCCTGCAGGTGCCATGGGTTGACTGCTGTGCCAGGCTATGTGCAGGAGGAGGTCACGTGACAGACCCTGCAGGTGCCGTGGGTTGATTGCTCTGCCATGCTAGGTGCAGGAGGAGGTCACGGGGCAGACCCAGCAGGTTGCTATGGGTTGACTGCTGTGCCAGGCTAGGTGCAGGGGGAGGTCACGGGACAGACCCTGCAGGTGCCATGAGTTGACTGCTGTGCCAGGCTATGTGCAGGAGGAGGTCACGTGACAGACCCTGCAGGTGCCGTGGGTTGACTGATGTGCCAGGCTAGGTGCAGGAGGAGGTCACTTGACAGACGCTGCAGGTGCCGTGGGTTGACTGCTGTGCCAGGCTAGGTGCAGGAGGAGGTCACGGGGCAGACCCATCAGGTTCCATGGGTTGACTGCTGTGCCAGGCTAGGTGCAGGAGGAGGTCACGGGGCAGACCCTGCAGGTGCCGTGGGTTGACTGCTGTGCCAGGCTAGGTGCCGGAGGAGGTCACGTGACAGACCCTGCAGGTGCTATGGGTTGACTGCTGTGCCAGGCTAGGTGCAGGAGGTCACGGGGCAGACCCAGCAGGTTGCTATGGGTTGACTGCTGTGCCAGGATATGTGCAGGAGGAGGTCACGTGACAGACCCAGCAGGTGCTATGGGTTGACTGCTGTGCCAGGCTAGGTGCAGGGGGAGGTCACGGGACAGACCCTGCAGGTGCCATGAGTTGACTGCTGTGCCAGGCTATGTGCAGGAGGAGGTCACGTGACAGACCCTGCAGGTGCCGTGGGTTGACTGATGTGCCAGGCTAGGTGCAGGGGAAGGTCACGGGACAGACCCTGCAGGTTCCATGGTTTGACTGCTGTGCCAAGCTAGGTGCAGGAGGAGGTCACGGGGCAGACCTAGCAGGTTCCATGGGTTGACTGCTGTGCCAGGCTAGGTGCAGGAGGAGGTCACGGGGCAGACCCTGCAGGTTCCATGGGTTGACTGCTGTGCCAGGCTATGTGCAGGAGGAGGTCACGTGACAGACCCTGCAGGTGCTATGGGTTGACTGCTGTGCCAGGCTAGGTGCAGGAGGTCACGGGGCAGACCCAGCAGGGTGCTATGGGTTGACTGCTGTGCCAGGCTAGGTGCAGGAGGAGGTCACGTGACAGAGCCAGCAGGTGCTATGGGTTGACTGCTGTGCCAGGCTAGGTGCAGCAGGAGGTCACGGGACAGACCCTGCAGGTTCCATGAGTTGACTGCTGTGCCAGGCTATGTGCAGGAGGAGGTCACGTGACAGACCCTGCAGGTGCCGTGGGTTGACTGATGTGCCAGGCTAGGTGCAGGAGGAGGTCACTTGACAGACGCTGCAGGTGCCGTGGGTTGACTGCTGTGCCAGGCTAGGTGCAGGAGGAGGTCACGGGACAGACCCTGCAGGTTCCATGGTTTGACTGCTGTGCCAAGCTAGGTGCAGGAGGAGGTCACGGGGCAGACCCATCAGGTTCCATGGGTTGACTGCTGTGCCAGGCTAGGTGCAGGAGGAGGTCACGGGGCAGACCCTGCAGGTGCTATGGGTTGACTGCTGTGCCAGGCTAGGTGCAGGAGGAGGTCACGTGACAGACCCTGCAGGTGCTATGGGTTGACTGCTGTGCCAGGCTAGGTGCAGGAGGTCACGGGGCAGACCCAGCAGGTTGCTATGGGTTGACTGCTGTGCCAGGATAGGTGCAGGAGGAGGTCACGTGACAGACCCAGCAGGTGCTATGGGTTGACTGCTGTGCCAGGCTAGGTGCAGGGGGAGGTCACGGGACAGACCCTGCAGGTGCCATGAGTTGACTGCTGTGCCAGGCTATGT
Source organism: Petromyzon marinus (assembly GCF_048934315.1). Taxonomy (NCBI): domain Eukaryota; kingdom Metazoa; phylum Chordata; class Hyperoartia; order Petromyzontiformes; family Petromyzontidae; genus Petromyzon; species Petromyzon marinus. The sequence goes on along the minus strand of NC_133736.1, from coordinate 5,217,414 downwards.
GCAGGAGGAGGTCACGTGACAGACCCTGCAGGTGCCGTGGGTTGACTGATGTGCCAGGCTAGGTGCAGGGGAAGGTCACGGGACAGACCCTGCAGGTTCCATGGTTTGACTGCTGTGCCAAGCTAGGTGCAGGAGGAGGTCACGGGGCAGACCTAGCAGGTTCCATGGGTTGACTGCTGTGCCAGGCTAGGTGCAGGAGGAGGTCACGGGGCAGACCCTGCAGGTTCCATGGGTTGACTGCTGTGCCAGGCTATGTGCAGGAGGAGGTCACGTGACAGACCCTGCAGGTGCTATGGGTTGACTGCTGTGCCAGGCTAGGTGCAGGAGGTCACGGGGCAGACCCAGCAGGGTGCTATGGGTTGACTGCTGTGCCAGGCTAGGTGCAGGAGGAGGTCACGTGACAGAGCCAGCAGGTGCTATGGGTTGACTGCTGTGCCAGGCTAGGTGGAGGGGGAGGTCACGGGACAGACCCTGCAGGTGCCATGGGTTGACTGCTGTGCCAGGCTAGGTGCAGCAGGAGGTCACGGGACAGACCCTGCAGGTTCCATGAGTTGACTGCTGTGCCAGGCTATGTGCAGGAGGAGGTCACGTGACAGACCCTGCAGGTGCCGTGGGTTGACTGATGTGCCAGGCTAGGTGCAGGAGGAGGTCACTTGACAGACGCTGCAGGTGCCGTGGGTTGACTGCTGTGCCAGGCTAGGTGCAGGAGGAGGTCACGGGACAGACCCTGCAGGTTCCATGGTTTGACTGCTGTGCCAGGCTAGGTGCAGGGGGAGGTCACGGGACAGACCCTGCAGGTGCCATGAGTTGACTGCTGGTCCAGGCTATGTGCAGGAGGAGGTCACGGGACAGACCCTGCAGGTGCCGTGGGTTGACTGATGTGCCAGGCTAGGTGCAGGAGGAGGTCACGTGACAGACTCTGCAGGTGCCCTGGGTTGACTGCTGTGCCAGGCTAGGTGCAGGGGAAGGTCACGGGACAGACCCTGCAGGTTCCATGGTTTGACTGCTGTGCCAAGCTAGGTGCAGGAGGAGGTCACGGGGCAGACCTAGCAGGTTCCATGGGTTGACTGCTGTGCCAGGCTATGTGCAGGAGGAGGTCACGTGACAGACCCTGCAGGTGCTATGGGTTGACTGCTGTGCCAGGCTAGGTGCAGGAGGTCACGGGGCAGACCCAGCAGGGTGCTATGGGTTGACTGCTGTGCCAGGCTAGGTGCAGGAGGAGGTCACGTGACAGACCCAGCAGGTGCTATGGGTTGACTGCTGTGCCAGGCTAGGTGGAGGGGGAGGTCACGGGACAGACCCTGCAGGTGCCATGGGTTGACTGCTGTGCCAGGCTAGGTGCAGCAGGAGGTCACGGGACAGACCCTGCAGGTTCCATGGTTTGACTGCTGTGCCAAGCTACGTGCAGGAGGAGGTCACGGGGCAGACCCATCAGGTTCCATAGGTTGACTGCTGTGCCAGGCTAGGTGCAGGAGGAGGTCACGGAGCAGACCCTGCAGGTACCATGGGTTGACTGCTGTGCCAGGCTAGGTGCAGGGGGAGGTCACGGGACAGACCCTGCAGGTGCCATGAGTTGACTGCTGTGCCAGGCTATGTGCAGGAGGAGGTCACGTGACAGACCCTGCAGGTGCCGTAGGTTGACTGCTGTGCCAGGCTATGTGCAGGAGGAGGTCACGTGACAGACCCTGCAGGTGCCATGGGTTGACTGCTGCGCCAGGCTAGGTGCATGAGGAGGTCACGGGGCAGACCCAGCAGGTTGCTATGGGCTGACTGCTGTGCCAGGCTAGGTGCAGGAGGAGGTCACGGGACAGACCCTGCAGGTTCCATGGGTTGACTGCTCTGCCAGGCTAGGTGCAGGAGGAGGTCACGAGGCAGACCCATCAGGTTCCATGGGTTGACTGCTGTGCCAGGCTAGGTGCAGGAGGAGGTCACGGGGCAGACCCTGCAGGTACCATGGGTTCACTGCTGTGCCAGGCTATGTGCAGGAGGAGGTCACGGGGCAGACCCTGCAGGTGCCGTGGGTTGACTGCTGTGCCAGGCTAGGTGCAGGAGGAGGTCACGTGACAGACGCTGCAGGTTGCTATGGGTTGACTGCTGTGCCAGGCTAGGTGCAGGAGGTGGTCACGGGACAGACCCTGCAGGTGCCGTGGGTTGACTGCTGTGCCAGGCTAGGTGCAGGGGGAGGTCACGGGACAGCCCCTACAGGTGCCATGGGTTGACTGCTGTGCCAGGCTATGTGCAGGAGGAGGACACGTGACAGACCCTGCAGGTGCCATGGGTTGACTGCTGTGCCAGGCTATGTGCAGCAGGAGGTCACGGGACAGACCCTGCAGGTGCCATGAGTTGACTGCTGTGCCAGGCTATGTGCAGGAGGAGGTCACGTGACAGACCCTGCAGGTGCCGTGGGTTGATTGCTCTGCCATGCTATGTGCAGGAGGAGGTCACGGGGCAGACCCAGCAGGTTGCTATGGGTTGACTGCTGTGCCAGGCTAGGTGCAGGGGGAGGTCACGGGACAGACCCTGCAGGTGCCATGAGTTGACTGCTGTGCCAGGCCATGTGCAGGAGGAGGTCACGTGACAGACCCTGCAGGTGCCGTGGGTTGACTGATGTGCCAGGCTAGGTGCAGGAGGAGGTCACTTGACAGACGCTGCAGGTGCCGTGGGTTGACTGCTGTGCCAGGCTAGGTGCAGGAGGAGGTCACGGGGCAGACCCTGCAGGTGCCATGGGTTGACTGCTGTGCCAGGCTATGTGCAGGAGGAGGTCACGTGACAGACCCTGCAGGTGCCGTGGGTTGATTGCTCTGCCATGCTAGGTGCAGGAGGAGGTCACGGGGCAGACCCAGCAGGTTGCTATGGGTTGACTGCTGTGCCAGGCTAGGTGCAGGGGGAGGTCACGGGACAGACCCTGCAGGTGCCATGAGTTGACTGCTGTGCCAGGCTACGTGCAGGAGGAGGTCACGTGACAGACCCTGCAGGTGCCGTGGGTTGACTGATGTGCCAGGCTAGGTGCAGGAGGAGGTCACTTGACAGACGCTGCAGGTGCCGTGGGTTGACTGCTGTGCCAGGCTAGGTGCAGGAGGAGGTCACGGGGCAGACCCATCAGGTTCCATGGGTTGACTGCTGTGCCAGGCTAGGTGCAGGAGGAGGTCACGGGGCAGACCCTGCAGGTGCCGTGGGTTGACTGCTGTGCCAGGCTAGGTGCCGGAGGAGGTCACGTGACAGACCCTGCAGGTGCTATGGGTTGACTGCTGTGCCAGGCTAGGTGCAGGAGGTCACGGGGCAGACCCAGCAGGTTGCTATGGGTTGACTGCTGTGCCAGGATATGTGCAGGAGGAGGTCACGTGACAGACCCAGCAGGTGCTATGGGTTGACTGCTGTGCCAGGCTAGGTGCAGGGGGAGGTCACGGGACAGACCCTGCAGGTGCCATGAGTTGACTGCTGTGCCAGGCTATGTGCAGGAGGAGGTCACGTGACAGACCCTGCAGGTGCCGTGGGTTGACTGATGTGCCAGGCTAGGTGCAGGGGAAGGTCACGGGACAGACCCTGCAGGTTCCATGGTTTGACTGCTGTGCCAAGCTAGGTGCAGGAGGAGGTCACGGGGCAGACCTAGCAGGTTCCATGGGTTGACTGCTGTGCCAGGCTAGGTGCAGGAGGAGGTCACGGGGCAGACCCTGCAGGTTCCATGGGTTGACTGCTGTGCCAGGCTATGTGCAGGAGGAGGTCACGTGACAGACCCTGCAGGTGCTATGGGTTGACTGCTGTGCCAGGCTAGGTGCAGGAGGTCACGGGGCAGACCCAGCAGGGTGCTATGGGTTGACTGCTGTGCCAGGCTAGGTGCAGGAGGAGGTCACGTGACAGAGCCAGCAGGTGCTATGGGTTGACTGCTGTGCCAGGCTAGGTGGAGGGGGAGGTCACGGGACAGACCCTGCAGGTGCCATGGGTTGACTGCTGTGCCAGGCTAGGTGCAGCAGGAGGTCACGGGACAGACCCTGCAGGTTCCATGAGTTGACTGCTGTGCCAGGCTATGTGCAGGAGGAGGTCACGTGACAGACCCTGCAGGTGCCGTGGGTTGACTGATGTGCCAGGCTAGGTGCAGGAGGAGGTCACTTGACAGACGCTGCAGGTGCCGTGGGTTGACTGCTGTGCCAGGCTAGGTGCAGGAGGAGGTCACGGGACAGACCCTGCAGGTTCCATGGTTTGACTGCTGTGCCAAGCTAGGTGCAGGAGGAGGTCACGGGGCAGACCCATCAGGTTCCATGGGTTGACTGCTGTGCCAGGCTAGGTGCAGGAGGAGGTCACGGGGCAGACCCTGCAGGTGCTATGGGTTGACTGCTGTGCCAGGCTAGGTGCAGGAGGAGGTCACGTGACAGACCCTGCAGGTGCTATGGGTTGACTGCTGTGCCAGGCTAGGTGCAGGAGGTCACGGGGCAGACCCAGCAGGTTGCTATGGGTTGACTGCTGTGCCAGGATAGGTGCAGGAGGAGGTCACGTGACAGACCCAGCAGGTGCTATGGGTTGACTGCTGTGCCAGGCTAGGTGCAGGGGGAGGTCACGGGACAGACCCTGCAGGTGCCATGAGTTGACTGCTGTGCCAGGCTATGTGCAGGAGGAGGTCACGTGACAGACCCTGCAGGTGCCGTGGGTTGACTGATGTGCCAGGCTAGGTGCAGGGGAAGGTCACGGGACAGACCCTGCAGGTTCCATGGTTTGACTGCTGTGCCAGGCTAGGTGCAGGAGGAGGTCACGGGGCAGACCCATCAGGTTCCATGGGTTGACTGCTGTGCCAGGCTAGGTGCAGGAGGAGGTCACGGGGCAGACCCTGCAGGTGCTATGGGTTGACTGCTGTGCCAGGCTAGGTGCAGGAGGAGGTCACGTGACAGACCCTGCAGGTGCTATGGGTTGACTGCTGTGCCAGGCTAGGTGCAGGAGGTCACGGGGCAGACCCAGCAGGTTGCTATGGGTTGACTGCTGTGCCAGGATAGGTGCAGGAGGAGGTCACGTGACAGACCCAGCAGGTGCTATGGGTTGACTGCTGTGCCAGGCTAGGTGCAGGGGGAGGTCACGGGACAGACCCTGCAGGTGCCATGAGTTGACTGCTGTGCCAGGCTATGTGCAGGAGGAGGTCACGTGACAGACCCTGCAGGTGCCGTGGGTTGACTGATGTGCCAGGCTAGGTGCAGGGGAAGGTCACGGGACAGACCCTGCAGGTTCCATGGTTTGACTGCTGTGCCAAGCTAGGTGCAGGAGGAGGTCACGGGGCAGACCTAGCAGGTTCCATGGGTTGACTGCTGTGCCAGGCTAGGTGCAGGAGGAGGTCACGGGGCAGACCCTGCAGGTTCCATGGGTTGACTGCTGTGCCAGGCTATGTGCAGGAGGAGGTCACGTGACAGACCCTGCAGGTGCTATGGGTTGACTGCTGTGCCAGGCTAGGTGCAGGAGGTCACGGGGCAGACCCAGCAGGGTGCTATGGGTTGACTGCTGTGCCAGGCTAGGTGCAGGAGGAGGTCACGTGACAGAGCCAGCAGGTGCTATGGGTTGACTGCTGTGCCAGGCTAGGTGGAGGGGGAGGTCACGGGACAGACCCTGCAGGTGCCATGGGTTGACTGCTGTGCCAGGCTAGGTGCAGCAGGAGGTCACGGGACAGACCCTGCAGGTTCCATGAGTTGACTGCTGTGCCAGGCTATGTGCAGGAGGAGGTCACGTGACAGACCCTGCAGGTGCCGTGGGTTGACTGATGTGCCAGGCTAGGTGCAGGAGGAGGTCACTTGACAGACGCTGCAGGTGCCGTGGGTTGACTGCTGTGCCAGGCTAGGTGCAGGAGGAGGTCACGGGACAGACCCTGCAGGTTCCATGGTTTGACTGCTGTGCCAGGCTAGGTGCAGGAGGAGGTCACGGGGCAGACCCATCAGGTTCCATGGGTTGACTGCTGTGCCAGGCTAGGTGCAGGAGGAGGTCACGGGGCAGACCCTGCAGGTGCTATGGGTTGACTGCTGTGCCAGGCTAGGTGCAGGAGGAGGTCACGTGACAGACCCTGCAGGTGCTATGGGTTGACTGCTGTGCCAGGCTAGGTGCAGGAGGTCACGGGGCAGACCCAGCAGGTTGCTATGGGTTGACTGCTGTGCCAGGCTAGGTGCAGAGGTCACGTGACAGACCCAGCAGGTGCTATGGGTTGACTGCTGTGCCAGGCTAGGTGCAGGGGAGGTCACGGGACAGACCCTGCAGGTGCCATGAGTTGACTGCTGTGCCAGGCTATGTGCAGGAGGAGGTCACGTGACAGACCCTGCAGGTGCCGTGGGTTGACTGATGTGCCAGGCTATCTGCAGAAGGAGGTCACGTGACAGACTCTGCAGGTGCCGTGGGTTGACTGCTGTGCCAGGCTAGGTGCAGGGGAAGGTCACGGGACAGACCCTGCAGGTTCCATGGTTTGACTGCTGTGCCAGGCTATGTGCAGGAGGAGGACACGTGACAAACCCTGCAGGTGCCATGGGTTGACTGCTGTGCCAGGCTAGGTGCAGGAGGAGGTCACGTGACAGACCCTGCAGGTGCCGTGGGTTGACTGCTGTGCCAGGCTAGGTGCAGGAGGAGGTCACGGGGCAGAAGCAGCAGGTTGCTATGGGTTGACTGCTGTGCCAGGCTAGGTGCAGGAGGAGGTCACGGGGCAGACCCTGCAGGTACCATGGGTTGACTGCTGTACCAGGCTAGGTGCGGGAGGAGGTCACGTGACAGACCCAGCAGGTGCTATGGGTTGACTGCTGTGCCAGGCTAGGTGCAGGGGGAGGTCACGGGACAGACCCTGCAGGTGCCATGAGTTGACTGCTGTGCCAGGCTATGTGCAGGAGGAGGTCACGTGACAGACCCTGCAGGTGCCGTGGGTTGACTGATGTGCCAGGCTAGGTGCAGGAGGAGGTCACTTGACAGACGCTGCAGGTACCGTGGGTTGACTGCTGTGCCAGGCTAGGTGCAGGAGGAGGTCACGGGGCAGACCCATCAGCTTCCATGGGTTGACTGCTGTGCCAGGCTAGGTGCAGGAGGAGGTCACGGGGCAGACCATGCAGGTGCCATGGGTTGACTGCTGTGCCAGGCTAGGTGCAGCAGGAGGTCACGGGACAGACCCTGCAGGTTCCATGGTTTGACTGCTGTGCCAAGCTAGGTGCAGGAGGAGGTCACGGGGCAGACCCATCAGGTTCCATAGGTTGACTGCTGTGCCAGGCTATGTGCAGGAGGAGGTCACGGAGCAGACCCGGCAGGTACCATGGGTTGACTGCTGTGCCAGGCTAGGTGCAGGGGGAGGTCACGGGACAGACCCTGCAGGTGCCATGAGTTGACTGCTGTGCCAGGCTATGTGCAGGAGGAGGTCACGTGACAGACCCTGCAGGTGCCGTGGGTTGACTGCTGTGCCAGGCTATGTGCAGGAGGAGGTCACGTGACAGACCCTGCAGGTGCCCTGGGTTGACTGCTGCGCCAGGCTAGGTGCAGGAGGAGGTCACGGGGCAGACCCAGCAGGTTGCTATGGGCTGACTGCTGTGCCAGGCTAGGTGCAGGAGGAGGTCACGGGACAGACCCTGCAGGTTCCATGGGTTGACTGCTCTGCCAGGCTAGGTGCAGGAGGAGGTCACGAGGCAGACCCATCAGGTTCCATGGTTTGACTGCTGTGCCAGGCTAGGTGCAGGAGGAGGTCACGGGGCAGACCCTGCAGGTACCATGGGTTCACTGCTGTGCCAGGCTATGTGCAGGAGGAGGTCACGGGGCAGACCCTGCAGGTGCCGTGGGTTGACTGATGTGCCAGGCTAGGTGCAGGAGGAAGTCACGTGACAGACGCTGCAGGTTGCTATGGGTTGACTGCTGTGCCAGGCTAGGTGCAGGAGGTGGTCACGGGACAGACCCTGCAGGTGCCGTGGGTTGACTGCTGTGCCAGGCTAGGTGCAGGGGGAGGTCACGGGACAGACCCTGCAGGTGCCATGGGTTGACTGCTGTGCCAGGCTATGTGCAGGAGGAGGACACGTGAACGACCCTGCAGGTGCCATGGGTTGACTGCTGTGCCAGGCTACGTGCAGCAGGAGGTCACGGGACAGACCCTGCAGGTGCCATGAGTTGACTGCTGTGCCAGGCTATGTGCAGGAGGAGGTCACGTGACAAACTCTGCAGGTGCCGTGGGTTGACTGATATGCCAGGCTAGGTGCAGGAGGAGGTCACTTGACAGACGCTGCAGGTGCCGTGGGTTGACTGCTGTGCCAGGCTATGTGCAGGAGGAGGTCACGGGGCAGACCCATCAGGTTCCATGGGTTGACTGCTGTGCCAGGCTAGGTGCAGGAGGAGGTCACGGGGCAGACCCTGCAGGTGCCGTGGGTTGACTGCTGTGCCAGGCTAGGTGCAGGAGGAGGTCACGTGACAGACCCTGCAGGTGCTATGGGTTGACTGCTGTGCCAGGCTAGGTGCAGGAGGTCACGGAGCAGACCCAGCAGGTTGCTATGGGTTGACTGCTGTGCCAGGCTAGGTGCAGGAGGAGGTCACGTGACAGACCCAGCAGGTGCTATGGGTTGACTGCTGTGCCAGGCTAGGTGCAGGAGGTCACGGGGCAGACCCAGCAGGGTGCTATGGGTTGACTGCTGTGCCAGGCTAGGTGCAGGAGGAGGTCACGTGACAGACCCAGCAGGTGCTATGGGTTGACTGCTGTGCCAGGCTAGGTGGAGGGGGAGGTCACGGGACAGACCCTGCAGGTGCCATGGGTTGAATGCTGTGCCAGGCTAGGTGCAGGAGGATGGCACGGGGCAGACCCTGCAGGTACCATGGGTTCACTGCTGTGCCAGGCTAGGTGCAGGAGGAGGTCACGTGACAGACCCTGCAGGTGCCGTGGGTTGACTGCTGTGCCAGGCTAGGTGCAGGAGGAAGTCCCGTGACAGACGCTGCAGGTTGCTATGGGTTGACTGCTGTGCCAGGCTAGGTGCAGGAGGTGGTCACGGGACAGACCCTGCAGGTGCCGTGGGTTGACTGCTGTGCCAGGCTAGGTGCAGGGGGAGGTCACGGGACAGACCCTACAGGTGCCATGGGTTGACTGCTGTGCCAGGCTATGTGCAGGAGGAGGACACGTGACAAACCCTGCAGGTGCCATGGGTTGACTGCTGTGCCAGGCTATGTGCAGGAGGAGGACACGTGACAGACCCTGCAGGTGCCATGGGTTGACTGCTGTGCCAGGCTAGGTGCAGGAGGAGGTCACGTGACAGACCCTGCAGGTGCCGTGGGTTGACTGCTGTGCCAGGCTAGGTGCAGGAGGAGGTCACGGGGCAGACCCAGCAGGTTGCTATGGGTTGACTGCTGTGCCAGGCTAGGTGCAGGAGGAGGTCACGGGGCAGACCCAGCAGGTGCTATGGGTTGACTGCTGTGCCAGGCTAGGTGCAGGGGGAGGTCACGGGACAGACCCTGCAGGTGCCATGAGTTGACTGCTGTGCCAGGCTATGTGCAGGAGGAGGTCACGTGACAGACCCTGCAGGTGCCGTGGGTTGACTGATGTGCCAGGCTAGGTGCAGGAGGAGGTCACTTGACAGACGCTGCAGGTGCCGTGGGTTGACTGCTGTGCCAGGCTAGGTGCAGGAGGAGGTCACGGGGCAGACCTATCAGGTTCCATGGGTTGACTGCTGTGCCAAGCTAGGTGCAGGAGGAGGTCACGGGGCAGACCCTGCAGTTTCCATGGGTTGACTGCTGTGCCAGGCTGTGTGCAGGAGGAGGTCACGTGACAGACCCTGCAGGTGCTATGGGTTGACTGCTGTGCCAGGCTAGGTGCAGGAGGTCACGGGGCAGACCCAGCAGGGTGCTATGGGTTGACTGCTGTGCCAGGCTAGGTGCAGGAGGAGGTCACGTGACAGACCCAGCAGGTGCTATGGGTTGACTGCTGTGCCAGGCTAGGTGGAGGGGGAGGTCACGGGACAGACCCTGCAGGTGCCATGGGTTGACTGCTGTGCCAGGCTAGGTGCAGCAGGAGGTCACGGGACAGACCCTGCAGGTTCCATGGTTTGACTGCTGTGCCAAGCTCGGTGCAGGAGGAGGTCACGGGGCAGACCCATCAGGTTCCATAGGTTGACTGCTGTGCCAGGCTAGGTGCAGGAGGAGGTCACGGAGCAGACCCTGCAGATTCCATGGGTTGACTGCTCTGCCAGGCTAGGTGCAGGAGGAGGTCACGAGGCAGACCCATCAGGTTCCATGGGTTGACTGCTGTGCCAGGCTAGGTGCAGGAGGAGGTCACGGGGCAGACCCTGCAGGTACCATGGGTTCACTGCTGTGCCAGGCTAGGTGCAGGAGGAGGTCACGGGGCAGACCCTGCAGGTGCCGTGGGTTGACTGCTGTGCCAGGCTAGGTGCAGGAGGAAGTCACGTGACAGACGCTGCAGGTTGCTATGGGTTGACTGCTGTGCCATGCTAGGTGCAGGAGGTGGTCACGGGACAGACCCTGCAGGTGCCGTGGGTTGACTGCTGTGCCAGGCTAGGTGCAGGGGGAGGTCACGGGACAGACCCTACAGGTGCCATGGGTTGAGTGCTGTGCCAGGCTATGTGCAGGAGGAGGACACGTGACAGACCCTGCAGGTGCCATGGGTTGACTGCTGTGACAGGCTATGTGCAGGAGGAGGACACGTGACAGACCCTGCAGGTGCCATGGGTTGACTGCTGTGCCAGGCTAGGTGCAGGAGGAGGTCACGGGGCAGACCCAGCAGGTTGCTATGGGTTGACTGCTGTGCCAGGCTAGGTGCAGGAGGAGGTCACGGGGCAGACCCAGCAGGTGCTATGGGTTGACTGCTGTGCCAGGCTAGGTGCAGGGGGAGGTCACGGGACAGACCCTGCAGGTGCCATGAGTTGACTGCTGTGCCAGGCTATGTGCAGGAGGAGGTCACGTGACAGACCCTGCAGGTGCCGTGGGTTGACTGATGTGCCAGGCTAGGTGCAGGAGGAGGTCACTTGACAGACGCTGCAGGTGCCGTGGGTTGACTGCTGTGCCAGGCTAGGTGCAGGGGGAGGTCACGGGGCAGACCCTGCAGGTACCATGGGTTGACTGCTGTGCCAGGCTAGGTGCAGGGGGAGGTCACGGGACAGACCCTGCAGGTTCCATGGTTTGACTGCTGTGCCAAGCTGGGTGCAGGAGGAGGTCACGGGGCAGACCCATCAGGTTCCATGGGTTGACTGCTGTGCCAGGCTAGGTGCAGGAGGAGGTCACGGGGCAGACCCTGCAGGTGCCGTGGGTTGACTGCTGTGCCAAGCTAGGTGCAGGAGGAGGTCACGTGACAGACCCTGCAGGTGCTATGGGTTGACTGCTGTGCCAGGCTAGGTGCAGGAGGTCACGGGGCAGACCCAGCAGGTTGCTATGGGTTGACTGCTGTGCCAGGCTATGTGCAGGAGGTCACGTGACAGACCCAGCAGGTTCCATGGTTTGACTGCTGTGCCAGGCTATGTGCAGGAGGAGGACACGTGACAAACCCTGCAGGTGCCATGGGTTGACTGCTGTGCCAGGCTAGGTGCAGGAGGAGGTCACGTGACAGACCCTGCAGGTGCCGTGGGTTGACTGCTGTGCCAGGCTAGGTGCAGGAGGAGGTCACGGGGCAGACCCAGCAGGTTGCTATGGGTTGATTGCTGTGCCAGGCTAGGTGCAGGAGGAGGTCACGGGGCAGACCCAGCAGGGTGCTATGGGTTGACTGCTATACCAGGCTAGGTGCAGGAGGAGGTCACGTGACAGACCCAGCAGGTGCTATGGGTTGACTGCTGTGCCAGGCTAGGTGCAGGGGGAGGTCACGGGACAGACCCTGCAGGTGCCGTGGGTTGACTGCTGTGCCAGGCTAGGTGCAGGAGGAGGTCACGGGGCAGACCCATCAGGTTCCATGGGTTGACTGCTGTGCCAGGCTAGGTGCAGGAGGAGGTCACGGGGCAGACCCTGCAGGTTCCATGGTTTGACTGCTGTGCCAGGCTAGGTGCAGCAGGAGGTCACGGGACAGACCCTGCAGGTTCCATGGTTTGACTGCTGTGCCAAGCTAGGTGCAGGAGGAGGTCACGGGGCAGACCCATCAGGTTCCATAGGTTGACTGCTGTGCCAGGCTAGGTGCAGGAGGAGGTCACGGAGCAGACCCTGCAGGTACCATGGGTTGACTGCTGTGCCAGGCTAGGTGCAGGGGGAGGTCACGGGACAGACCCTGCAGGTGCCATGAGTTGACTGCTGTGCCAGGCTATGTGCAGGAGGAGGTCACGTGACAGACCCTGCAGGTGCCGTGGGTTGACTGCTGTGCCAGGCTAGGTGCAGGAGGAGGTCACGGGGCAGACCCAGCAGGTTGCTATGGGTTGATTGCTGTGCCAGGCTAGGTGCAGGAGGTCACGGGGCAGACCCAGCAGGGTGCTATGGGTTGACTGCTGTGCCAGGCTAGGTGCAGGAGGAGGTCACGTGACAGACCCAGCAGGTGCTATGGGTTGACTGCTGTGCCAGGCTAGGTGCAGGGGGAGGTCACGGGACAGACCCTGCAGGTGCCATGAGTTGACTGCTGTGCCAGGCTATGTGCAGGAGGAGGTCACGTGACAGACCCTGCAGGTGCCGTGGGTTGACTGCTGTGCCAGGCTAGGTGCAGGAGGAGGTCACGGGGCAGACCCATCAGGTTCCATGGGTTGACTGCTGTGCCAGGCTAGGTGCAGGAGGAGGTCACGGGGCAGACCCTGCAGGTTCCATGGTTTGACTGCTGTGCCAGGCTAGGTGCAGCAGGAGGTCACGGGACAGACCCTGCAGGTTCCATGGTTTGACTGCTGTGCCAAGCTAGGTGCAGGAGGAGGTCACGGGGCAGACCCATCAGGTTCCATAGGTTGACTGCTGTGCCAGGCTAGGTGCAGGAGGAGGTCACGGAGCAGACCCTGCAGGTATTATGGGTTGACTGCTGTGCCAGGCTAGGTGCAGGGGGAGGTCACGGGACAGACCCTGCAGGTGCCATGAGTTGACTGCTGTGCCAGGCTATGTGCAGGAGGAGGTCACGTGACAGACCCTGCAGGTGCCGTGGGTTGACTGCTGTGCCAGGCTATGTGCAGGAGGAGGTCACGTGACAGACCCTGCAGGTGCCATGGGTTGACTGCTGCGCAAGGCTAGGTGCAGGAGGAGGTCACGGGGCAGACCCAGCAGGTTGCTATGGGCTGACTGCTGTGCCAGGCTAGGTGCAGGAGGAGGTCACGGGACAGACCCTGCAGGTTCCATGGGTTGACTGCTGTGCCAGGCTAGGTGCAGGGGGAGGTCACGGGACAGACCCTGCAGGTGCCATGAGTTGACTGCTGTGCCAGGCTATGTGCAGGAGGAGGTCACGTGACAGACCCTGCAGGTGCCGTGGGTTGACTGATGTGCCAGGCTAGGTGCAGGAGGAGGTCACGTGACAGACTCTGCAGGTGCCGTGGGTTGACTGCTGTGCCAGGCTAGGTGCAGGAGGAGGTCACGGGGCAGACCCTGCAGGTTCCATGGGTTGACTGCTGTGCCAGGCTATGTGCAGGAGGAGGTCACGGGGCAGACCCAGCAGGTTGCTATGGGTTGACTGCTGTGCCAGGCTAGGTGCAGGAGGAGGTCACGGGGCAGACCCTGCAGGTAGCATGGGTTGACTGCTATACCAGGCTAGGTGCAGGAGGAGGTCACGTGACAGACCCAGCAGGTGCTATGGGTTGACTGCTGTGCCAGGCTAGGTGCAGGGGGAGGTCACGGGACAGACCCTGCAGGTGCCATGAGTTGACTGCTGTGCCAGGCTATGTGCAGGAGGAGGTCACGTGACAGACCCTGCAGGTGCCGTGGGTTGACTGCTGTGCCAGGCTAGGTGCAGGAGGAGGTCACGGGGCAGACCCATCAGGTTCCATGGGTTGACTGCTGTGCCAGGCTAGGTGCAGGAGGAGGTCACGGGGCAGACCCTGCAGGTTCCATGGTTTGACTGCTGTGCCAGGCTAGGTGCAGCAGGAGGTCACGGGACAGACCCTGCAGGTTCCATGGTTTGACTGCTGTGCCAAGCTAGGTGCAGGAGGAGGTCACGGGGCAGACCCATCAGGTTCCATAGGTTGACTGCTGTGCCAGGCTAGGTGCAGGAGGAGGTCACGGAGCAGACCCTGCAGGTACCATGGGTTGACTGCTGTGCCAGGCTAGGTGCAGGGGGAGGTCACGGGACAGACCCTGCAGGTGCCATGAGTTGACTGCTGTGCCAGGCTATGTGCAGGAGGAGGTCACGTGACAGACCCTGCAGGTGCCGTGGGTTGACTGCTGTGCCAGGCTATGTGCAGGAGGAGGTCACGTGACAGACCCTGCAGGTGCCATGGGTTGACTGCTGCGCGGGGCTAGGTGCAGGAGGAGGTCACGGGGCAGACCCAGCAGGTTGCTATGGGCTGACTGCTGTGCCAGGCTAGGTGCAGGAGGAGGTCACGGGACAGACTCTGCAGGTTCCATGGGTTGACTGCTGTGCCAGGCTAGGTGCAGGGGGAGGTCACGGGACAGACCCTGCAGGTGCCATGAGTTGACTGCTGTGCCAGGCTATGTGCAGGAGGAGGTCACGTGACAGACCCTGCAGGTGCCGTGGGTTGACTGATGTGCCAGGCTAGGTGCAGGAGGAGGTCACGTGACAGACTCTGCAGGTGCCGTGGGTTGACTGCTGTGCCAGGCTAGGTGCAGGAGGAGGTCACGGGGCAGACCCTGCAGGTTCCATGGGTTGACTGCTGTGCCAGTCTATGTGCAGGAGGAGGTCACGTGACAGACCCTGCAGGTGCTATGGGTTGATTGCTGTGCCAGGCTAGGTGCAGGAGGTCACGGGGCAGACCCAGCAGGGTGCTATGGGTTGACTGCTGTGCCAGGCTAGGTGCAGGAGGAGGTCACGTGACAGACCCAGCAGGTGCTATGGGTTGACTGCTGTGCCAGGCTAGGTGGAGGGGGAGGTCACGGGACAGACCCTGCAGGTGCCATGGGTTGACTGCTGTGCCAGGCTAGGTGCAGGAGGAGGTCACGGGGCAGACCCTGCAGGTACCATGGGTTCACTGCTGTGCCAGGCTAGGTGCAGGAGGAGGTCACGTGACAGACCCTGCAGGTGCCGTGGGTTGACTGCTGTGCCAGGCTAGGTGCAGGAGGAAGTCCCGTGACAGACGCTGCAGGTTGCTATGGGTTGACTGCTGTGCCAGGCTAGGTGCAGGAGGTGGTCACGGGACAGACCCTGCAGGTGCCGTGGGTTGACTGCTGTGCCAGGCTAGGTGCAGGGGGAGGTCACGGGACAGACCCTACAGGTGCCATGGGTTGACTGCTGTGCCAGGCTAGGTGCAGGAGGAGGTCACGGGGCAGACCCTGCAGGTGCCATGGGTTGACTGCTGTGCCAGGCTAGGTGCAGGAGGAGGTCACGTGACAGACCCTGCAGGTGCCGTGGGTTGACTGCTGTGCCAGGCTAGGTGCGGGAGGAGGTCACGGGGCAGACCCAGCAGGTTGCTATGGGTTGACTGCTGTGCCAGGCTAGGTGCAGGAGGAGGTCACGGGGCAGACCCAGCAGGTGCTATGGGTTGACTGCTGTGCCAGGCTAGGTGCAGGGGGAGGTCACGGGACAGACCCTGCAGGTGCCATGAGTTGACTGCTGTGCCAGGCTATGTGCAGGAGGAGGTCACGTGACAGACCCTGCAGGTGCCGTGGGTTGACTGATGTGCCAGGCTAGGTGCAGGAGGAGGTCACTTGACAGACGCTGCAGGTGCCGTGGGTTGACTGCTGTGCCAGGCTAGGTGCAGGAGGAGGTCACGGGGCAGACCTATCAGGTTCCATGGGTTGACTGCTGTGCCAAGCTAGGTGCAGGAGGAGGTCACGGGGCAGACCCTGCAGGTTCCATGGGTTGACTGCTGTGCCAGGCTGTGTGCAGGAGGAGGTCACGTGACAGACCCTGCAGGTGCTATGGGTTGACTGCTGTGCCAGGCTAGGTGCAGGAGGTCACGGGGCAGACCCAGCAGGGTGCTATGGGTTGACTGCTGTGCCAGGCTAGGTGCAGGAGGAGGTCACGTGACAGACCCAGCAGGTGCTATGGGTTGACTGCTGTGCCAGGCTAGGTGGAGGGGGAGGTCACGGGACAGACCCTGCAGGTGCCATGGGTTGACTGCTGTGCCAGGCTAGGTGCAGCAGGAGGTCACGGGACAGACCCTGCAGGTTCCATGGTTTGACTGCTGTGCCAAGCTCGGTGCAGTAGGAGGTCACGGGGCAGACCCATCAGGTTCCATAGGTTGACTGCTGTGCCAGGCTAGGTGCAGGAGGAGGTCACGGAGCAGACCCTGCAGATTCCATGGGTTGACTGCTCTGCCAGGCTAGGTGCAGGAGGAGGTCACGAGGCAGACCCATCAGGTTCCATGGGTTGACTGCTGTGCCAGGCTAGGTGCAGGAGGAGGTCACGGGGCAGACCCTGCAGGTACCATGGGTTCACTGCTGTGCCAGGCTAGGTGCAGGAGGAGGTCACGGGGCAGACCCTGCAGGTGCCGTGGGTTGACTGCTGTGCCAGGCTAGGTGCAGGAGGAAGTCACGTGACAGACGCTGCAGGTTGCTATGGGTTGACTGCTGTGCCAGGCTAGGTGCAGGAGGTGGTCACGGGACAGACCCTGCAGGTGCCGTGGGTTGACTGCTGTGCCAGGCTAGGTGCAGGGGGAGGTCACGGGACAGACCCTACAGGTGCCATGGGTTGAGTGCTGTGCCAGGCTATGTGCAGGAGGAGGACACGTGACAGACCCTGCAGGTGCCATGGGTTGACTGCTGTGCCAGGCTAGGTGCAGGAGGAGGTCACGGGGCAGACCCAGCAGGTTGCTATGGGTTGACTGCTGTGCCAGGCTAGGTGCAGGAGGAGGTCACGGGGCAGACCCAGCAGGTGCTATGGGTTGACTGCTGTGCCAGGCTAGGTGCAGGGGGAGGTCACGGGACAGACCCTGCAGGTGCCATGAGTTGACTGCTGTGCCAGGCTATGTGCAGGAGGAGGTCACGTGACAGACCCTGCAGGTGCCGTGGGTTGACTGATGTGCCAGCCTAGGTGCAGGAGGAGGTCACTTGACAGACGCTGCAGGTGCCGTGGGTTGACTGCTGTGCCAGGCTAGGTGCAGGAGGAGGTCACGGGGCAGACCCATCAGGTTCCATGGGTTGACTGCTGTGCCAAGCTAGGTGCAGGAGGAGGTCACGGGGCAGACCCTGCAGGTACCATGGGTTGACTGCTGTGCCAGGCTAGGTGCAGGGGGAGGTCACGGGACAGACCCTGCAGGTTCCATGGTTTGACTGCTGTGCCAAGCTAGGTGCAGGAGGAGGTCACGGGGCAGACCCATCAGGTTCCATGGGTTGACTGCTGTGCCAGGCTAGGTGCAGGAGGTCACGGGGCAGACCCAGCAGGTTGCTATGGGTTGACTGCTGTGCCAGGCTAGGTGCAGGAGGTCACGTGACAGACCCAGCAGGTTCCATGGTTTGACTGCTGTGCCAGGCTATGTGCAGGAAGAGGACACGTGACAAACCCTGCAGGTGCCATGGGTTGACTGCTGTGCCAGGCTAGGTGCAGGAGGAGGTCACGTGACAGACCCTGCAGGTGCCGTGGGTTGACTGCTGTGCCAGGCTAGGTGCAGGAGGAGGTCACGGGGCAGACCCAGTAGGTTGCTATGGGTTGACTGCTGTGCCAGGCTAGGTGCAGGAGGAGGTCACGGGGCAGACCCTGCAGGTACCATGGGTTGACTGCTGTACCAGGCTAGGTGCAGGAGGAGGTCACGTGACAGACCCAGCAGGTGCTATGGGTTGACTGCTGTGCCAGGCTAGGTGCAGGGGGAGGTCACGGGACAGACCCTGCAGGTGCCATGAGTTGACTGCTGTGCCAGGCTATGTGCAGGAGGAGGTCACGTGACAGACCCTGCAGGTGCCGTGGGTTGACTGATGTGCCAGGCTAGGTGCAGGAGGAGGTCACTTGACAGACGCTGCAGGTGCCGTGGGTTGACTGCTGTGCCAGGCTAGGTGCAGGAGGAGGTCACGGGGCAGACCTATCAGGTTCCATGGGTTGACTGCTGTGCCAAGCTAGGTGCAGGAGGAGGTCACGGGGCAGACCCTGCAGGTTCCATGGGTTGACTGCTGTGCCAGGCTGTGTGCAGGAGGAGGTCACGTGACAGACCCTGCAGGTGCTATGGGTTGACTGCTGTGCCAGGCTAGGTGCAGGAGGTCACGGGGCAGACCCAGCAGGGTGCTATGGGTTGACTGCTGTGCCAGGCTAGGTGCAGGAGGAGGTCACGTGACAGACCCAGCAGGTGCTATGGGTTGACTGCTGTGCCAGGCTAGGTGGAGGGGGAGGTCACGGGACAGACCCTGCAGGTGCCATGGGTTGACTGCTGTGCCAGGCTAGGTGCAGCAGGAGGTCACGGGACAGACCCTGCAGGTTCCATGGTTTGACTGCTGTGCCAAGCTCGGTGCAGTAGGAGGTCACGGGGCAGACCCATCAGGTTCCATAGGTTGACTGCTGTGCCAGGCTAGGTGCAGGAGGAGGTCACGGAGCAGACCCTGCAGATTCCATGGGTTGACTGCTCTGCCAGGCTAGGTGCAGGAGGAGGTCACGAGGCAGACCCATCAGGTTCCATGGGTTGACTGCTGTGCCAGGCTAGGTGCAGGAGGAGGTCACGGGGCAGACCCTGCAGGTACCATGGGTTCACTGCTGTGCCAGGCTAGGTGCAGGAGGAGGTCACGGGGCAGACCCTGCAGGTGCCGTGGGTTGACTGCTGTGCCAGGCTAGGTGCAGGAGGAAGTCACGTGACAGACGCTGCAGGTTGCTATGGGTTGACTGCTGTGCCAGGCTAGGTGCAGGAGGTGGTCACGGGACAGACCCTGCAGGTGCCGTGGGTTGACTGCTGTGCCAGGCTAGGTGCAGGGGGAGGTCACGGGACAGACCCTACAGGTGCCATGGGTTGAGTGCTGTGCCAGGCTATGTGCAGGAGGAGGACACGTGACAGACCCTGCAGGTGCCATGGGTTGACTGCTGTGCCAGGCTAGGTGCAGGAGGAGGTCACGGGGCAGACCCAGCAGGTTGCTATGGGTTGACTGCTGTGCCAGGCTAGGTGCAGGAGGAGGTCACGGGGCAGACCCAGCAGGTGCTATGGGTTGACTGCTGTGCCAGGCTAGGTGCAGGGGGAGGTCACGGGACAGACCCTGCAGGTGCCATGAGTTGACTGCTGTGCCAGGCTATGTGCAGGAGGAGGTCACGTGACAGACCCTGCAGGTGCCGTGGGTTGACTGATGTGCCAGCCTAGGTGCAGGAGGAGGTCACTTGACAGACGCTGCAGGTGCCGTGGGTTGACTGCTGTGCCAGGCTAGGTGCAGGAGGAGGTCACGGGGCAGACCCATCAGGTTCCATGGGTTGACTGCTGTGCCAAGCTAGGTGCAGGAGGAGGTCACGGGGCAGACCCTGCAGGTACCATGGGTTGACTGCTGTGCCAGGCTAGGTGCAGGGGGAGGTCACGGGACAGACCCTGCAGGTTCCATGGTTTGACTGCTGTGCCAAGCTAGGTGCAGGAGGAGGTCACGGGGCAGACCCATCAGGTTCCATGGGTTGACTGCTGTGCCAGGCTAGGTGCAGGAGGTCACGGGGCAGACCCAGCAGGTTGCTATGGGTTGACTGCTGTGCCAGGCTAGGTGCAGGAGGTCACGTGACAGACCCAGCAGGTTCCATGGTTTGACTGCTGTGCCAGGCTATGTGCAGGAAGAGGACACGTGACAAACCCTGCAGGTGCCATGGGTTGACTGCTGTGCCAGGCTAGGTGCAGGAGGAGGTCACGTGACAGACCCTGCAGGTGCCGTGGGTTGACTGCTGTGCCAGGCTAGGTGCAGGAGGAGGTCACGGGGCAGACCCAGTAGGTTGCTATGGGTTGACTGCTGTGCCAGGCTAGGTGCAGGAGGAGGTCACGGGGCAGACCCTGCAGGTACCATGGGTTGACTGCTGTACCAGGCTAGGTGCAGGAGGAGGTCACGTGACAGACCCAGCAGGTGCTATGGGTTGACTGCTGTGCCAGGCTAGGTGCAGGGGGAGGTCACGGGACAGACCCTGCAGGTGCCATGAGTTGACTGCTGTGCCAGGCTATGTGCAGGAGGAGGTCACGTGACAGACCCTGCAGGTGCCGTGGGTTGACTGCTGTGCCAGGCTAGGTGCAGGAGGAGGTCACGGGGCAGACCCATCAGGTTCCATGGGTTGACTGCTGTGCAGGCTAGGTGCAGGAGGAAGTCACGGGGCAGACCCTGCAGGTTCCATGGTTTGACTGCTGTGCCAGGCTAGGTGCAGCAGGAGGTCACGGGACAGACCCTGCAGGTTCCATGGTTTGACTGCTGTGCCAAGCTAGGTGCAGGAGGAGGTCACGGGGCAGACCCATCAGGTTCCATAGGTTGACTGCTGTGCCAGGCTAGGTGCAGGAGGAGGTCACGGAGCAGACCCTGCAGGTACCATGGGTTGACTGCTGTGCCAGGCTAGGTGCAGGGGGAGGTCACGGGACAGACCCTGCAGGTGCCATGAGTTGACTGCTGTGCCAGGCTATGTGCAGGAGGAGGTCACGTGACAGACCCTGCAGGTGCCGTGGGTTGACTGCTGTGCCAGGCTATGTGCAGGAGGAGGTCACGTGACAGACCCTGCAGGTGCCATGGGTTGACTGCTGCGCAAGGCTAGGTGCAGGAGGAGGTCACGGGGCAGACCCAGCAGGTTGCTATGGGCTGACTGCTGTGCCAGGCTAGGTGCAGGAGGAGGTCACGGGACAGACCCTGCAGGTTCCATGGGTTGACTGCTCTGCCAGGCTAGGTGCAGGAGGAGGTCACGAGGCAGACCCATCAGGTTCCATGGGTTGACTGCTGTGCCAGGCTAGTTGCAGGAGGAGGTCACGGGGCAGACCCTGCAGGTGCCGTGGGTTGACTGCTGTGCCAGGCTAGGTGCAGGAGGAAGTCACGTGACAGACGCTGCAGGTTGCTATGGGTTGACTGCTGTGCCAGGCTAGGTGCAGGAGGTGGTCACGGGACAGACCCTGCAGGTGCCGTGGGTTGACTGCTGTGCCAGGCTAGGTGCAGGGGGAGGTCACGGGACAGACCCTACAGGTGCCATGGGTTGACTGCTGTGCCAGGCTATGTGCAGGAGGAGGACACGTGACAGACCCTGCAGGTGCCATGGGTTGACTGCTGTGCCAGGCTAGGTGCAGGAGGAGGACACGTGACAGACCCTGCAGGTGCCATGGGTTGACTGCTGTGCCAGGCTAGGTGCAGGAGGAGGTCACGTGACAGACCCTGCAGGTGCCGTGGGTTGACTGCTGTGCCAGGCAAGGTGCAGGAGGAGGTCACGGGGCAGACCCAGCAGGTTGCTATGGGTTGACTGCTGTGCCAGGCTAGGTGCAGGAGGAGGTCACGGGGCAGACCCAGCAGGTGCTATGGGTTGACTGTTGTGCCAGGCTAGGTGCAGGGGGAGGTCACGGGACAGACCCTGCAGGTGCCATGAGTTGACTGCTGTGCCAGGCTATGTGCAGGAGGAGGTCACGTGACAGACCCTGCAGGTGCCGTGGGTTGACTGATGTTCCAGGCTAGGTGCAGGAGGAGGTCACTTGACAGACGCTGCAGGTGCCGTGGGTTGACTGCTGTGCCAGGCTAGGTGCAGGAGGAGGTCACGGGGCAGACCCATCAGGTTCCATGGGTTGACTGCTGTGCCAAGCTAGGTGCAGGAGGAGGTCACGGGGCAGACCCTGCAGGTACCATGGGTTGACTGCTGTGCCAGGCTAGGTGCAGGGGGAGGTCACGGGACAGACCCTGCAGGTTCCATGGTTTGACTGCTGTGCCAAGCTAGGTGCAGGAGGAGGTCACGGGGCAGACCCATCAGGTTCCATAGGTTGACTGCTGTGCCAGGCTAGGTGCAGGAGGAGGTCACGGGGCAGACCCTGCAGGTGCCGTGGGTTGACTGCTGTGCCAGGCTAGGTGCAGGAGGAGGTCACGTGACAGACCCTGCAGGTGCTATGGGTTGACTGCTGTGCCAGGCTAGGTGCAGGAGGTCACGGGGCAGACCCAGCAGGTTGCTATGGGTTGACTGCTGTGCCAGGCTAGGTGCAGGAGGTCACGTGACAGACCCAGCAGGTTCCATGGTTTGACTGCTGTGCCAGGCTATGTGCAGGAGGAGGACACGTGACAAACCCTGCAGGTGCCATGGGTTGACTGCTGTGCCAGGCTAGGTGCAGGAGGAGGTCACGTGACAGACCCTGCAGGTGCCGTGGGTTGACTGCTGTGCCAGGCTAGGTGCAGGAGGAGGTCACGGGGCAGACCCAGCAGGTTGCTATGGTTTGACTGCTGTGCCAGGCTAGGTGCAGGAGGAGGTCACGGGGCAGACCCTGCAGGTACCATGGGTTGACTGCTGTACCAGGCTAGGTGCAGGAGGAGGTCACGTGACAGACCCAGCAGGTGCTATGGGTTGACTGCTGTGCCAGGCTAGGTGCAGGGGGAGGTCACGGGACAGACCCTGCAGGTGCCATGAGTTGACTGCTGTGCCAGGCTATGTGCAGGAGGAGGTCACGTGACAGACCCTGCAGGTGCCGTGGGTTGACTGCTGTGCCAGGCTACGTGCAGGAGGAGGTCACGGGGCAGACCCATCAGGTTCCATGGGTTGACTGCTGTGCCAGGCTAGGTTCAGGAGGAGGTCACGGGGCAGACCCTGCAGGTGCCATGGGTTGACTGCTGTGCCAGGCTAGGTGCAGCAGGAGGTCACGGGACAGACCCTGCAGGTTCCATGGTTTGACTGCTGTGCCAAGCTAGGTGCAGGAGGAGGTCACGGGGCAGACCCATCAGGTTCCATAGGTTGACTGCTGTGCCAGGCTAGGTGCAGGAGGAGGTCACGGAGCAGACCCTGCAGGTACCATGGGTTGACTGCTGTGCCAGGCTAGGTGCAGGGGGAGGTCACGGGACAGACCCTGCAGGTGCCATGAGTTGACTGCTGTGCCAGGCTATGTGCAGGAGGAGGTCACGTGACAGACCCTGCAGGTGCCGTGGGTTGACTGCTGTGCCAGGCTATGTGCAGGAGGAGGTCACGTGACAGACCCTGCAGGTGCCATGGGTTGACTGCTGCGCCAGGCTAGGTGCAGGAGGAGGTCACGGGGCAGACCCAGCAGGTTGCTATGGGCTGACTGCTGTGCCAGGCTAGGTGCAGGAGGAGGTCACGGGACAGACCCTGCAGGTTCCATGGGTTGACTGCTCTGCCAGGCTAAGTGCAGGAGGAGGTCACGAGGCAGACCCATCAGGTTCCATGGGTTGACTGCTGTGCCAGGCTAGGTGCAGGAGGAGGTCACGGGGCAGACCCTGCAGGTGCCGTGGGTTGACTGCTGTGCCAGGCTAGGTGCAGGAGGAAGTCACGTGACAGACGCTGCAGGTTGCTATGGATTGACTGCTGTGCCAGGCTAGGTGCAGGAGGTGGTCACGGGACAGACCCTGCAGGTGCCGTGGGTTGACTGCTGTGCCAGGCTAGGTGCAGGGGGGAGGTCACGGGACAGACCCTGCAGGTGCCATGGGTTGACTGCTGTGCCAGGCTATGTGCAGGAGGAGGACACGTGACAGACCCTGCAGGTGCCATGGGTTGACTGCTGTGCCAGGCTATGTGCAGCAGGAGGTCACGGGACAGACCCTGCAGGTGCCATGAGTTGACTGCTGTGCCAGGCTATGTGCAGGAGGAGGTCACGTGACAGACCCTGCAGGTGCCGTGGGTTGACTGCTCTGCCAGGCTAGGTGCAGGAGGAGGTCACGGGGCAGACCCAGCAGGTTGCTATGGGTTGACTGCTGTGCCAGGCTATGTGCAGGAGGAGGTCACGTGACAGACCCTGCAGGTGCCGTGGGTTGACTGATGTGCCAGGCTAGGTGCAGGAGGAGGTCACTTGACAGACGCTGCAGGTGCCGTGGGTTGACTGCTGTGCCAGGCTAGGTGCAGGAGGAGGTCACGGGGCAGACCCATCAGGTTCCATGGGTTGACTGCTGTGCCAGGCTAGGTGCAGGAGGAGGTCACGGGGCAGACCCTGCAGGTGCCGTGGTTTGACTGCTGTGCCAGGCTAGGTGCAGGAGGAGGTCACGTGACAGACCCTGCAGGTGCTATGGGTTGACTGCTGTGCCAGGCTAGGTGCAGGTCACGGGGCAGACCCAGCAGGTTGCTATGGGTTGACTGCTGTGCCAGGCTAGGTGCAGGAGGAGGTCACGTGACAGACCCAGCAGGTGCTATGGGTTGACTGCTGTGCCAGGCTAGGTGCAGGGGGAGGTCACGGGAAAGACCCTGCAGGTGCCATGAGTTGACTGCTGTGCCAGGCTATGTGCAGGAGGAGGTCACGTGACAGACCCTGCAGGTGCCGTGGGTTGACTGATGTGCCAGGCTAGGTGCAGGAGGAGGTCACGTGACAGACTCTGCAGGTGCCGTGGGTTGACTGCTGTGCCAGGCTAGGTGCAGGGGAAGGTCACGGGACAGACCCTGCAGGTTCCATGGTTTGACTGCTGTGCCAAGCTAGGTGCAGGAGGAGGTCACGGGACAGACCCTGTAGGTTCCATGGTTTGACTGCTGTGCCAAGCTAGGTGCAGGAGGAGGTCACGGGGCAGACCCATCAGGTTCCATAGGTTGACTGCTGTGCCAGGCTAGGTGCAGGAGGAGGTCACGGAGCAGACCCTGCAGGTACCATGGGTTGACTGCTGTGCCAGGCTAGGTGCAGGGGGAGGTCACGGGACAGACCCTGCAGGTGCCATGAGTTGACTGCTGTGCCAGGCTATGTGCAGGAGGAGGTCACGTGACAGACCCTGCAGGTGCCGTGGGTTGACTGCTGTGCCAGGCTATGTGCAGGAGGAGGTCACGTGACAGACCCTGCAGGTGCCATGGGTTGACTGCTGCGCTAGGCTAGGTGCAGGAGGAGGTCACGGGGCAGACCCAGCAGGTTGCTATGGGCTGACTGCTGTGCCAGGCTAGGTGCAGGAGGAGGTCACGGGACAGACCCTGCAGGTTCCATGGGTTGACTGCTCTGCCAGGCTAGGTGCAGGAGGAGGTCACGAGGCAGACCCATCAGGTTCCATGGGTTGACTGCTGTGCCAGGCTAGGTGCAGGAGGAGGTCACGGGGCAGACCCTGCAGGTACCATGGGTTCACTGCTGTGCCAGGCTATGTGCAGGAGGAGGTCACGGGGCAGACCCTGCAGGTACCATGGGTTGACTGCTGTGCCAGGCTAGGTGCAGGAGGAGGTCACGGGGCAGACCCTGCAGGTGCCGTGGGTTGACTGCTGTGCCAGGCTAGGTGCAGGAGGAAGTCACGTGACAGACTCTGCAGGTTGCTATGGGTTGACTGCTGTGCCAGGCTAGGTGCAGGAGGTGGTCACGGGACAGACCCTGCAGGTGCCGTGGGTTGACTGCTGTGCCAGGCTAGGTGCAGGGGGAGGTCACGGGACAGACCCTGCAGGTGCCATGGGTTGACTGCTGTGCCAGGCTATGTGCAGGAGGAGGACACGTGACAGACCCTGCAGGTGCCATGGGTTGACTGCTGTGCCAGGCTATGTGCAGCAGGAGGTCACGGGACAGACCCTGCAGGTGCCATGAGTTGACTGCTGTGCCAGGCTATGTGCAGGGGGAGGTCACGTGACAGACCCTGCAGGTGCCGTGGGTTGACTGCTCTGCCAGGCTAGGTGCAGGAGGAGGTCACGGGGCAGACCCAGCAGGTTGCTATGGGTTGACTGCTGTGCCAGGCTATGTGCAGGAGGAGGTCACGTGACAGACCCTGCAGGTGCCGTGGGTTGACTGATGTGCCAGGCTAGGTGCAGGAGGAGGTCACTTGACAGACGCTGCAGGTGCCGTGGGTTGACTGCTGTGCCAGGCTAGGTGCAGGAGGAAGTCACGGGGCAGACCCATCAGGTTCCATGGGTTGACTGCTGTGCCAGGCTAGGTGCAGGAGGAGGTCACGGGGCAGACCCTGCAGGTGCCGTGGTTTGACTGCTGTGCCAGGCTAGGTGCAGGAGGAGGTCACGTGACAGACCCTGCAGGTGCTATGGGTTGACTGCTGTGCCAGGCTAGGTGCAGGAGGTCACGGGGCAGACCCAGCAGGTTGCTATGGGTTGACTGCTGTGCCAGGCTAGGTGCAGGAGGAGGTCACGTGACAGACCCAGCAGGTGCTATGGGTTGACTGCTGTGCCAGGCTAGGTGCAGGGGGAGGTCACGGGACAGACCCTGCAGGTGCCATGAGTTGACTGCTGTGCCAGGCTATGTGCAGGAGGAGGTCACGTGACAGACCCTGCAGGTGCCGTGGGTTGACTGATGTGCCAGGCTAGGTGCAGGAGGAGGTCACGTGACAGACTCTGCAGGTGCCGTGGGTTGACTGCTGTGCCAGGCTAGGTGCAGGGGAAGGTCACGGGACAGACCCTGCAGGTTCCATGGTTTGACTGCTGTGCCAAGCCAGGTGCAGGAGGAGGTCACGGGGCAGACCCTGCAGGTGCCATGGGTTGACTGCTGTGCCAGGCTAGGTGCAGCAGGAGGTCACGGGACAGACCCTGCAGGTTCCATGGTTTGACTGCTGTGCCAAGCTAGGTGCAGGAGGAGGTCACGGGGCAGACCCATCAGGTTCCATAGGTTGACTGCTGTGCCAGGCTAGGTGCAGGAGGAGGTCACGGAGCAGACCCTGCAGGTACCATGGGTTGACTGCTGTGCCAGGCTAGGTGCAGGGGGAGGTCACGGGACAGACCCTGCAGGTGCCATGAGTTGACTGCTGTGCGAGGCTATGTGCAGGAGGAGGTCACGTGACAGACCCTGCAGGTGCCGTGGGTTGACTGCTGTGCCAGGCTATGTGCAGGAGGAGGTCACGTGACAGACCCTGCAGGTGCCATGGGTTGACTGCTGCGCCAGGCTAGGTGCAGGAGGAGGTCACGGGGCAGACCCAGCAGGTCGCTATGGGCTGACTGCTGTGCCAGGCTAGGTGCAGGAGGAGGTCACGGGACAGACCCTGCAGGTTCCATGGGTTGACTGCTCTGACAGGCTAGGTGCAGGAGGAGGTCACGAGGCAGACCCATCAGGTTCCATGGGTTGACTGCTGTGCCAGGCTAGGTGCAGGAGGAGGTCACGGGGCAGACCCTGCAGGTACCATGGGTTCACTGCTGTGCCAGGCTATGTGCAGGAGGAGGTCACGGGGCAGACCCTGCAGGTACCATGGGTTGACTGCTGTGCCAGGCTAGGTGCAGGAGGAGGTCACGGGGCAGACCCTGCAGGTACCATGGGTTGACTGCTGTGCCAGGCTAGGTGCAGGAGGAGGTCACGGGGCAGACCCTGCAGGTGCCGTGGGTTGACTGCTGTGCCAGGCTAGGTGCAGGAGGAAGTCACGTGACAGACGCTGCAGGTTGCTATGGGTTGACTGCTGTGCCAGGCTAGGTGCAGGAGGTGGTCACGGGACAGACCCTGCAGGTGCCGTGGGTTGACTGCTGTGCCAGGCTAGGTGCAGGAGGAGGTCACGGGACAGACCCTGCAGGTGCCATGGGTTGACTGCTGTGCCAGGCTATGTGCAGGAGGAGGACACGTGACAGACCCTGCAGGTGCCATGGGTTGACTGCTGTGCCAGGCTATGTGCAGCAGGAGGTCACGGGACAGACCCTGCAGGTGCCGTGGGTTGACTGCTGTGCCAGGCTAGGTGCAGGAGGAAGTCACGTGACAGACGCTGCAGGTTGCTATGGGTTGACTGCTGTGCCAGGCTAGGTGCAGGAGGTGGTCACGGGACAGACCCTGCAGGTGCCGTGGGTTGACTGCTGTGCCAGGCTAGGTGCAGGGGGAGGTCACGGGACAGACCCTACAGGTGCCATGGGTTGACTGCTGTGCCAGGCTATGTGCAGGAGGAGGACACGTGACAGACCCTGCAGGTGCCATGGGTTGACTGCTGTGCCAGGCTAGGTGCAGGAGGAGGACACGTGACAGACCCTGCAGGTGCCATGGGTTGACTGCTGTGCCAGGCTAGGTGCAGGAGGAGGTCACGTGACAGACCCTGCAGGTGCCGTGGGTTGACTGCTGTGCCAGGCAAGGTGCAGGAGGAGGTCACGGGGCAGACCCAGCAGGTTGCTATGGGTTGACTGCTGTGCCAGGCTAGGTGCAGGAGGAGGTCACGGGGCAGACCCAGCAGGTGCTATGGGTTGACTGTTGTGCCAGGCTAGGTGCAGGGGGAGGTCACGGGACAGACCCTGCAGGTGCCATGAGTTGACTGCTGTGCCAGGCTATGTGCAGGAGGAGGTCACGTGACAGACCCTGCAGGTGCCGTGGGTTGACTGATGTGCCAGGCTAGGTGCAGGAGGAGGTCACTTGACAGACGCTGCAGGTGCCGTGGGTTGACTGCTGTGCCAGGCTAGGTGCAGGAGGAGGTCACGGGGCAGACCCATCAGGTTCCATGGGTTGACTGCTGTGCCAAGCTAGGTGCAGGAGGAGGTCACGGGGCAGACCCTGCAGGTACCATGGGTTGACTGCTGTGCCAGGCTAGGTGCAGGGGGAGGTCACGGGACAGACCCTGCAGGTTCCATGGTTTGACTGCTGTGCCAAGCTAGGTGCAGGAGGAGGTCACGGGGCAGACCCATCAGGTTCCATGGGTTGACTGCTGTGCCAGGCTAGGTGCAGGAGGAGGTCACGGGGCAGACCCTGCAGGTGCCGTGGGTTGACTGCTGTGCCAGGCTAGGTGCAGGAGGAGGTCACGTGACAGACCCTGCAGGTGCTATGGGTTGACTGCTGTGCCAGGCTAGGTGCAGGAGGTCACGGGGCAGACCCAGCAGGTTGCTATGGGTTGACTGCTGTGCCAGGCTAGGTGCAGGAGGTCACGTGACAGACCCAGCAGGTTCCATGGTTTGACTGCTGTGCCAGGCTATGTGCAGGAGGAGGTCACGGGGCAGACCCAGCAGGTTGCTATGGGTTGACTGCTGTGCCAGGCTAGGTGCAGGAGGAGGTCACGGGGCAGACCCTGCAGGTACCATGGGTTGACTGCTGTACCAGGCTAGGTGCAGGAGGAGGTCACGTGACAGACCCAGCAGGTGCTATGGGTTGACTGCTGTGCCAGGCTAGGTGCAGGGGGAGGTCACGGGACAGACCCTGCAGGTGCCATGAGTTGACTGCTGTGCCAGGCTATGTGCAGGAGGAGGTCACGTGACAGACCCTGCAGGTGCCGTGGGTTGACTGCTGTGCCAGGCTACGTGCAGGAGGAGGTCACGGGGCAGACCCATCAGGTTCCATGGGTTGACTGCTGTGCCAGGCTAGGTTCAGGAGGAGGTCACGGGGCAGACCCTGCAGGTGCCATGGGTTGACTGCTGTGCCAGGCTAGGTGCAGCAGGAGGTCACGGGACAGACCCTGCAGGTTCCATGGTTTGACTGCTGTGCCAAGCTAGGTGCAGGAGGAGGTCACGGGGCAGACCCCTCAGGTTCCATAGGTTGACTGCTGTGCCAGGCTAGGTGCAGGAGGAGGTCACGGAGCAGACCCTGCAGGTACCATGGGTTGACTGCTGTGCCAGGCTAGGTGCAGGGGGAGGTCACGGGACAGACCCTGCAGGTGCCATGAGTTGACTGCTGTGCCAGGCTATGTGCAGGAGGAGGTCACGTGACAGACCCTGCAGGTGCCGTGGGTTGACTGCTGTGCCAGGCTATGTGCAGGAGGAGGTCACGTGACAGACCCTGCAGGTGCCATGGGTTGACTGCTGCGCCAGGCTAGGTGCAGGAGGAGGTCACGGGGCAGACCCAGCAGGTTGCTATGGGCTGACTGCTGTGCCAGGCTAGGTGCAGGAGGAGGTCACGGGACAGACCCTGCAGGTTCCATGGGTTGACTGCTCTGCCAGGCTAGGTGCAGGAGGAGGTCACGAGGCAGACCCATCAGGTTCCATGGGTTGACTGCTGTGCCAGGCTAGGTGCAGGAGGAGGTCACGGGGCAGACCCTGCAGGTGCCGTGGGTTGACTGCTGTGCCAGGCTAGGTGCAGGAGGAAGTCACGTGACAGACGCTGCAGGTTGCTATGGATTGACTGCTGTGCCAGGCTAGGTGCAGGAGGTGGTCACGGGACAGACCCTGCAGGTGCCGTGGGTTGACTGCTGTGCCAGGCTAGGTGCAGGGGGGAGGTCACGGGACAGACCCTGCAGGTGCCATGGGTTGACTGCTGTGCCAGGCTATGTGCAGGAGGAGGACACGTGACAGACCCTGCAGGTGCCATGGGTTGACTGCTGTGCCAGGCTAGGTGCAGCAGGAGGTCACGGGACAGACCCTGCAGGTGCCATGAGTTGACTGCTGTGCCAGGCTATGTGCAGGAGGAGGTCACGTGACAGACCCTGCAGGTGCCGTGGGTTGACTGCTCTGCCAGGCTAGGTGCAGGAGGAGGTCACGGGGCAGACCCAGCAGGTTGCTATGGGTTGACTGCTGTGCCAGGCTATGTGCAGGAGGAGGTCACGTGACAGACCCTGCAGGTGCCGTGGGTTGACTGATGTGCCAGGCTAGGTGCAGGAGGAGGTCACTTGACAGACGCTGCAGGTGCCGTGGGTTGACTGCTGTGCCAGGCTAGGTGCAGGAGGAGGTCACGGGGCAGACCCATCAGGTTCCATGGGTTGACTGCTGTGCCAGGCTAGGTGCAGGAGGAGGTCACGGGGCAGACCCTGCAGGTGCCGTGGTTTGACTGCTGTGCCAGGCTAGGTGCAGGAGGAGGTCACGTGACAGACCCTGCAGGTGCTATGGGTTGACTGCTGTGCCAGGCTAGGTGCAGGTCACGGGGCAGACCCAGCAGGTTGCTATGGGTTGACTGCTGTGCCAGGCTAGGTGCAGGAGGAGGTCACGTGACAGACCCAGCAGGTGCTATGGGTTGACTGCTGTGCCAGGCTAGGTGCAGGGGGAGGTCACGGGAAAGACCCTGCAGGTGCCATGAGTTGACTGCTGTGCCAGGCTATGTGCAGGAGGAGGTCACGTGACAGACCCTGCAGGTGCCGTGGGTTGACTGATGTGCCAGGCTAGGTGCAGGAGGAGGTCACGTGACAGACTCTGCAGGTGCCGTGGGTTGACTGCTGTGCCAGGCTAGGTGCAGGGGAAGGTCACGGGACAGACCCTGCAGGTTCCATGGTTTGACTGCTGTGCCAAGCTAGGTGCAGGAGGAGGTCACGGGACAGACCCTGTAGGTTCCATGGTTTGACTGCTGTGCCAAGCTAGGTGCAGGAGGAGGTCACGGGGCAGACCCATCAGGTTCCATAGGTTGACTGCTGTGCCAGGCTAGGTGCAGGAGGAGGTCACGGAGCAGACCCTGCAGGTACCATGGGTTGACTGCTGTGCCAGGCTAGGTGCAGGGGGAGGTCACGGGACAGACCCTGCAGGTGCCATGAGTTGACTGCTGTGCCAGGCTATGTGCAGGAGGAGGTCACGTGACAGACCCTGCAGGTGCCGTGGGTTGACTGCTGTGCCAGGCTATGTGCAGGAGGAGGTCACGTGACAGACCCTGCAGGTGCCATGGGTTGACTGCTGCGCTAGGCTAGGTGCAGGAGGAGGTCACGGGGCAGACCCAGCAGGTTGCTATGGGCTGACTGCTGTGCCAGGCTAGGTGCAGGAGGAGGTCACGGGACAGACCCTGCAGGTTCCATGGGTTGACTGCTCTGCCAGGCTAGGTGCAGGAGGAGGTCACGAGGCAGACCCATCAGGTTCCATGGGTTGACTGCTGTGCCAGGCTAGGTGCAGGAGGAGGTCACGGGGCAGACCCTGCAGGTACCATGGGTTCACTGCTGTGCCAGGCTATGTGCAGGAGGAGGTCACGGGGCAGACCCTGCAGGTACCATGGGTTGACTGCTGTGCCAGGCTAGGTGCAGGAGGAGGTCACGGGGCAGACCCTGCAGGTGCCGTGGGTTGACTGCTGTGCCAGGCTAGGTGCAGGAGGAAGTCACGTGACAGACTCTGCAGGTTGCTATGGGTTGACTGCTGTGCCAGGCTAGGTGCAGGAGGTGGTCACGGGACAGACCCTGCAGGTGCCGTGGGTTGACTGCTGTGCCAGGCTAGGTGCAGGGGGAGGTCACGGGACAGACCCTGCAGGTGCCATGGGTTGACTGCTGTGCCAGGCTATGTGCAGGAGGAGGACACGTGACAGACCCTGCAGGTGCCATGGGTTGACTGCTGTGCCAGGCTATGTGCAGCAGGAGGTCACGGGACAGACCCTGCAGGTGCCGTGGGTTGACTGCTGTGCCAGGCTAGGTGCAGGAGGAAGTCACGTGACAGACGCTGCAGGTTGCTATGGGTTGACTGCTGTGCCAGGCTAGGTGCAGGAGGTGGTCACGGGACAGACCCTGCAGGTGCCGTGGGTTGACTGCTGTGCCAGGCTAGGTGCAGGGGGAGGTCACGGGACAGACCCTGCAGGTGCCATGGGTTTACTGCTGTGCCAGGCTATGTGCAGGAGGAGGACACGTGACAGACCCTGCAGGTGCCATGGGTTGACTGCTGTGCCAGGCTATGTGCAGCAGGAGGTCACGGGACAGACCCTGCAGGTGCCATGAGTTGACTGCTGTGCCAGGCTATGTGCAGGGGGAGGTCACGTGACAGACCCTGCAGGTGCCGTGGGTTGACTGCTCTGCCAGGCTAGGTGCAGGAGGAGGTCACGGGGCAGACCCAGCAGGTTGCTATGGGTTGACTGCTGTGCCAGGCTATGTGCAGGAGGAGGTCACGTGACAGACCCTGCAGGTGCCGTGGGTTGACTGATGTGCCAGGCTAGGTGCAGGAGGAGGTCACTTGACAGACGCTGCAGGTGCCGTGGGTTGACTGCTGTGCCAGGCTAGGTGCAGGAGGAAGTCACGGGGCAGACCCATCAGGTTCCATGGGTTGACTGCTGTGCCAGGCTAGGTGCAGGAGGAGGTCACGGGGCAGACCCTGCAGGTGCCGTGGTTTGACTGCTGTGCCAGGCTAGGTGCAGGAGGAGGTCACGTGACAGACCCTGCAGGTGCTATGGGTTGACTGCTGTGCCAGGCTAGGTGCAGGAGGTCACGGGGCAGACCCAGCAGGTTGCTATGGGTTGACTGCTGTGCCAGGCTAGGTGCAGGAGGAGGTCACGTGACAGACCCAGCAGGTGCTATGGGTTGACTGCTGTGCCAGGCTAGGTGCAGGGGGAGGTCACGGGACAGACCCTGCAGGTGCCATGAGTTGACTGCTGTGCCAGGCTATGTGCAGGAGGAGGTCACGTGACAGACCCTGCAGGTGCTGTGGGT
This sequence comes from Petromyzon marinus, assembly GCF_048934315.1. Lineage (NCBI taxonomy): Eukaryota > Metazoa > Chordata > Hyperoartia > Petromyzontiformes > Petromyzontidae > Petromyzon > Petromyzon marinus. Next base: position 5,184,246 of record NC_133736.1, on the reverse strand, counting down.
TGACTGATGTGCCAGGCTAGGTGCAGGAGGAGGTCACGTGACAGACTCTGCAGGTGCCGTGGGTTGACTGCTGTGCCAAGCCAGGTGCAGGAGGAGGTCACGGGGCAGACCCTGCAGGTGCCATGGGTTGACTGCTGTGCCAGGCTAGGTGCAGCAGGAGGTCACGGGACAGACCCTGCAGGTTCCATGGTTTGACTGCTGTGCCAAGCTAGGTGCAGGAGGAGGTCACGGGGCAGACCCATCAGGTTCCATAGGTTGACTGCTGTGCCAGGCTAGGTGCAGGAGGAGGTCACGGAGCAGACCCTGCAGGTACCATGGGTTGACTGCTGTGCCAGGCTAGGTGCAGGGGGAGGTCACGGGACAGACCCTGCAGGTGCCATGAGTTGACTGCTGTGCGAGGCTATGTGCAGGAGGAGGTCACGTGACAGACCCTGCAGGTGCCGTGGGTTGACTGCTGTGCCAGGCTATGTGCAGGAGGAGGTCACGTGACAGACCCTGCAGGTGCCATGGGTTGACTGCTGCGCCAGGCTAGGTGCAGGAGGAGGTCACGGGGCAGACCCAGCAGGTCGCTATGGGCTGACTGCTGTGCCAGGCTAGGTGCAGGAGGAGGTCACGGGACAGACCCTGCAGGTTCCATGGGTTGACTGCTCTGACAGGCTAGGTGCAGGAGGAGGTCACGAGGCAGACCCATCAGGTTCCATGGGTTGACTGCTGTGCCAGGCTAGGTGCAGGAGGAGGTCACGGGGCAGACCCTGCAGGTACCATGGGTTCACTGCTGTGCCAGGCTATGTGCAGGAGGAGGTCACGGGGCAGACCCTGCAGGTACCATGGGTTGACTGCTGTGCCAGGCTAGGTGCAGGAGGAGGTCACGGGGCAGACCCTGCAGGTGCCGTGGGTTGACTGCTGTGCCAGGCTAGGTGCAGGAGGAAGTCACGTGACAGACGCTGCAGGTTGCTATGGGTTGACTGCTGTGCCAGGCTAGGTGCAGGAGGTGGTCACGGGACAGACCCTGCAGGTGCCGTGGGTTGACTGCTGTGCCAGGCTAGGTGCAGGAGGAGGTCACGGGACAGACCCTGCAGGTGCCATGGGTTGACTGCTGTGCCAGGCTATGTGCAGGAGGAGGACACGTGACAGACCCTGCAGGTGCCATGGGTTGACTGCTGTGCCAGGCTATGTGCAGCAGGAGGTCACGGGACAGACCCTGCAGGTGCCGTGAGTTGACTGCTGTGCCAGGCTATGTGCAGGAGGAGGTCACGTGACAGAACCTGCAGGTGCCGTGGGTTGACTGCTCTGCCAGGCTAGGTGCAGGAGGAGGTCACGTGACAGACCCTGCAGGTGCCGTGGGTTGACTGATGTGCCAGGCTAGGTGCAGGAGGAGGTCACTTGACAGACGCTGCAGGTGCCGTTGGTTGAATGCTGTGACAGGCTAGGTGCAGGAGGAGGTCACGTGACAGACCCTGCAGGTGCCGTGGGTTGACTGATGTGCCAGGCTAGGTGCAGGAGGAGGTCACGTGACAGACTCTGCAGGTGCCGTGGGTTGACTGCTGTGCCAGGCTAGGTGCAGGGGAAGGTCACGGGACAGACCCTGCAGGTTCCATGGTTTGACTGCTGTGCCAAGCCAGGTGCAGGAGGAGGTCACGGGGCAGACCCTGCAGGTGCCATGGGTTGACTGCTGTGCCAGGCTAGGTGCAGCAGGAGGTCACGGGACAGACCCTGCAGGTTCCATGGTTTGACTGCTGTGCCAAGCTAGGTGCAGGAGGAGGTCACGGGGCAGACCCATCAGGTTCCATAGGTTGACTGCTGTGCCAGGCTAGGTGCAGGAGGAGGTCACGGAGCAGACCCTGCAGGTACCATGGGTTGACTGCTGTGCCAGGCTAGGTGCAGGGGGAGGTCACGGGACAGACCCTGCAGGTGCCATGAGTTGACTGCTGTGCGAGGCTATGTGCAGGAGGAGGTCACGTGACAGACCCTGCAGGTGCCGTGGGTTGACTGCTGTGCCAGGCTATGTGCAGGAGGAGGTCACGTGACAGACCCTGCAGGTGCCATGGGTTGACTGCTGCGCCAGGCTAGGTGCAGGAGGAGGTCACGGGGCAGACCCAGCAGGTTGCTATGGGCTGACTGCTGTGCCAGGCTAGGTGCAGGAGGAGGTCACGGGACAGACCTTGCAGGTTCCATGGTTTGACTGCTGTGCCAAGCTAGGTGCAGGAGGAGGTCACGGGGCAGACCTAGCAGGTTCCATGGGTTGACTGCTGTGCCAGGCTAGGTGCAGGAGGAGGTCACGGGGCAGACCCAGCAGGTTCCATGGGTTGACTGCTGTGCCAGGCTATGTGCAGGAGGAGGTCACGTGACAGACCCGGCAGGTGCTATGGGTTGACTGCTGTGCCAGGCTAGGTGCAGGAGGTCACGGGGCAGACCCAGCAGGGTGCTATGGGTTGACTGCTGTGCCAGGCTAGGTGCAGGAGGAGGTCACGTGACAGACCCAGCAGGTGCTATGGGTTGACTGCTGTGCCAGGCTAGGTGGAGGGAGAGGTCACGGGACAGACCCTGCAGGTGCCATGGGTTGACTGCTGTGCCAGGCTAGGTGCAGCAGGAGGTCACGGGACAGACCCTGCAGGTTCCATGGTTTGACTGCTGTGCCAGGCTAGGTGCAGGAGGAGGTCACGGGGCAGACCCTGCAGGTTCCATGGGTTGACTGCTGTGCCAGGCTAGGTGCAGGAGGAGGTCACGGAGCAGACCCTGCAGGTTCCATGGGTTGACTGCTGTGCCAGGCTAGGTGCAGGAGGAGGTCACGAGGCAGACCCATCAGGTTCCATGGGTTGACTGCTGTGCCAGGCTAGGTGCAGGAGGAGGTCACGGGGCAGACCCTGCAGGTGCCGTGGGTTGACTGCTGTGCCAGGCTAGGTGCAGGGGGAGGTCACGGGACAGACCCTGCAGGTGCCGTGGGTTGACTGCTGTGCCAGGCTAGGTGCAGGAGGAGGTCACGTGACAGACCCTGCAGGTGCCGTGGGTTGACTGCTGTGCCAGGCTAGGTGCAGGAGGAGGTCACGGGGCAGACCCAGCAGGTTGCTATGGGTTGACTGCTGTGCCAGGCTAGGTGCAGGAGGAGGTCACGGGGCAGACCCTGCAGGTACCATGGGTTGACTGCTGTACCAGGCTAGGTGCAGGAGGAGGTCACATGACAGACCCAGCAGGTGCTATGGGTTGACTGCTGTGCCAGGCTAGGTGCAGGGGGAGGTCACGGGACAGACCCTGCAGGTGCCATGAGTTGACTGCTGTGCCAGGCTATGTGCAGGAGGAGGTCACGTGACAGACCCTGCAGGTGCCGTGGGTTGACTGATGTGCCAGGCTATGTGCAGGAGGTCACGTGACAGACTCTGCAGGTGCCGTGGGTTGACTGCTGTGCCAGGCTAGGTGCAGGAGGAGGTCACGAGGCAGACCCATCAGGTTCCATGGGTTGACTGCTGTGCCAGGCTAGGTGCAGGAGGAGGTCACGGGGCAGACCCTGCAGGTGCCGTGGGTTGACTGCTGTGCCAGGCTAGGTGCAGGGGGAGGTCACGGGACAGACCCTGCAGGTGCCGTGGGTTGACTGCTGTGCCAGGCTAGGTGCAGGAGGAGGTCACGTGACAGACCCTGCAGGTGCCGTGGGTTGACTGCTGTGCCAGGCTAGGTGCAGGAGGAGGTCACGGGGCAGACCCAGCAGGTTGCTATGGGTTGACTGCTGTGCCAGGCTAGGTGCAGGAGGAGGTCACGGGGCAGACCCTGCAGGTACCATGGGTTGACTGCTGTACCAGGCTAGGTGCAGGAGGAGGTCACGTGACAGACCCAGCAGGTGCTATGGGTTGACTGCTGTGCCAGGCTAGGTGCAGGGGGAGGTCACGGGACAGACCCTGCAGGTGCCATGAGTTGACTGCTGTGCCAGGCTATGTGCAGGAGGAGGTCACGTGACAGACCCTGCAGGTGCCGTGGGTTGACTGATGTGCCAGGCTATGTGCAGAAGGAGGTCACGTGACAGACTCTGCAGGTGCCGTGGGTTGACTGCTGTGCCAGGCTAGGTGCAGGGGAAGGTCACGGGACAGACCCTGCAGGTTCCATGGTTTGACTGCTGTGCCAAGCTAGGTGCAGGAGGTCACGGGGCAGACCCATCAGGTTCCATGGGTTGACTGCTGTGCCAGGCTAGGTGCAGGAGGAGGTCACGGGGCAGACCCAGCAGGTGCCGTGGGTTGACTGCTGTGCCAGGCTAGGTGTCCATGCGTGTGTGTCCGTGTGCATGCGTGTCCATGTGCATGCGTGTGTGTCCATGTGCATGCGTGTGTGTCCGTGTGCATGCGTGTCCATGTGCATGCGTGTGTGTGTCCGTGTGCATGCGTGTCCATGTGCATGCGTGTGTTTGTCCGTGTGCATGCGTGTCCATGTGCATGCGTGTGTGTCCGTGTGCATGCGTGTGTCCATGTGCATGCGTGTGTCCGTGTGCATGCGTGTGTGTCCGTGTGCATGCGTGTGTGTCCGTGTGCATGCGTGTGTGTGTCCATGTGCATGCGTGTGTGTCCGTGTGCATGCGTGTGTGTCCGTGTGCATGCGTGTGCGTGTCCGTGTGCATGCGTGTGTGTGTCCGTGTGCATGCGTGTGTGTGTGTCCGTGTGCATGCGTGTGTGTCCATGTGCATGCGTGTGTGTGTCCGTGTGCATGCGTGTGTGTATCCGTGTGCATGCGTGTGTGTCCATGTGCATGCGTGTGTGTGTCCGTGTGCATGCGTGTGTGTCCGTGTGCATGCGTGTGTGTGTCCGTGTGCATGCGTGTGTGTGTCCGTGTGCATGCGTGTGTGTGTGTCCGTGTGCATGCGTGTGTGTCCATGTGCATGCGTGTGTGTGTCCGTGTGCATGCATGTGTGTGTCCGTGTGCATGCGTGTGTGTGTCCGTGTGCATGCGTGTGTGTCCGTGTGCATGCGTGTGTGTGTCCGTGTGCATGCGTGTGTGTCCGTGTGCATGCGTGTGCGTGTCCGTGTGCATGCGTGTGTGTCCGTGTGCATGCGTGTGCGTGCGAGGGCCGTGCGCGTAAACATTTGGCGCAGGGACAGGTGCCGGCAGGCACACGCATTTTTTTTATTTGTACAAAAAAGGTTAAGAAAACAAGTAAACAATAGTGCAACAATAACAACAGCAACAACAACCCGGTTAACGAACCGACCCAATAAATTGAGATAAAAAAAAACTGAACCAATCGCGGGCCCACTTGAGCCCCCATCATCCCTCTCGGGGTTGGTGGGGGGGGGATAAAATAGGCACCGCTTTGTGGGGGTTGGTGGGGGTGGTGTGTAAGGTGTACGAGTGAGTGTGCGAGTGTGTGTGTGCGTGTGTGTGCGACTGTGTGTGTGTGAGTGTGTGTGTGTGCGAGTGTGTGTGTGAGGTGCTGCTGATGCTTGCTAACAACACTTGTCCCGACAGTCTGTTAAGGAAACACTTTTGTATTTGTGTGTGGGGAGCGGTGGTGCAGCGGTTAGTGAAGGAGTGAGTGTGCTGAGTGAGTGTGGTGAGTGAGTGTGGTGTGGTGAGTGTGTGGTGAGTGAGTGGTGAGTGAGTGTGGTGTGTGTGGTGAGTGAGTGGTGAGTGAGTGTGGTGAGTGAGTGTGGTGAGTGTGGTGAGGGAATGCTGAGTGTGTGGTGAATGTGTGGTGAGTGAGTGGTGAGTGTGTGTGATGAGTGTGTGTGGTGAGGGAGTAATGAGTGTGTGTGTGGTGAGTGAGTGGCGAGTGTGTGTGGTGAGCGAGTGGTGAGTGTGTGTGGTGAGGGAGTGGTGAGTGTGTGTGGTGAGGGAGTGGTGAGTGTGTGTGGTGAGGGAGTGGTGAGTGTGTGTGGTGAGGGAGTGTGTGTGGTGAGGGAGTGGAGAGTGAGTGGTGAGTGAGTGTGGTGAGGGAGTGGTGAGTGTGTGTGGTGAGTGAGTGTGGTGAGGGAGTGGTGAGTGTGGTGAGGGAGTGCTGAGTGTGTGTGGTGAGGGAGTGCTGAGTGAGTGTGGTGAGTGAGTGGTGAGTGTGTGTGGTGAGGGAGTGGTGAGTGTGTGTGGTGAGGGAGTGCTGAGTGTGTGTGGTGAGGGAGTGTGGTGAGGGAGTAGTGAGTGTGTGTGGTGATGGAGTGGTTGAGTGTGTGTGGGAGGGAGTGGTGAGTGTGTGGTGAGTGTGTGGTGAGTGAGTGTGGTGAGGGAGTGGTGAGTGTGTGTGGTGAGGGAGTGGTGAGTGTGTGTGGTGATGGAGTGGTGTGTGTGGTGAGGGAGTGGTGAGTGTGTGTGGTGAGTGAGTGTGGTGAGGGAGTGGTGAGTGTGTGTGGTGAGGGAGTGGTGAGTGTGTGTGGTGATGGGAGTGGTGAGTGTGTGTGGTGAGGGAGTGCTGAGTGTGTGTGGTGAGTGAGTGGTGTGAGGGAGTGGTGTGTGTGGTGAGTATGTGTGGTGAGGGAGTGGTGAGTGTGTGTGGTGAGGGAGTGTGTGTGGTGAAGGAGTGGTGAGTGTGTGTGGTGAGTGTGTGTGGTGAGGGAGTGCTGAGTGTGTGTGGTGAGTGTGTGTAGTGAGGGAGTGGTGTGTGTGGTGAGTGTGTGTGGTGAGGTAGTGTGGTGAGAGAGGGAGCGGTAGTGTAGTGGTTAGTGATACGCTGCGCTACGAACCCAACGACCTGGATTCGATTCCCGCTCACGGCCAACACCGGTGACGATTATCTGAACCGGTCCTGGGCCTCCCCTAGGTCGACTCAGCCTTAAACGAGTACCTGGTGCGGTGTGCAAACATCGCCACTGGGGAGACAAAGGCGGCCGGGCGTGGTGCTGGTAGCCACCCACCCCCTCGTGTGCCACAGCGCTAGTAGCCTTCATAGGCGCTGCTGCTACTCGCTACTAACAGCACTTGCCCCTGCAGTCTGTACAAGCTACACGGGGGATCTTTGTCTTTGTGTGCACGGGTGAGGTGTGAGCGTCAGGGGTTCGTGCGCTGCGGACCCGCCAAAACTCGAGTTCGATTCCCCGCTCAACTGGGTCTTGGGCCTCCCCTAGGTCGACTCAACCTCAAACGTGTACCCTGCGGCCTCGGTACGGCACGCTCCCCCCCCCCCCACCACGTGTTGGCACGGCACGGGTGGATTTTTTTTCCACTGCCGTTTTGACCGAGCCGTGCTACGTTGGCCTTGCTTGAGAAACCGTGAGGCTATTTTTATTTTATTTTAACCAGGTGTATAAGGGACTCCCCCCCCCCCCAACTGAAACTCTCTATCGGAAGCTCACCCTGGCCGTCGCAAGTGGCAGCAGCTTCAGCGAAGTGGCTTATCGAGTGGGAAATGTTTAGCGGCGCGTGACCACGGGGAGGGAGAGAGAAAGAGACGCGCAAACTTCAAATATACGGCAGGCGTCATCAGGGTCCGGGATCGGAGCCACGACCTCCTGCACAACAGGCGAGGAAGTTAACATCTCATCAAAAAGAGGCATCGTCAGGGTCGGGATCGGACCCACGAACTCCTGCGCGCCAGGCGAGGGAGTTAACATCTCCTAGCCACAAGCGGCGCCCCCTGGCAGTAGATACATCTTGCCTCTTTCCACTGGCACATCTGGACACGTGCCTGCAAAGGGGGCCAGCACGGCACGGGTGAGTTTTCAATATGGATTGAGCCGTGCTAAGCTGGCCTGTATGTATGTTGAACTTCCTTCGCACCGTACATGACCAACCGTGCTAATGTGGCGAGGGGAGGACAACTAACTATGGGTCTCTGTGTGGTGAGTCTGTGGGTCTCTGTGTGATGAGTCTGTGGGTATCTGTGTGATGAGTCTATGGGTCTCTGTGTGATGAGTCTATGGGTCTCTGTGTGATGCGTCTATGGGTCTCTGTGTGATGAGTCTGTGGGTCTCTGTGTGATGAGTCTATGGGTCTCTGTGTGATGAGTCTATGGGTCTCTGTGTGATGCGTCTATGGGTCTCTGTGTGGTGAGTCTGTGGGTCTCTGTATGATAAGTCTATGGGTCTCTGTGTGGTGAGTCTGTGGGTCTCTGTGTGGTGAGTCTATGGGTCTCTGTGTGATAAGTCTATGGGTCTCTGTGTGGTGAGTCTGTGGGTCTGTGTGGTGAGTCTGTGGGTCTCTGTGTGGTGAGTCTATGGGTCTCTGTGTGGTGAGTCTGTGGGTCTCTGTGTGATGAGTCTATGGGTCTCTGTGTGGTGAGTCTATGGGTCTCTGTGTGGTGAGTCTATGGGTCTCTGTGTGATAAGTCTATGGGTCTCTGTGTGGTGAGTCTGTGGGTCTGTGTGGTGAGTCTGTGGGTCTCTGTGTGGTGAGTCTATGGGTCTCTGTGTGGTGAGTCTGTGGGTCTCTGTGTGATGAGTCTATGGGTCTCTGTGTGGTGAGTCTATGGGTCTCTGTGTGATGAGTCTGTGGGTCTCTGTGTGATGAGTCTATGGGTCTCTGTGTGATGAGTCTGTGGGTCTCTGTGTGGTGAGTCTGTGGGTCTCTGTGTGGTGAGTTTGTGGGTCTCTGTGTGATGAGTCTATGGGTCTCTGTGTAGTGAGTCTGTGGGTCTCTGTGTGGTGAGTCTGTGGGTCTCTGTGTAGTGAGTCTGTGGGTCTCTGTGTGGTGAGTCTGTGGGTCTGTGTGATGAGTCTATGGGTCTCTGTGTGGTGAGTCTGTGGGTCTCTGTGTGATGAGTCTGTGGGTCTCTGTGTGGTGAGTCTGTGGGTCTCTGTGTGATGAGTCTATGGGTCTCTGTGTGATGAGTCTATGGGTTTTTGTGTGGTGAGTCTGTGGGTCTCTGTGTGATGAGTTTGTGGGTCTCTGTGTGATGAGTCTATGGGTATCTGTGTGATGAGTATGTGGGTCTCTGTGTGATGAGTCTATGGGTCTCTGTGTGATGAGTCTGTGGGTCTCTGTGTGGTGAGTCTGTGGGTCTCTGTGTGATGAGTCTGTGGGTCTCTGTGTGATGAGTTTGTGGGTCTCTGTGAGTCTATGGGTCTCTATGTGATGAGTCTATGGGTCTCTGTGTGATGAGTCTGTGGGTCTCTGTGTGATGAGTCTGTGGGTCTCTGTGTGGTGAGTCTGTGGGTCTCTGCGAGTCTATGGGTCTCTGTGTGGTGAGTCTGTGGGTCTCTGTGAGTCGATGGGTCTCTGTGTGGTGAGTCTGTGGGTCTCTGTGAGTCGATGGGTCTCTGTGTGATGAGTCTATGGGTCTCTGTGTGATGAGTCTGTGGGTCTCTGTGTGATGAGTCTGTGGGTCTCTGTGAGTCTATGGGTCTCTGTGTGGTGAGTCTGTGGGTCTCTGTGAGTCTATGGGTCTCTGTGTGATGAGTCTATGGGTCACTGTGTGATGAGTCTGTGGGTCTCTGTGTGATGAGTCTGTGGGTCTCTGTGTGATGAGTCTGTGGGTCTCTGTGTGATGAGTCTGTGGGTCTCTGTGTGATGAGTCTGTGGGTCTCTGTGTGGTGAGTCTGTGGGTCTCTGTGAGTCTATGGGTCTCTGTGTGGTGAGTCTGTGGGTCTCTGTGAGTCTATGGGTCTCTGTGTGATGAGTCTGTGGGTCTCTGTGTGATGAGTCTGTGGGTCTCTGTGTGATGAGTCTGTGGGTTTGTGTGGTGCGTCTGTGGGTCTCTGTGTGATTAGTCTGTGGGTCTCTGTGTAATGAGTGTGTGGGTCTCTGCGTGGTGAGTCTGTGGGTCTCTGTGTGGTGAGTCGGTGGGTCTCTGTGTGATGAGTCTATGGGTCTCTGTGTGATGAGTCTGTGGGTCTCTGTGTGAGGAGTCTATCGGTCTCTGTGTGATAAGTCTATGGGTCTCTGTGTGGTGAGTCTGTGGGTCTCTGTGTGGTGAGTCTATGGGTCTCTGTGTGATGAGTCTATGGGTCTCTGTGTGATGAGTCTGTGGGTCTCTGTGTGATGAGTCTGTGGGTCTCTGTGTGATGAGTCTATGGGTCTCTGTGTGATGAGTCTATGGGTCTCTGTGTGATGAGTCTGTGGGTCTCTGTGTGATGAGTCTGTGGGTCTCTGTGTGATGAGTCTATGGGTCTCTGTGTGATGAGTCTGTGGGTCTCTGTGTGATGAGTCTGTGGGTCTCTGTGTGATGAGTCTGTGGGTCTCTGTGTGATGAGTCTGTGGGTCTCTGTGTGATGAGTCTGTGGGTCTCTGTGTGGTGAGTCTGTGGGTCTCTGTGAGTCTATGGGTCTCTGTGTGGTGAGTCTGTGGGTCTCTGTGAGTCTATGGGTCTCTGTGTGATGAGTCTGTGGGTCTCTGTGTGATGAGTCTGTGGGTCTCTGTGTGATGAGTCTGTGGGTTTGTGTGGTGCGTCTGTGGGTCTCTGTGTGATTAGTCTGTGGGTCTCTGTGTAATGAGTGTGTGGGTCTCTGCGTGGTGAGTCTGTGGGTCTCTGTGTGGTGAGTCGGTGGGTCTCTGTGTGATGAGTCTATGGGTCTCTGTGTGATGAGTCTGTGGGTCTCTGTGTGAGGAGTCTATCGGTCTCTGTGTGATAAGTCTATGGGTCTCTGTGTGGTGAGTCTATGGGTCTCTGTGTGGTGAGTCTGTGGGTCTCTGTGTGGTGAGTCTATGGGTCTCTGTGTAGTGAGTCTGTGGGTCTCTGTGTGGTGAGTCTATGGGTCTCTGTGTGGTGAGTCTGTGGGTCTCTGTGTGATGAGTCTATGGGTCTCTGTGTGGTGAGTCTATGGGTCTCTGTGTGATGAGTCTGTAGGTCTCTGTGTGATGAGTCTATGGGTCTCTGTGTGATGAGTCTGTGGGTCTCTGTGTGGTGAGTCTGTGGGTCTCTGTGTGGTGAGTTTGTGGGTCTCTGTGTGATGAGTCTATGGGTCTCTGTGTAGTGAGTCTGTGGGTCTCTGTGTGGTGAGTCTGTGGGTCTCTGTGTAGTGAGTCTGTGGGTCTCTGTGTGGTGAGTCTGTGGGTCTGTGTGATGAGTCTATGGGTCTCTGTGTGGTGAGTCTGTGGGTCTCTGTGTGATGAGTCTGTGGGTCTCTGTGTGGTGAGTCTGTGGGTCTCTGTGTGATGAGTCTATGGGTCTCTGTGTGATGAGTCTATGGGTTTTTGTGTGGTGAGTCTGTGGGTCTCTGTGTGATGAGTTTGTGGGTCTCTGTGTGATGAGTCTATGGGTATCTGTGTGATGAGTATGTGGGTCTCTGTGTGATGAGTCTATGGGTCTCTGTGTGATGAGTCTGTGGGTCTCTGTGTGGTGAGTCTGTGGGTCTCTGTGTGATGAGTCTGTGGGTCTCTGTGTGATGAGTTTGTGGGTCTCTGTGAGTCTATGGGTCTCTATGTGATGAGTCTATGGGTCTCTGTGTGATGAGTCTATGGGTCTCTGTGTGATGAGTCTGTGGGTCTCTGTGTGGTGAGTCTGTGGGTCTCTGTGTGGTGAGTTTGTGGGTCTCTGTGTGATGAGTCTATGGGTCTCTGTGTAGTGAGTCTGTGGGTCTCTGTGTGGTGAGTCTGTGGGTCTCTGTGTAGTGAGTCTGTGGGTCTCTGTATGATAAGTCTATGGGTCTCTGTGTGGTGAGTCTGTGGGTCTCTGTGTGGTGAGTCTATGGGTCTCTGTGTGATAAGTCTATGGGTCTCTGTGTGGTGAGTCTGTGGGTCTGTGTGGTGAGTCTGTGGGTCTCTGTGTGGTGAGTCTATGGGTCTCTGTGTGGTGAGTCTGTGGGTCTCTGTGTGATGAGTCTATGGGTCTCTGTGTGGTGAGTCTATGGGTCTCTGTGTGATGAGTCTGTGGGTCTCTGTGTGATGAGTCTATGGGTCTCTGTGTGATGAGTCTGTGGGTCTCTGTGTGGTGAGTCTGTGGGTCTCTGTGTGGTGAGTTTGTGGGTCTCTGTGTGATGAGTCTATGGGTCTCTGTGTAGTGAGTCTGTGGGTCTCTGTGTGGTGAGTCTGTGGGTCTCTGTGTAGTGAGTCTGTGGGTCTCTGTGTGGTGAGTCTGTGGGTCTGTGTGATGAGTCTATGGGTCTCTGTGTGGTGAGTCTGTGGGTCTCTGTGTGATGAGTCTGTGGGTCTCTGTGTGGTGAGTCTGTGGGTCTCTGTGTGATGAGTCTATGGGTCTCTGTGTGATGAGTCTATGGGTTTTTGTGTGGTGAGTCTGTGGGTCTCTGTGTGATGAGTTTGTGGGTCTCTGTGTGATGAGTCTATGGGTATCTGTGTGATGAGTATGTGGGTCTCTGTGTGATGAGTCTATGGGTCTCTGTGTGATGAGTCTGTGGGTCTCTGTGTGGTGAGTCTGTGGGTCTCTGTGTGATGAGTCTGTGGGTCTCTGTGTGATGAGTTTGTGGGTCTCTGTGAGTCTATGGGTCTCTATGTGATGAGTCTATGGGTCTCTGTGTGATGAGTCTGTGGGTCTCTGTGTAATGAGTCTGTGGGTCTCTGTGTGGTGAGTCTGTGGGTCTCTGCGAGTCTATGGGTCTCTGTGTGGTGAGTCTGTGGGTCTCTGTGTGATGAGTCTATGGGTCTCTGTGTGGTGAGTCTATGGGTCTCTGTGTGATGAGTCTGTGGGTCTCTGTGTGATGAGTCTATGGGTCTCTGTGTGATGAGTCTGTGGGTCTCTGTGTGGTGAGTCTGTGGGTCTCTGTGTGGTGAGTTTGTGGGTCTCTGTGTGATGAGTCTATGGGTCTCTGTGTAGTGAGTCTGTGGGTCTCTGTGTGATGAGTCTATGGGTCTCTGTGTGATGAGTCTATGGGTCTCTGTGTGATGCGTCTATGGGTCTCTGTGTGGTGAGTCTGTGGGTCTCTGTATGATAAGTCTATGGGTCTCTGTGTGGTGAGTCTGTGGGTCTCTGTGTGGTGAGTCTATGGGTCTCTGTGTGATAAGTCTATGGGTCTCTGTGTGGTGAGTCTGTGGGTCTGTGTGGTGAGTCTGTGGGTCTCTGTGTGGTGAGTCTATGGGTCTCTGTGTGGTGAGTCTGTGGGTCTCTGTGTGATGAGTCTATGGGTCTCTGTGTGGTGAGTCTATGGGTCTCTGTGTGGTGAGTCTATGGGTCTCTGTGTGATAAGTCTATGGGTCTCTGTGTGGTGAGTCTGTGGGTCTGTGTGGTGAGTCTGTGGGTCTCTGTGTGGTGAGTCTATGGGTCTCTGTGTGGTGAGTCTGTGGGTCTCTGTGTGATGAGTCTATGGGTCTCTGTGTGGTGAGTCTATGGGTCTCTGTGTGATGAGTCTGTGGGTCTCTGTGTGATGAGTCTATGGGTCTCTGTGTGATGAGTCTGTGGGTCTCTGTGTGGTGAGTCTGTGGGTCTCTGTGTGGTGAGTTTGTGGGTCTCTGTGTGATGAGTCTATGGGTCTCTGTGTAGTGAGTCTGTGGGTCTCTGTGTGGTGAGTCTGTGGGTCTCTGTGTAGTGAGTCTGTGGGTCTCTGTGTGGTGAGTCTGTGGGTCTGTGTGATGAGTCTATGGGTCTCTGTGTGGTGAGTCTGTGGGTCTCTGTGTGATGAGTCTGTGGGTCTCTGTGTGGTGAGTCTGTGGGTCTCTGTGTGATGAGTCTATGGGTCTCTGTGTGATGAGTCTATGGGTTTTTGTGTGGTGAGTCTGTGGGTCTCTGTGTGATGAGTTTGTGGGTCTCTGTGTGATGAGTCTATGGGTATCTGTGTGATGAGTATGTGGGTCTCTGTGTGATGAGTCTATGGGTCTCTGTGTGATGAGTCTGTGGGTCTCTGTGTGGTGAGTCTGTGGGTCTCTGTGTGATGAGTCTGTGGGTCTCTGTGTGATGAGTTTGTGGGTCTCTGTGAGTCTATGGGTCTCTATGTGATGAGTCTATGGGTCTCTGTGTGATGAGTCTGTGGGTCTCTGTGTGATGAGTCTGTGGGTCTCTGTGTGGTGAGTCTGTGGGTCTCTGCGAGTCTATGGGTCTCTGTGTGGTGAGTCTGTGGGTCTCTGTGAGTCGATGGGTCTCTGTGTGGTGAGTCTGTGGGTCTCTGTGAGTCGATGGGTCTCTGTGTGATGAGTCTATGGGTCTCTGTGTGATGAGTCTGTGGGTCTCTGTGTGATGAGTCTGTGGGTCTCTGTGAGTCTATGGGTCTCTGTGTGGTGAGTCTGTGGGTCTCTGTGAGTCTATGGGTCTCTGTGTGATGAGTCTATGGGTCACTGTGTGATGAGTCTGTGGGTCTCTGTGTGATGAGTCTGTGGGTCTCTGTGTGATGAGTCTGTGGGTCTCTGTGTGATGAGTCTGTGGGTCTCTGTGTGATGAGTCTGTGGGTCTCTGTGTGGTGAGTCTGTGGGTCTCTGTGAGTCTATGGGTCTCTGTGTGGTGAGTCTGTGGGTCTCTGTGAGTCTATGGGTCTCTGTGTGATGAGTCTGTGGGTCTCTGTGTGATGAGTCTGTGGGTCTCTGTGTGATGAGTCTGTGGGTTTGTGTGGTGCGTCTGTGGGTCTCTGTGTGATTAGTCTGTGGGTCTCTGTGTAATGAGTGTGTGGGTCTCTGCGTGGTGAGTCTGTGGGTCTCTGTGTGGTGAGTCGGTGGGTCTCTGTGTGATGAGTCTATGGGTCTCTGTGTGATGAGTCTGTGGGTCTCTGTGTGAGGAGTCTATCGGTCTCTGTGTGATAAGTCTATGGGTCTCTGTGTGGTGAGTCTGTGGGTCTCTGTGTGGTGAGTCTATGGGTCTCTGTGTGATGAGTCTATGGGTCTCTGTGTGATGAGTCTGTGGGTCTCTGTGTGATGAGTCTGTGGGTCTCTGTGTGATGAGTCTATGGGTCTCTGTGTGATGAGTCTATGGGTCTCTGTGTGATGAGTCTGTGGGTCTCTGTGTGATGAGTCTGTGGGTCTCTGTGTGATGAGTCTATGGGTCTCTGTGTGATGAGTCTGTGGGTCTCTGTGTGATGAGTCTGTGGGTCTCTGTGTGATGAGTCTGTGGGTCTCTGTGTGATGAGTCTGTGGGTCTCTGTGTGATGAGTCTGTGGGTCTCTGTGTGGTGAGTCTGTGGGTCTCTGTGAGTCTATGGGTCTCTGTGTGGTGAGTCTGTGGGTCTCTGTGAGTCTATGGGTCTCTGTGTGATGAGTCTGTGGGTCTCTGTGTGATGAGTCTGTGGGTCTCTGTGTGATGAGTCTGTGGGTTTGTGTGGTGCGTCTGTGGGTCTCTGTGTGATTAGTCTGTGGGTCTCTGTGTAATGAGTGTGTGGGTCTCTGCGTGGTGAGTCTGTGGGTCTCTGTGTGGTGAGTCGGTGGGTCTCTGTGTGATGAGTCTATGGGTCTCTGTGTGATGAGTCTGTGGGTCTCTGTGTGAGGAGTCTATCGGTCTCTGTGTGATAAGTCTATGGGTCTCTGTGTGGTGAGTCTATGGGTCTCTGTGTGGTGAGTCTGTGGGTCTCTGTGTGGTGAGTCTATGGGTCTCTGTGTAGTGAGTCTGTGGGTCTCTGTGTGGTGAGTCTATGGGTCTCTGTGTGGTGAGTCTGTGGGTCTCTGTGTGATGAGTCTATGGGTCTCTGTGTGGTGAGTCTATGGGTCTCTGTGTGATGAGTCTGTAGGTCTCTGTGTGATGAGTCTATGGGTCTCTGTGTGATGAGTCTGTGGGTCTCTGTGTGGTGAGTCTGTGGGTCTCTGTGTGGTGAGTTTGTGGGTCTCTGTGTGATGAGTCTATGGGTCTCTGTGTAGTGAGTCTGTGGGTCTCTGTGTGGTGAGTCTGTGGGTCTCTGTGTAGTGAGTCTGTGGGTCTCTGTGTGGTGAGTCTGTGGGTCTGTGTGATGAGTCTATGGGTCTCTGTGTGGTGAGTCTGTGGGTCTCTGTGTGATGAGTCTGTGGGTCTCTGTGTGGTGAGTCTGTGGGTCTCTGTGTGATGAGTCTATGGGTCTCTGTGTGATGAGTCTATGGGTTTTTGTGTGGTGAGTCTGTGGGTCTCTGTGTGATGAGTTTGTGGGTCTCTGTGTGATGAGTCTATGGGTATCTGTGTGATGAGTATGTGGGTCTCTGTGTGATGAGTCTATGGGTCTCTGTGTGATGAGTCTGTGGGTCTCTGTGTGGTGAGTCTGTGGGTCTCTGTGTGATGAGTCTGTGGGTCTCTGTGTGATGAGTTTGTGGGTCTCTGTGAGTCTATGGGTCTCTATGTGATGAGTCTATGGGTCTCTGTGTGATGAGTCTATGGGTCTCTGTGTGATGAGTCTGTGGGTCTCTGTGTGGTGAGTCTGTGGGTCTCTGTGTGGTGAGTTTGTGGGTCTCTGTGTGATGAGTCTATGGGTCTCTGTGTAGTGAGTCTGTGGGTCTCTGTGTGGTGAGTCTGTGGGTCTCTGTGTAGTGAGTCTGTGGGTCTCTGTATGATAAGTCTATGGGTCTCTGTGTGGTGAGTCTGTGGGTCTCTGTGTGGTGAGTCTATGGGTCTCTGTGTGATAAGTCTATGGGTCTCTGTGTGGTGAGTCTGTGGGTCTGTGTGGTGAGTCTGTGGGTCTCTGTGTGGTGAGTCTATGGGTCTCTGTGTGGTGAGTCTGTGGGTCTCTGTGTGATGAGTCTATGGGTCTCTGTGTGGTGAGTCTATGGGTCTCTGTGTGATGAGTCTGTGGGTCTCTGTGTGATGAGTCTATGGGTCTCTGTGTGATGAGTCTGTGGGTCTCTGTGTGGTGAGTCTGTGGGTCTCTGTGTGGTGAGTTTGTGGGTCTCTGTGTGATGAGTCTATGGGTCTCTGTGTAGTGAGTCTGTGGGTCTCTGTGTGGTGAGTCTGTGGGTCTCTGTGTAGTGAGTCTGTGGGTCTCTGTGTGGTGAGTCTGTGGGTCTGTGTGATGAGTCTATGGGTCTCTGTGTGGTGAGTCTGTGGGTCTCTGTGTGATGAGTCTGTGGGTCTCTGTGTGGTGAGTCTGTGGGTCTCTGTGTGATGAGTCTATGGGTCTCTGTGTGATGAGTCTATGGGTTTTTGTGTGGTGAGTCTGTGGGTCTCTGTGTGA
This sequence comes from Petromyzon marinus, assembly GCF_048934315.1. Lineage (NCBI taxonomy): Eukaryota > Metazoa > Chordata > Hyperoartia > Petromyzontiformes > Petromyzontidae > Petromyzon > Petromyzon marinus. The sequence goes on along the minus strand of NC_133736.1, from coordinate 5,167,409 downwards.
TGAGTTTGTGGGTCTCTGTGTGATGAGTCTATGGGTATCTGTGTGATGAGTATGTGGGTCTCTGTGTGATGAGTCTATGGGTCTCTGTGTGATGAGTCTGTGGGTCTCTGTGTGGTGAGTCTGTGGGTCTCTGTGTGATGAGTCTGTGGGTCTCTGTGTGATGAGTTTGTGGGTCTCTGTGAGTCTATGGGTCTCTATGTGATGAGTCTATGGGTCTCTGTGTGATGAGTCTGTGGGTCTCTGTGTAATGAGTCTGTGGGTCTCTGTGTGGTGAGTCTGTGGGTCTCTGCGAGTCTATGGGTCTCTGTGTGGTGAGTCTGTGGGTCTCTGTGAGTCGATGGGTCTCTGTGTGGTGAGTCTGTGGGTCTCTGTGAGTCGATGGGTCTCTGTGTGATGAGTCTATGGGTCTCTGTGTGATGAGTCTGTGGGTCTCTGTGTGATGAGTCTGTGGGTCTCTGTGAGTCTATGGGTCTCTGTGTGGTGAGTCTGTGGGTCTCTGTGAGTCTATGGGTCTCTGTGTGATGAGTCTATGGGTCTCTGTGTGATGAGTCTGTGGGTCTCTGTGTGATGAGTCTGTGGGTCTCTGTGTGATGAGTCTGTGGGTCTCTGTGTGATGAGTCTGTGGGTCTCTGTGTGGTGAGTCTGTGGGTCTCTGTGTGATGAGTCTATGGGTCTCTGTGTGATGAGTCTGTGGGTCTCTGTGTGAGGAGTCTATCGGTCTCTGTGTGATAAGTCTATGGGTCTCTGTGTGGTGAGTCTGTGGGTCTCTGTGTGGTGAGTCTATGGGTCTCTGTGTGATGAGTCTATGGGTCTCTGTGTGATGAGTCTGTGGGTCTCTGTGTGGTGAGTCTGTGGGTCTCTGTGTGATGAGTCTGTGGGTCTCTGTGTGATGAGTCTATGGGTCTCTGTGTGATGAGTCTATGGGTCTCTGTGTGATGAGTCTGTGGGTCTCTGTGTGATGAGTCTGTGGGTCTCTGTGTGATGAGTCTATGGGTCTCTGTGTGATGAGTCTGTGGGTCTCTGTGTGATGAGTCTGTGGGTCTCTGTGTGATGAGTCTGTGGGTCTCTGTGTGATGAGTCTGTGGGTCTCTGTGTGATGAGTCTGTGGGTCTCTGTGTGGTGAGTCTGTGGGTCTCTGTGAGTCTATGGGTCTCTGTGTGGTGAGTCTGTGGGTCTCTGTGAGTCTATGGGTCTCTGTGTGATGAGTCTGTGGGTCTCTGTGTGATGAGTCTGTGGGTCTCTGTGTGATGAGTCTGTGGGTTTGTGTGGTGCGTCTGTGGGTCTCTGTGTGATTAGTCTGTGGGTCTCTGTGTAATGAGTGTGTGGGTCTCTGCGTGGTGAGTCTGTGGGTCTCTGTGTGGTGAGTCGGTGGGTCTCTGTGTGATGAGTCTATGGGTCTCTGTGTGATGAGTCTGTGGGTCTCTGTGTGAGGAGTCTATCGGTCTCTGTGTGATAAGTCTATGGGTCTCTGTGTGGTGAGTCTATGGGTCTCTGTGTGGTGAGTCTGTGGGTCTCTGTGTGGTGAGTCTATGGGTCTCTTTGTAGTCAGTCTGTGGGTCTCTGTGTGGTGAGTCTATGGGTCTCTGTGTGGTGAGTCTGTGGGTCTCTGTGTGATGAGTCTATGGGTCTCTGTGTGGTGAGTCTATGGGTCTCTGTGTGATGAGTCTGTGGGTCTCTGTGTGATGAGTCTATGGGTCTCTGTGTGATGAGTCTGTGGGTCTCTGTGTGGTGAGTCTGTGGGTCTCTGTGTGGTGAGTTTGTGGGTCTCTGTGTGATGAGTCTATGGGTCTCTGTGTAGTGAGTCTGTGGGTCTCTGTGTGGTGAGTCTGTGGGTCTCTGTGTAGTGAGTCTGTGGGTCTCTGTGTGGTGAGTCTGTGGGTCTGTGTGATGAGTCTATGGGTCTCTGTGTGGTGAGTCTATGGGTCTCTGTGTGATGAGTCTATGGGTTTTTGTGTGGTGAGTCTGTGGGTCTCTGTGTGATGAGTTTGTGGGTCTCTGTGTGATGAGTCTATGGGTATCTGTGTGATGAGTATGTGGGTCTCTGTGTGATGAGTCTATGGGTCTCTGTGTGATGAGTTTGTGGGTCTCTGTGTGATGAGTCTATGGGTATCTGTGTGATGAGTATGTGGGTCTCTGTGTGATGAGTCTATGGGTCTCTGTGTGATGAGTCTGTGGGTCTCTGTGTGATGAGTCTGTGGGTCTCTGTGTGATGAGTCTGTGGGTCTCTGTGTGATGAGTCTGTGGGTCTCTGTGTGGTGAGTCTGTGGGTCTCTGTGTGATGAGTCTATGGGTCTCTGTGTGATGAGTCTGTGGGTCTCTGTGTGAGGAGTCTATCGGTCTCTGTGTGATAAGTCTATGGGTCTCTGTGTGGTGAGTCTGTGGGTCTCTGTGTGGTGAGTCTATGGGTCTCTGTGTGATGAGTCTATGGGTCTCTGTGTGATGAGTCTGTGGGTCTCTGTGTGGTGAGTCTGTGGGTCTCTGTGTGATGAGTCTGTGGGTCTCTGTGTGATGAGTCTATGGGTCTCTGTGTGATGAGTCTATGGGTCTCTGTGTGATGAGTCTGTGGGTCTCTGTGTGATGAGTCTGTGGGTCTCTGTGTGATGAGTCTATGGGTCTCTGTGTGATGAGTCTGTGGGTCTCTGTGTGATGAGTCTGTGGGTCTCTGTGTGATGAGTCTGTGGGTCTCTGTGTGATGAGTCTGTGGGTCTCTGTGTGATGAGTCTGTGGGTCTCTGTGTGGTGAGTCTGTGGGTCTCTGTGAGTCTATGGGTCTCTGTGTGGTGAGTCTGTGGGTCTCTGTGAGTCTATGGGTCTCTGTGTGATGAGTCTGTGGGTCTCTGTGTGATGAGTCTGTGGGTCTCTGTGTGATGAGTCTGTGGGTTTGTGTGGTGCGTCTGTGGGTCTCTGTGTGATTAGTCTGTGGGTCTCTGTGTAATGAGTGTGTGGGTCTCTGCGTGGTGAGTCTGTGGGTCTCTGTGTGGTGAGTCGGTGGGTCTCTGTGTGATGAGTCTATGGGTCTCTGTGTGATGAGTCTGTGGGTCTCTGTGTGAGGAGTCTATCGGTCTCTGTGTGATAAGTCTATGGGTCTCTGTGTGGTGAGTCTATGGGTCTCTGTGTGGTGAGTCTGTGGGTCTCTGTGTGGTGAGTCTATGGGTCTCTTTGTAGTCAGTCTGTGGGTCTCTGTGTGGTGAGTCTATGGGTCTCTGTGTGGTGAGTCTGTGGGTCTCTGTGTGATGAGTCTATGGGTCTCTGTGTGGTGAGTCTATGGGTCTCTGTGTGATGAGTCTGTGGGTCTCTGTGTGATGAGTCTATGGGTCTCTGTGTGATGAGTCTGTGGGTCTCTGTGTGGTGAGTCTGTGGGTCTCTGTGTGGTGAGTTTGTGGGTCTCTGTGTGATGAGTCTATGGGTCTCTGTGTAGTGAGTCTGTGGGTCTCTGTGTGGTGAGTCTGTGGGTCTCTGTGTAGTGAGTCTGTGGGTCTCTGTGTGGTGAGTCTGTGGGTCTGTGTGATGAGTCTATGGGTCTCTGTGTGGTGAGTCTATGGGTCTCTGTGTGATGAGTCTATGGGTTTTTGTGTGGTGAGTCTGTGGGTCTCTGTGTGATGAGTTTGTGGGTCTCTGTGTGATGAGTCTATGGGTATCTGTGTGATGAGTATGTGGGTCTCTGTGTGATGAGTCTATGGGTCTCTGTGTGATGAGTTTGTGGGTCTCTGTGTGATGAGTCTATGGGTATCTGTGTGATGAGTATGTGGGTCTCTGTGTGATGAGTCTATGGGTCTCTGTGTGATGAGTCTGTGGGTCTCTGTGTGGTGAGTCTGTGGGTCTCTGTGTGATGAGTCTGTGGGTCTCTGTGTGATGAGTTTGTGGGTCTCTGTGAGTCTATGGGTCTCTATGTGATGAGTCTATGGGTCTCTGTGTGATGAGTCTGTGGGTCTCTGTGTGATGAGTCTGTGGGTCTCTGTGTGGTGAGTCTGTGGGTCTCTGCGAGTCTATGGGTCTCTGTGTGGTGAGTCTGTGGGTCTCTGTGAGTCGATGGGTCTCTGTGTGGTGAGTCTGTGGGTCTCTGTGAGTCGATGGGTCTCTGTGTGATGAGTCTATGGGTCTCTGTGTGATGAGTCTGTGGGTCTCTGTGTGATGAGTCTGTGGGTCTCTGTGAGTCTATGGGTCTCTGTGTGGTGAGTCTGTGGGTCTCTGTGAGTCTATGGGTCTCTGCGTGATGAGTCTATGGGTCTCTGTGTGATGAGTCTGTGGGTCTCTGTGTGATGAGTCTGTGGGTCTCTGTGTGATGAGTCTGTGGGTCTCTGTGTGATGAGTCTGTGGGTCTCTGTGTGGTGAGTCTGTGGGTCTCTGTGAGTCTATGGGTCTCTGTGTGGTGAGTCTGTGGGTCTCTGTGAGTCTATGGGTCTCTGTGTGATGAGTCTGTGGGTCTCTGTGTGATGAGTCTGTGGGTCTCTGTGTGATGAGTCTGTGGGTTTGTGTGGTGCGTCTGTGGGTCTCTGTGTAATGAGTGTGTGGGTCTCTGCGTGGTGAGTCTGTGGGTCTCTGTGTGGTGAGTCGGTGGGTCTCTGTGTGATGAGTCTATGGGTCTCTGTGTGATGAGTCTGTGGGTCTCTGTGTGAGGAGTCTATCGGTCTCTGTGTGATAAGTCTATGGGTCTCTGTGTGGTGAGTCTGTGGGTCTCTGTGTGGTGAGTCTATGGGTCTCTGTGTGATGAGTCTATGGGTCTCTGTGTGATGAGTCTGTGGGTCTCTGTGTGATGAGTCTGTGGGTCTCTGTGTGATGAGTCTATGGGTCTCTGTGTGATGAGTCTGTGGGTCTCTGTGTGATGAGTCTGTGGGTCTCTGTGTGATGAGTCTGTGGGTCTCTGTGTGATGAGTCTGTGGGTCTCTGTGTGATGAGTCTGTGGGTCTCTGTGTGGTGAGTCTGTGGGTCTCTGTGAGTCTATGGGTCTCTGTGTGGTGAGTCTGTGGGTCTCTGTGAGTCTATGGGTCTCTGTGTGATGAGTCTCTGGGTCTCTGTGTGATGAGTCTGTGGGTCTCTGTGTGATGAGTCTGTGGGTTTGTGTGGTGCGTCTGTGGGTCTCTGTGTGATTAGTCTGTGGGTCTCTGTGTAATGAGTGTGTGGGTCTCTGCGTGGTGAGTCTGTGGGTCTCTGTGTGGTGAGTCGGTGGGTCTCTGTGTGATGAGTCTATGGGTCTCTGTGTGATGAGTCTGTGGGTCTCTGTGTGAGGAGTCTATCGGTCTCTGTGTGATAAGTCTATGGGTCTCTGTGTGGTGAGTCTGTGGGTCTCTGTGTGGTGAGTCTATGGGTCTCTGTGTGATGAGTCTATGGGTCTCTGTGTGATGAGTCTGTGGGTCTCTGTGTGGTGAGTCTGTGGGTCTCTGTGTGATGAGTCTGTGGGTCTCTGTGTAGTGAGTCTGTGGGTCTCTGTGTGGTGAGTCTGTGGGTCTCTGTGTGATGAGTCTGTGGGTCTCTGTGTGGTGAGTCTGTGGGTCTCTGTGTAGTGAGTCTGTGGGTCTCTGTGTGATGAGTCTGTGGGTCTCTGTGTGGTGAGTCTGTGGGTCTCCATGTGATGAGTCTGTGGGTCTCTGTGTGATGAGTCTATGGGTCTCTGTGTGATGAGTCTATGGGTCTCTGTGTGGTGAGTCTGTGGGTCTCTGTGTGGTGCGTCTATGGGTCTCTGTGTGATGACTCTCTGGGTCCCTGTTTGATGAGTCTGTGGGTCCCTGTGTGATGAGTATGTGGGTCTCTGTGAGTCGATGGGTCTCTGTGTGATGAGTCTATGGGTCTCTGTGTGATGAGTCTGTGGGTCTCTGTGTGATGAGTCTGTGGGTCTCTGTGTGGTGAGTCTGTGGGTCTCTGCGAGTCTATGGGTCTCTGTGTGGTGAGTCTGTGGGTCTCTGTGAGTCGATGGGTCTCTGTGTGGTGAGTCTGTGGGTCTCTGTGAGTCGATGGGTCTCTGTGTGATGAGTCTATGGGTCTCTGTGTGATGAGTCTGTGGGTCTCTGTGTGATGAGTCTGTGGGTCTCTGTGAGTCTATGGGTCTCTGTGTGGTGAGTCTGTGGGTCTCTGTGAGTCTATGGGTCTCTGCGTGATGAGTCTATGGGTCTCTGTGTGATGAGTCTGTGGGTCTCTGTGTGATGAGTCTGTGGGTCTCTGTGTGATGAGTCTGTGGGTCTCTGTGTGATGAGTCTGTGGGTCTCTGTGTGGTGAGTCTGTGGGTCTCTGTGAGTCTATGGGTCTCTGTGTGGTGAGTCTGTGGGTCTCTGTGAGTCTATGGGTCTCTGTGTGATGAGTCTGTGGGTCTCTGTGTGATGAGTCTGTGGGTCTCTGTGTGATGAGTCTGTGGGTTTGTGTGGTGCGTCTGTGGGTCTCTGTGTAATGAGTGTGTGGGTCTCTGCGTGGTGAGTCTGTGGGTCTCTGTGTGGTGAGTCGGTGGGTCTCTGTGTGATGAGTCTATGGGTCTCTGTGTGATGAGTCTGTGGGTCTCTGTGTGAGGAGTCTATCGGTCTCTGTGTGATAAGTCTATGGGTCTCTGTGTGGTGAGTCTGTGGGTCTCTGTGTGGTGAGTCTATGGGTCTCTGTGTGATGAGTCTATGGGTCTCTGTGTGATGAGTCTGTGGGTCTCTGTGTGATGAGTCTGTGGGTCTCTGTGTGATGAGTCTATGGGTCTCTGTGTGATGAGTCTGTGGGTCTCTGTGTGATGAGTCTGTGGGTCTCTGTGTGATGAGTCTGTGGGTCTCTGTGTGATGAGTCTGTGGGTCTCTGTGTGATGAGTCTGTGGGTCTCTGTGTGGTGAGTCTGTGGGTCTCTGTGAGTCTATGGGTCTCTGTGTGGTGAGTCTGTGGGTCTCTGTGAGTCTATGGGTCTCTGTGTGATGAGTCTCTGGGTCTCTGTGTGATGAGTCTGTGGGTCTCTGTGTGATGAGTCTGTGGGTTTGTGTGGTGCGTCTGTGGGTCTCTGTGTGATTAGTCTGTGGGTCTCTGTGTAATGAGTGTGTGGGTCTCTGCGTGGTGAGTCTGTGGGTCTCTGTGTGGTGAGTCGGTGGGTCTCTGTGTGATGAGTCTATGGGTCTCTGTGTGATGAGTCTGTGGGTCTCTGTGTGAGGAGTCTATCGGTCTCTGTGTGATAAGTCTATGGGTCTCTGTGTGGTGAGTCTGTGGGTCTCTGTGTGGTGAGTCTATGGGTCTCTGTGTGATGAGTCTATGGGTCTCTGTGTGATGAGTCTGTGGGTCTCTGTGTGGTGAGTCTGTGGGTCTCTGTGTGATGAGTCTGTGGGTCTCTGTGTAGTGAGTCTGTGGGTCTCTGTGTGGTGAGTCTGTGGGTCTCTGTGTGATGAGTCTGTGGGTCTCTGTGTGGTGAGTCTGTGGGTCTCTGTGTAGTGAGTCTGTGGGTCTCTGTGTGATGAGTCTGTGGGTCTCTGTGTGGTGAGTCTGTGGGTCTCCATGTGATGAGTCTGTGGGTCTCTGTGTGATGAGTCTATGGGTCTCTGTGTGATGAGTCTATGGGTCTCTGTGTGGTGAGTCTGTGGGTCTCTGTGTGGTGCGTCTATGGGTCTCTGTGTGATGACTCTCTGGGTCCCTGTTTGATGAGTCTGTGGGTCCCTGTGTGATGAGTATGTGGGTCTCTATGTACGGGTGTTGAACTTCTTTCGCACCGTACATAACCAACCGTGCCAATCATTATTGTCGTCATCGTCAACATCATCATTCTCACCGTTGTCAAACATCAGCATTGTCGCTATCACCACCGTCAATGCCTCCGACTGGCACGCTAGCTACGTACTCTGCCACGGTGGCGTTCATACGGTGTTAAAGAAGTTCAAGGTACATACACTGCACTATACACACGACAATACACACTACGCTACACGCAACTATAATCTACTATACACTACACTCAGATACTAAATTGCAAACTAATTTATTGAGAACCGCTTCTTGCTGTTGTTGTGCTTAGTTTGTTGTCCTTAGCCTCCCGCCCCTTCGATTAGTGCAGTCGGCTACGTACACACAACGTACACATAACATACACACAACATACGCACACAACGTACACACACAATGTACACACACACCGTACACACACAACTTACACACACACACAACGTACGCACAACGTACACATAACGTACACACAACGTACGCACACAACGTACACACACAACGTACACACACACATACACACACAATGTACACACACAACTTACACACACACACAACGTACACACAACGTACACACACAACGTAAACACAACGTACACACAACGTACACACACCGTACACACATACACACACAACGTACACACACCATACACACACCGTACACACACATACACACACCGTACATACAACGTACACACACCGTACACACACCGTACACACAACGTACACACACCGTACACACAACGTACACACATACACACACAACGTACACACAACGTAAACACATACACACACAACGTACACACAATGTACACACATACACACACAACGTACACACACCATACACACACAAGGTACACACACAATGTACACACATACACACACAACGTACACACAACGTACACACATACACACACACCGTACACACACCGTACACACAACGTACACACACCGTACACACACAACGTACACACACAACGTACACACAACGTACACACACCGTACACATAACGTACACACACCGCACACACACCGCACACACATACACACACCGTACACACAACGTACACACAGCGTACACACAACGTACACACACAACGTACACACATAACGTACACACACCGCATACACATACACACATACACACACCGTACACACAACGTACACACAGCGTACACACAACGTACACACACAACGTACACACATAACGTACACACACCGCATACACATACACACACCGTACACACAACGTACCCACATACACACACCGTACACACAGCGTACACACACCATACACACACATACACACAACGTACACACACCGTACACACACCGTACACACACCGTACACACAACGTACACACACAATGTACACACATACACACACAACGTACACACAACGTACACACATACACACACCGTACACACACACCGTACACACAACGTACACACACCGTACACACACATACACACAACATACACACACCGTACACACACTGCACACACACCGTACACACACAACGTACACACACCGTACACACACAACATACACACAACGTACACACAATGTACACACACCGTACACACACACCGTACACACACACCGTACACACATACACACACACCGTACACACACCGTACACACACACCATACACACACCGTACACACACAACGTACACACACACCGTACACACAACGTACACACATACACACACACCGTACACACACACCGTACACACACACCGTACACACACACACATACACACACAACGTACACACACACCGTACACACACCACGTACACACACACCGCACACACACAACGTACACACACACCGTACACACACACACCGTACACACAGTACACACACACCGTACACACACACCGTACACACACAACGTACACACAACGTACACACACACACATACACACACAACGTACACACACCGTACACACACCGTACACACACATACACACACACCGTACACACACCGTACACACACACCGTACACACACACCGTACACACACACACACACCGTACACACGTACACACACACCGTACACACACACCGTACACACACACCGTACACACACACACACACCGTACACACGTACACACACAACGTACACACACACCGTACACACACACCGTACACACACACACACACCGTACACACGTACACACACAACGTACACACACACCGTACACATGAAGATAACCCGTGGCCGTGCCGAGTCACCTCGATGTGCGATGGGAGGAAGCGGTTACGAGCGGATGATGATGACGATGACGACGGGAGTATCGTCGATGGTTCCCCGACGTCCGCGCGACGGTAAAAGTAAAAGTTTAAAAAAAAAAAAGAAGTTCAGGAAAAGTTTTTAAAAAACCACGAGCAACAAATACCGCGCCACCAAAACATGACCACGGGGTAACGTAAACAAAAACGATTACCACGGTAACGGATGATTGAAACTACCGAAACGTATCGGCTAAAAGTAAAAAACCAAACGCGAGTGGATACCCAGGTGGGCTGAGCTCCTACCCAATACTTAAAGTGGCGGTGACGTCACCACAGCGCCCTGCGCCAGGCCCCGGTGCACCTCTGAGGCCATCGTTTCAAGCGGCGAAGGCTGGGTTGACCGACTTGAGACGGCCGGCGGATGCACCTAGCCTGTGCCAGGCTAGGTGCATCCTAGGCTAGGTGCAGGAGGTCAGGGGGACAGACCCAGCAGGTGCCATGGGGTTGACCGACTGAGACGACCGGCGGATGCACCTAGCCTGTGCCAGGCTAGGTGCATCCTAGGCTAGGTGCAGGAGGTCACGGGGACAGACCCAGCAGGTGCCATGGGGTTGACCGACTTGAGACGACCGGCGGATGCACCTAGCCTGTGCCAGGCTAGGTGCATCCTAGGCTAGGTGCAGGAGGTCACGGGGACAGACCCAGCAGGTGCCATGGGGTTGACCGACTGAGACGACCGGCGGATGCACCTAGCCTGTGCCAGGCTAGGTGCATCAGGAGGTCACGGGGACAGACCCAGCAGGTGCCATGGGGCCTGACGGGACTGAGACGACCGGCGGATGCACCTAGCCTGTGCAACCCCTCCTCCTACTGAGCTCCAGCCGCACCCACCACCACCACCACCCACCACCACCCACCACCACCACAACCACCCACCACCCACAACCACCCAGTGGTCACCATCCTCCACCGCTCCGCTGCCGCCTTCACTTGTCATGGCCGTCGGCACCGCCACCGTCGCCGTTGTGGTCGCCGCCGCCTTTCCTCGTGCGTTGGAAAGCGAACGCTGGGGGGGGCAGGGGGGGGGGGGCAGAGGGGGGGGCAGGGGGGGGGGGCAGGGGTGCGGATCAACAGGGCAGGAATCATCGAAGAGAAAACAAAGCGGGAAAAGCAGCACGGCACCGCAGATTTCGGCGGCCGGCGAATTTAACCGTCGGCGGTGCCGGGCCCGGGGGCCGGAGCCCAGGGTATCGCCACGCGCGGAGAGCGTGGAGAGCGGAGGTGCGGGGTGGGGGGGGGCCCTTCGAGAGGCGTCTCTTAGGCCACGGTGGCTAGGAGATGTTGACTGCCTCGCCTGGTACACAGGAGGTCGTGGGTTCGATCCCGACCCTGACGACGCCTGCTGCTGCTGCTGTATATTTGGAGTTTGCGTGTCTCTCCCCCCCTCTCTCTCTCTCTCCCCGTGGTCGCGTGGATTTTTCTCCGGGTCCTCCGGTTTTCCCCCTCCCATGTTCAGAATCAACGTCGCGCGTTCAGAGAGTATTTTGGCTGCGATGAATGTCCACGTGATGAGTCAATCCCCTTGAGCTGCTATCATCTGCGATCGCAAGGTCACTCATGAAAAAGAGCTTCTACACATTTAGTCCACTAGTTACTTAACTTTATTATTATTTTTTTTAAAGGAATAGGTTTTACCCTTTTTAACTGGCACAAAAACTGACACCTTTATTCAAGGCATCATGTTTGCAATGACCACAACACAAGCAGTCAAAATGCAAACAAAAAGAGACAACTCTGATAATAATATTGGCACTGTCCTTGAATTTGATTGGTCCACACCCGAGACGGCTTTTCTTAGAGCCCCTTAGTCTCCACTGGTGTTGGACCAGAAGACGCCAAAAGGCGTACAACTCAAAAACAGCGCCACTATCAGAGTTATTGAGGGCTCGGGGTGAGCCATTAACATTATATTTTTTTAACTTTACTTACCAGGCAAGGCCCCTACTGAGCAACGCAGCTGTCATGCAGAAGCGAGCTGGCTGTCGCAGATGTTAGCAGCTCGGCGCACTGGTGGAACCGGTGGGGTGTGGGGGGTGGGGTGGCACGTGCCCCTCCCAATCATCCGATCGAAATCCCTCATTTCGATCGGATCACTTGGGTTTATCAGTAATAAATCGGGATTTTGCGACCCCCCCACTGCCACCGTGTTGCATATGATCACGTGCCAGGGACTCTACGAGATGATAGGACGATAGTCCCGAGTCCATAATGGGCAATGAGTAACGGCAAGGCGGTTACGATAAGCGACTCACAGAATTGTGCGCAGTCGCGTACACAGAGTCCACGACTTCCCTGAAGGCATTCACCTTCAGCGAGCGCGATGGCGATCACTAACAACGCGGTTCCAATTGGACCCCTCGGTCGACGGCTGTGTCATCGCCGCACGCCCGTCGAATAAAAAGCAAACGACAGGTCCTTACTTAGTAACACCTCCTTACTTACTAACTACTTACTACTGCTTACTAACAACTCCTTACTCACTAACAACTCCTTACTAACAACTCCTTACTTGCTAACAAGTCCTTACTAATAACTCCTTACTTACTAACAAGTCCTTACCTACAACAACTCCTTACTTACTAACAACTCCTTACTTACTAACAAGTCCTTACTAACAACTCCTTACTTACTAACAAGTCCTTACTTACTAACAAGTCCTTACCTACAACAACTCCTTACTTACTAACAAGTCCTTACTTACAACTCCTTACTTACCAACAAGTCCTTACTTACTAACAACTCCTTACTTACTAACAAGTCCTTACTAATAACTCCTTACCAACAACTCCTTACTTACCAACAACTCCTTACTTACTGACAACTCCCTACTTACTAACACCTCCTTACTAACTACTCCTTACTTACTAAGAACTCCTTACCTACTAACAACCCCTTACTTACTAACTACTCCTTACTTACTAACAACCCCCTGCTTACTAACAACTCCTTACTAACAACTCCTTACTTACAAGTCCTTACTAACAACTCCTTACTTACTAACAAGTCCTTACTTACAACTCCTTACTTACTAACAAGTCCTTACGTACCAACAAGTCCTTACTTACTACTCCTTACTTACACCTCCTTACTAACAGCTCCTCACTAACAACTCCTTGCTTACTAACACCTCCTTGCTAACAACTCCTTGCTTATTAACAACTCCTTACTAACAACTCCTTACTTACTAACAACTCCTCACTAACAACTCCTTACTTACTAACAACTCCTTACTAACAACCCCTTACTTACTAACAACTCCTTACTTACTAACAACCCCTTACTAACAACTCCTTACTTACTAACAACTCCTTACTAACAACTCCTTACTTACTAACAACACCTTACTAACACCTCCTTACTTACTAACAACTCCTTGCTTACTAACAACTCCTTACTAACAACGCCATACTTACTGACAACTCCTTACTACCAACTCCTTACTTACTAACACCTCCTTACTAACAACTCCTTACTTACCAACAACTCCTTGCTGACAACCCTTACTTACTAACAACTCCTTACTTACTAACAACTCCTTACTTACTAACAACTCCTTACTAACAACTCCTCGCTAACAACTCCTTGCTTACTAACAACTCCTTACTTACTAACAACTCCTTACTAACAACTCCTTGCTTACTAACAACTCCTTACTTACTAACAACTCCTCTATAATTTTTCCTTGCTGGAGGGGTTGCCCCTCCCCTCCCCCCTACCTACTGAAGTATCTCATAGTGCTGATTTGACAGCTTATCATCATCATCATCATTTACAGTAGCCAAATCCTCAAAATGCGTCGATTCTCATGGTGGAGGAGGAAAAAGCGGCGGTACCCGGGGAGAATTACACGCGACCACGGGGAGAGAGAGAGAGAGGGAGCCACGCAAAGTCAAAATATACAGGAGGAAGCGTCAGGGTCGAGATCGAACCCACGACCTCCTGTATCCGGGGCGAGGTAGTCAACATCTCCTAGTCACCTGTGTGACGCAGCCTAGGGGCACCCCCAGTGGCAGCTGCTACCTCGAATGACGTCATGGGGCCTTGCAGTGCCATGGACAGACTGTAGGGGCAAGGGCTGTCAGCAAGTGGTGGCACCCGTGAAGGCCGGCAGGGGGTGTGGGTGGTCGCACACCACAACCCGGCCGCCTTTGTCTCCCCAGCGGTAACGTTTACTGTACAGCCTCATTTGAGGCTGAGCCGACCTAGGGGAGGAGGCCCAGGACCGGTTCAGAGAATCGTCACCGGTGGTGGCCGTGAGCGGGAATCGACCCCGGGTCTCTGCCCGGTTTCGTAGCGCGGCGTGGCGCTAACCACTACACCCACCGCTCCCCCATGCGTTACGGTTAACACACACACGTGCACGTACACACACATGTATAACACATATACACGTACACACACACGTACAACACATGTGCATGTACACACACACACACGTACAACACATACACACGTACACACACGGTCGCGTTAACACAGACATGACAACACACACACATACACACGCGCGCGCACTCCCATGTTAACACACGCACGCACACACACACGCACACACACAAGTACACACACGCGCACGCACGCACGCGTACACACGCACGCGTACACACGCACGCGCACACACACGCACGCGCACACAGACAAAGACACGTACACACACACGTACACACACAACAACAACAACAACCGCCATTCGCCACTAAGTGGCGGTGACGTCACCACGACGCTTGTGCCAGGCTATGTGCACCCTGAGGCCACGTGAAGTGTCGAACGCCCGCTGGCAGGAGGTCACTGGGCAGACCCAGGTGCCACACGCGCGCGCGTACACACCACCACACATACACACACACACGTACACACGTACACACACGCACACGTACACACCACACACCACGCGCGCGCGTGAGAGACTTTACCCAGCTCGGACACTTTGCGGTGGATGATGGAGCGGCTCCTCCCGTTGGTGGCGAGGGCGTCGCGCGAGCCGTTGTGCGCTTTGCTGTCGGGGGAGGACGACAAAGCAGAGGTGGGGCAACGTTGTGAATGAGGAGCGTGCGAGTGTGAGTGTGTGTGTGCGTGTGTGTGCGTCTGGCGCATCGGCCGGTCATCTCGGTCATCTCGGTCGTCTCGGCCGTCAGTCGACTCGACCCGTGGCACCTTGCTGGGTCTGTGCCGTGACCTGCTGCCGGCGGGCGTTCGACACTTCACGTGATGGCCTCAACGCGCGCACCTGGCCTGGCACGAGCGCCGTGGTGACGTCACGAACGGCGGCTGATGCGGTTGTTGTTGTTGTTGCTGTTGCGCGTGCGTGAACGAGTGTGTGCGTGCGTGCTGTGCGTGCGTGCGACATCTGTTGAGGAAGTACTCAAGGAGATCCGGAGTCTGAGACCAGGAAAGGCAGCGGGCAGAGATGATCTCCCGAGCGAAATGCTGAGGGAGTTGTGGCGTTTGTGCGCAGACTGCCCTACAGGACATCGTGACAACAGTCTGGACCACTGGACGGGTTCCGCAGGACTGCAAGGATGCCCTGGTTGTCCCCCTCTTTAAGAAGGGGGACCGCACAGACTGTAACAACTACAGGGGCATCTCACTCCTCAGTGTGCCGGGAAAGGTCCTGGCAAGGATTATTCAACATCGCCTTGCCAGGCACGCTGAGGAGAGGCTTGCGGAGCCCCAATGCGGTTTCAGAAAAGGGCGGTCCTGCACAGATGCCATATTTTCTGTCCGTCTGCTACAGCAGAGGTGTAGGGAATTCCAACAAGACCTACATCTCTGCTTTATTGACCTGGTCACGGCCTATGATACCATCAGTAGGCCTGGGCTCTGGTGTTGTTCTTCGTGCTTTCGGGGTCCCTGACCCTCTGCTCACGATCATTGAGGACCTTCATGATGGTGAGCGGGCCCGGGTAAAACTAGGTGGCCAGGAGTCAGAGCCATTCCCTGTTCACCTTGGGGTGCGACAGGGATGTCCTCTGGCTCTCACATTATTTAACATCTATTTTGACCACGTAGTTCGTGAAGCCTTCAATAGCTGTACCGGAGGAATTTCCATCTGGTGCAGATATAATGGGAGGATTATCGATGCCCGGGTGTGGTCAAGGGATGCCTCGCTATTGCTCAACCACGTTATGTATGCCGATGATTTGGTAATTGCTGCTCACTCAGAGAAGGAGTTGGAGGCGCTGCTGCTGAACCTGGAGCTTGCCACTAAGAGGTGGGGCCTTACCATCGGCCCCACTAAAACTAAGCACCTGCCTGGGTATTTTGTACCATCAGACACTCCACCCCCACAACTCCCAATTGTTGATAGGGCAGTTGTGGAGAGAGTGGAGAGTTTTCCATACCTGGGCAGTGTGCTTATGACCGGCTCCAGTTTAACAGCAGAGGTCTCACTCCGAATCAGTCGAGCGGCATTATCTTTTCATCGGTTGCGTAACGCTGTGTGGAAGCTACCTGGTCTGTCGCTCCGCACGAAGCTTCAGGTCTTCTCGGCCACAGTCATTCCCTCCCTTCTCTACGCTTGCAAAACGTGGACCCCCCTAATAGGCTGGCCTGCCTACGATCCATCCTGGGTTTAACCTGCAGGCTGGATTGTGTGAGGAGCTCACAAATCCTCGAAAGATCTGGGCAGGCAAGGCTGGGTTGGCTGGGCCATGTAGCCCGCATGCCAAATCACCGCATGTCCAAATGGCTTTTGTTTGGCCGGATCGAGGGGGCTAAACGGGCGCGGCACGGGCTAGAGAAGAGATGGAGTGATGTGGTACAGGAGGATGTGGAGCTGAGTGGACTTGCCGATGACTGGTACCAGCGGTGTCAAGATCGGCCTCTGTGGAGGAGGCTCGTGAAGGATGCTACTGGGCAGTTGGAGGCAGTCGCCCTCCAACAACAACGGAGGGCGGAGGAGCGACGCTCACAACAACGAGCAGAGCGCCGGGTGGCTAAAGCACAGCAGGTTGGCACAGTAGGGGGCACAGGTGGTGCATCAGCCAGTCATCTCAGTCGACCCGTGGCACTTGGGTCTGCCCCGTGACCTCCTGCCAGCGGGCGTTCGACACTTCACGTGGCCTCAGGGTGCACATAGCCTGGCACAAGCGTCGTGGTGACGTCACCGCCACTTAGTGGCGAATGGCGGTTGTTGTTGTTGTGTGAGTGAGTGTGCGTGTGAGTGAGTGTGTGTGTGTGAGTGTGTGTGTGAGTGTGTGCGTGAGTGTGTGTGAGTGTGTGCGTGAGTGTGTGCGTGAGTGTGTGTGAGTGAGTGTGTGTGTGTGAGTGTGTGTTTGTGAGTGTGTGTGAGTGTGCGTGTGTCTGAGTGTGAGTGAGTGTGTGTGAGTGAGTGTGTGTGCGTGAGTGTGCGTGAGTGTTGTGTGTGAGTGTGTGTGAGTGTGTGTGAGTGTGTGAGTGTGTGAGTGTGTGTGTGAGTGTGTGAGTGTGTGTGCGTGAGTGTGTGTGAGTGTGTGTGTGAGTATGTGTGAGTGTGTGAGTGTGTGTGTGAGTGAGTGTGTGTGTGCGTGAGTGTGTGCGTGAGTGTGTGCGTGAGTGTGTGCGTGAGTGTGTGCGTGAGTGTGTGTGTGAGTGTGTGAGTGTGTGTGTGAGTGTGTGCGTGAGTGTGTGTGAGTGTGTGAGTGTGCGTGTGAGTGTGCGCGTGTGTCTGCGTGTGAGTGTGTGTGTGAGTGTGTGTGAGTGAGTGTGAGTGAGTGAGTGTGTGTGAGTGTGTGTGTGAGTGTGTGAGTGTGCGTGTGAGTGTGCGCGTGTGTCTGCGTGTGAGTGTGCGCGTGTGTCTGCGTGTGTGTGTGTGAGTGTGAGTGAGTGAGTGTGAGTGAGTGAGTGTGTGAGTGAGTGTGAGTGTGTGTGTGAGTGTGTGTGTGAGTGTGTGTGTGAGTGTGTGTGTGTGAGTGTGTGTGAGTGTCTGAGTGAGTGTGTGAGTGTGTGTGTGTGAGTGTGTGTGAGTGTCTGAGTGAGTGTGTGTGTGTGTGAGTGTCTGTGTGAGTGAGTGTGTGTCTGAGTGTGTGCGTGAGTGTGTGTGTGTGTGTGAGTGTGTGTGTGTGAGTGAGTGAGAGTGTGTGAGTGTGAGTGTGTGTGAGTGAGTGTGTGTGAGTGTCTGAGTCAGTGTGTGTGAGTGTCTGAGTGAGTGAGTGTGTGTGTGAGTGTGTGTGAGTGTGTGTGAGTGTCTGAGTCAGTGTGTGTGAGTGTCTGAGTGAGTGAGTGTGTGTGTGAGTGTGTGTGAGTGTGTGTGAGTGTCTGAGTCAGTGTGTGTGAGTGTCTGAGTGAGTGAGTGTGTGTGTGAGTGTGTGTGAGTGTGTGTGAGTGTGTGTGAGTGTGTGTGAGTGAGTGTGTGAGTGTGTGTGAGTGAGTGAGTGTGTGTGTGAGTGTGTGTGAGTGTGTGAGTGTGTGTGTGTGAGGCAAGCTACTCACGCGCCGTCCGCCTCGTCCGCGCCGGCCTCGCCGCAGTCGAAGAGCAGCCGCTTGGACTGCGGCCTCGCGACCCCTCCGTGACCCCCGGCCCCCCCCTCCTCCTCCCCCTCCTCCTCAGCCCCCCCCTCCTCCACCAGGCGTCGCTTTGCCCCCCTCCCACGGTCGCTGGCGCCGATCACCGCGTTGATCCTCTGAAACTGCGGGGACTGGGCGGGCGAGCGGGCGAGCGGGCGGGCGACTTACAGGCGCAGTGGTCGACCGTTGGGGTGGACTGTGAGGGGTAACCCCCAGTGTGTGTGCGTGCGTGCGTGTGTGCACATAGCCTGGCACAAGCGCAGTGGTGACGTCACCGCCACTTGGTGGCGAATGGCGGTTGTTGGGGAGCGGTGGTGTAGCGGTTAGCGCTACTCTGCGCTATGAACCTGGCGACCCGGTGTTCGATTCCCGCACACGGCCGACACCGGTGACGATTATCTGAACCGGTCCCGGGCCTCCCCTAGGTCGACTCGGCCTCAAATGAGTACCTGGTGCGGTGTGTAAACATTGCCACTGGGGAGACAAAGGCGGTCGGGCGTGGTGCTGGCCACCCACCCCCTCGTGTGCCGTTCCGGCCTTCATAGGTGCTCGCTAACAGCACTTGCCCCTACAGTCTGTTAAGGCTATATGGGGGGATCTTTGTCTTTGTGCACATAGCCTGGCACAAGCGCAGTGGTGACATCACCACCACTTGGTGGCGAATGGCGGTTGTGTGTTGTGTCGCTAGGGTGGACTATCAGTGACAGTGTGTGTGTGTGTGACACTAGAGTGGACTATCAGTGACACTGTGTGTGTGTCGCTAGGGTGGACTATCAGTGACACCGTGTGTGTCGCTAGGGTGGACTATCAGTGACACTGTGTGTCGCTAGAGTGGACTATCAGTGACACTGTGTGTGTGTCGCTAGGGTGGACTATCAGTGACACTGTGTGTGTAACTAGAGTGGACTATCAGTGACACTGTGTGTGTGTGTGTGTTGCTAGGGTGGACTATCAGTGACACTGCGTGTGTCTGTGTGTATGGGTAGTAACGCTCACCCCGATGGTTTCTCCAATGCAGACGAGTAGCCTGGAACGAAAGAGAACCAGAATCTTTATTTAGGCTGCAGAAGGACGAATCCGATGAGCTATGAAGCGCTTTTCCAGGGGTGTCGTACGCACACTGTACACCACGCAACGCGCAGTGCACACACAACACAACAATTCACACACAACACAACAATTCACACATGACGACAACAACAACAACAACAGCCGCCGTTCGACAGGTGTCGGGGACGGAGCGGAGTTTGGAGCGGAGTGTGGAGTGGAGCGCGGAGCAGAGTGTGGAGTGGAGTTCGGAGTGGAGTTCGGAGCGGAGTGTGGAGTGGAGTTCAGAGCGGAGTGCGGAGTGGAGTGTGGAGTGGAGTGCGGAGCGGAGTGTGGAGTGGAGTGCTGAGCGGAGCGCGGATCGGAGTGCTGAGCAGAGCGCGGTTCAAAGTGCTGAGCGGAGCACGGAGCGGAGTGCGGAGCAGAGTGTGGAGTGGAGTGTGGAGTGGAGTGTGGAGTGGAGTGGAGTTCAGAGCGGAGTGTGGAGTGGAGTGCTGAGCGGAGCGTGGATCGGAGTGCTGAGCGGAGCGCGGTTCAGAGTGCTGAGCGGAGCACGGAGCGGAGTGCGGAGCAGAGTGTGGAGTGGAGTGCGGAGTGCGGAGCGGAGTGTGGAGTGGAGTGCGGAGCGGAGTGTGGAGTGGAGCGCGGAGTGGAGTACGGAGCGGAGTGTGGAGTGGAGTTCGGAGCGGAGTGCGGAGCAGCAGAGTGCGGAGCGGAGTGCGGAGCGGAGTGCGGAGCGGAGTGTGGATCAGAGGGCTGAGCGGAGTACTGAGCGGAGTGCGGAGCGGAGTGTGGATCAGAGGGCTGAGCGGAGTACTGAGGGGAGCGGAGTGCGGAGTGGAGTGTGGATCAGAGTGCAGAGCAGAGTGCGGAGGGGGACGGGGTGCGGAGCGGAGTGCGGAGTGGAGTACGGAGCGGAGTGCGGAGCAGAGTGTGGAGTGGAGTGCGGAGCAGCAGAGTGCAGAGCGGAGTGTGGATCAGAGGGCTGAGCTGAGTACTGAGCGGAGCGGAGTGAGGAGCGGAGTGCGGAGCGGAGTGTGGATCAGAGGGCTGAGCTGAGTACTGAGCGGAGTGCGGAGCGGAGTACGGAGTGGAGTGTGGATCAGATTGCTGAGCGGAGTACTGAGCGGAGCGGAGTGCGGAGTGGAGTGCGGAGCGGAGTGCTGAGCAAAGTGCTGAGCGGAGCGGAGTACGGAGCGGAGTGTGGCTCAGAGCGCTGAGCGGAGTGCGGAGCGGAGCGCGGAGCAGAGTACGGAGCGGAGTGTGGATTGGAGCGCTGAGCGTAGCGCGGAGCGGAGTACGGAGCGGAGTGCGGTGCAGAGTGAGGAGCGGAGTGTGGATCGGAGCGCTGAGCGGAGTGCGGAGCGTAGCGCGGAGCGGAGTGCGGAGCGGAGTGTGGATCAGAGCGCTGAGCGGAGCGCGGAGCGTAGCGCGGAGCGGAGTACGGAGCGGAGTGTGGATCAGAGCGCTGAGCGGAGCGCGGAGCGTAGCGCGGAGCGGAGTACGGAGCGGAGTGCGGAGCAGAGTGTGGGGTGGAGTGCGGAATGGAGTGTGGATCAGAGCGCTCAGCGGAGTACTGAGCGGAGTGGAGTGCGGAGCGGAGCGCGGATCGGAGTGCGGTGCCCACCTGCTCTTGGGGGTGAGGGGGACGCTGGCTGGGGAGCGTGCCGGGCTCTTGAGAGGGGAGATGTAGAAGTTGCTCCGGCCCAGGACGCGCAGCGGGGACGCCCGGAACGAGGATGGGCTCAGCATGGCCGACGGGATGGGGGACAGCGTGGGAGGCTGTGAGCGTTGTTGTTGTTGTGTTGTTGTTGTTGTGTGTTGTTGTGTTGTTGTTGTTGTGTTGTTGTTGTTGTGTTGTTGTTGTGTTGTTGTTGTGTGTTGTTGTTGTTGTGTGTTGTTGTTGTTGTGTGTTGTTGTTGTTGCGTGTTGTTGTTGCGTGTTGTTGTTGTGTGTTGTTGTTGTTGTTGTGTTGTTGTTGTGTTGTTGTTGTGTTGTTGTGTGTTGTTGTTGTGTTGTTGTGTGTTGTTGTTGTGTTGTTGTGTGTTGTTGTTGTGTGTTGTTGTTGTGTGTTGTGTGTTGTTGTTGCGTGTTGTTGTTGCGTGTTGTTGTGTGTTGTTGTGTGTTGTTGTGTGTTGTTGTTGCGTGTTGTTGTTGCGTGTTGTTGTGTGTTGTTGTTGCGTGTTGTTGTTGTTGTGCGTGTTGTTGTTGCGTGTTGTTGTTGCGTGTTGTTGTTGCGTGTTGTTGTTGTTGCGTGTTGTTGTTGCGTGTTGTTGTTGCGTGTTGTTGTTGCGTGTTGTGTGCAGAAAGTGCGAGCGGTCAGCATGGTGTGCGTGAGGTTCTCTCACTCCCTGCCCCCTAACCAAAGTGCGAATCTCTCTCTCTCTCTCATAGCCCATCATCAGCTAGGCCAAACTCTCGTCTCAACTAAGATAGGATCTATTTTTATTTTATTTTACCAGCTGTAAGGCCGCACTGAGCTACGTAGCTGTTTTTCAGGGGCGACCTGGCTAACGCAAATTATAGCTCGAGCAAGTGGCTTACCACCAACATCATCATCATCATTGTCGTCGTGTGGAAATGTATAGCAGCCAAATACTCTTAAAACATGCGGTGTTGATTATAAACGTGGAGCGAAAAAAAGCGGAGGACCCGCAGAAAAATCCACGCAACCACGACAAGAGAGAGAGAGAGACGCTCAAACTCCAAACACACAGCAGGCATCAGGGTCGAACCCACGACCTCCTGCATACCAAGCGAGATTGTTAACATCTCCTAGCCACCGTGATGATGATGATGATCACAGAGAGAGACGCTCAAACTCCAAATATACAGCAGGCGTCAGGGTCGAACCCACGACCTCCTGCATACCAGGCGAGATTGTTAACATCTCCTAGCCACCGTGATGATGATGATGATGATGATCAGAGCGAGACGCTCAAACTCCAAACACACAGCAGGCATCAGGGTCGAACCCACGACCTCCTGCATAACAAGCGAGATTGTTAACATCTCCTAGCCACCGTGATGATGATGATGATGATCACAGAGCGAGACGCTCAAACTCCAAACACACAGCAGGTGTCAGGGTCGAACCCACGACCTCCTGCATACCAGGCGAGGTAGTCAACATCTCGCCACCACGGCACCCCACACTCGACTACTCACTCACCCGCACGTTCACATACTCCTCACTAAAGACAAAAGCCCCCCGTATATAAACATATTAACAGACTGTTGGGGCAAGTGCTGTTAACGAGTAGCAGCGCTTATGAAGGCTACCGGCACTGTGGCACACGAGGGGGTGGGTGGCCAGCACCACGCCCGGCCGCCTTTGTCTCCCCAGTGGCGATGTTTACTACACGCCGCACCAGGTACTCATTTGAGGCCGAGTCGACCTAAGGGAGGCCCACGCCCGGGTCCGATAATCGTCACCGGTGTTGGTGGCCGTGAGCGGGAATCGAACCCGGGTCGTTTGGTTCGTAGCGCAGCGTCGCGCTAACCGCTGCACCACCGCTCCCTCCCTCCCCACACACACTCCCTCACCACACACACTCACCACTCCCTCACCACACACACTCACCACTCTCTCGCCACACACACTCACCACTCCCTCACCACACACACTCACCACTAATCACCACACACACTCACCACTCCCTCACCACACACAGTCCCTCACCACACACACTCACCACTCCCTCACCACACACACTCACCACTCCCTCGCCACACACACTCACCACTCCCTCGCCACACACACTCACTTACCACACACACTCACCACACACACTCACCACTCCCTCACCATACACACTCACTCACCACACACACTCCCTCACCACACACACTCACCACTCCCTCACCACACACACTCACCACTCCCTCACCACACACACTCACCACTCCCTCACTACACTCACTCACCACTCACTCACCACTCACTCACCACACACACTCACCACTCACTCACCACACACACTCACCACTCCCTCACCACACACACTCCCTCACCACACACACTCATAACTCACTCACCAAACACACTCACCACTCCCTCACCACACACACTCACCACTCCCTCACCACACTCACAACTCCCTCACCACACACACTCACCACTCACCCACCACACACACTCACCACTCACTCACCACACTCATTCACTCACTTACCACACTCACCACTCCTTCACCACACACACTCCCTCACCACACACACTCACCACTCCCTCACCACACACTCACCACTCCCTCACCACACTCACTCACCACTCACTCACCACACACACTTACCACTCACTCACCACACACACTTACCACTCACTCACCACACACACTCACCACTCACTCACCACACACACTCCCTCACCACACACACTCATAACTCACTCACCAAACACACTCACCACTCCCTCACCACACACACTCACCACTCCCTCACCACACTCACAACTCCCTCACCACACACACTCACCACTCCCCCACCACACACACTCACCACTCACTCACCACACTCATTCACTCACTTACCACACTCACCACTCCTTCACCACACACACTCACCACGCCCTCACCACACTCACTCACCACTCACCACACACACTCACCACACACACTCACCACACACACTCACCACTCCCTCACCACACTCACTCACCACACACACTCACCACTCACTCACCACACACACCCACCACTCACTCACCACACATACTCACCACACTCATTCACCACTCCCTCACCACACACACTTACCGCTCACTCACCACACACACTCACCACTCACTCACCACACACACTCACCACTCACTCACCACACACACTCACCACTCACTCACCACACTCATTCACCACTCCCTCACCACACACACTTACCACTCACTCACCACACACACTCACCACTCACTCACCACACACACTCACCACTCACTCACCACACACACTCACCACTCCCTCACCACACACACTCCCTCACCACACACACTCCCTCACCACACACACTCATAACTCACTCACCAAACACACCACTCCCTCACCACACACACTCACCACTCCCTCACCACACTCACAACTCCCTCACCACACACACTCACCACTCCCCCACCACACATACTCACCACTCACTCACCACACTCATTCACTCACTTACCACACTCACCACTCCTTCACCACACACACTCACCACTCACTCACCACACACACTCACAACTCACTCACCACACATACTCACCACTCACTCACCACACACACTCACCACTCATTCACCACTCCCTCACCACACACACTTACCACTCACTCACCACTCACTCACCACACACACTCACCACTCACTCACCACACACACTCACCACTCCCTCACCACACACACTCACCACTCCCTCACCACACTCACAACTCCCTCACCACACACACTCACCACTCCCCCACCACACACACTCACCACTCACTCACCATACTCATTCACTCACTTACCACACTCATCACTCCTTCACCACACACACTCCCTCACCACTCCCTCACCACACACACTCACCACTCACTCACCACACACACTCACAACTCACCACACACACTCCCTCACCACACTCACTCACTCACCACACACACTCACCACTCCCTCACCACACACACTCACCACTCCCTCACCACACAAACTCACCACTCCCTCACCACACACACTCACCACTCACTCACCACGCTCACTCACTCACCACGCACACTCCCTCAACACACTCACTCACACTCACCACACTAACCACACTCACTCCCTTACCACACTCACTCACAACTCACTCACCACACACACTCACCACTCACTCACCACACACACTCACAACTCACCACACACACTCCCTCACCACACTCACTCACTCACCACACACACTCCGTCACTACACACACTCACCACTCCCTCACCACACACTCCCTCACCACACACACTCACCACTCCCTCACCACACAAACTCACCACTCCCTCACCACACACACTCACCACTCCCTCACCACACACACTCACCACTCCCTCACCACTCCCTCACCACACACACTCACCACTCACTCACCACGCACACTCCCTCAACACACTCACTCACACTCACTCACTCCCTTACCACACTCACTCACAGCTCCCTCACCACACACACACTCCCTTACCACACTCACTCACAACTCACTCACCACACACACTCACAACTCACTCACCACACACGCTCACTCACTCACCACACTCACCACTCACCACACTCATTCACTCCCTTACCACACTCACTCACTCACCACACACACTCACAACTCACTCACCACACGCACTCACAACTCACTCAGCACACGCACTCCCTCACCACACACACACTCACAACTCACTTACCACTCGCACTCGCAACTCACTTCACCACACACACTCACTCACCACACTCACGCACTCCCTCACCACACACACACTCACAACTCACTTACCACTCGCACTCGCAACTCACTCACCACACACACTCACTCACCACACTCACTCACTCCCTTACCACACTCACTCACAACTCCCTCACCACACACTCCCTCACCACACACACTCACTCACAACTCACTCACCACACACACTCACAACTCACTCACCACACACGCTCACTCACTCACCACTCTCACCACTCACCACACTCATTCACTCCCTTACCACACTCACTCACTCACTCACCACACACACTCCCTCACCACACGCACTCACAACTCACTCACCACACGCACTCCCTCACCACACACACACTCGCAACTCACTCACAACTCGCTCACCACACCCACTCACCACTCGCTCACCACACGCACGCTCACAACTCGCTCACCACACACCCGCTCACCCACCACGCTCACTCGCGGCAATGCTCAATGATGAACCCCGCGTACGCACGTGTGGAGACACGAACTGCAGAATGTTGGCCTTGAGCCGCTGCATGAATACGAGGTTGTAGAAGACGATGATGGAGTCGTACTGGTTTTCCCGAATCAGCACGTGCTTGAAAGTCTGCAAAGACAAAAGATCACCCCCCCACCGTGTAGCCTGCTGGGGCGAGTGCTGTTAAGCAAGCACCAGCACCTATGAAGGCCGGCGGGGTGGCCGGCAACCGCGCCAGGCCGCCTTTGTCTCCCCAGTGGCTGATGCTAGCGAGCACACACCGCACCAGGTGACTCATTTGATGGTGGCCCCGAGCGGGAATCGAACGCGGATCTCTCCGATACTCGCTTGGCCACCAAATCACTTAACGATCGGCCTCGTGCAACCAATGACCGTCGCTAAGAGGGGGATTCTACTTGATTTGGCTGCTGCTGTAAGTTTCCACGTGACGACGACGATGATGATAAGCCGCCAATAAGTTTGGGCTGGTCGCTTCTGCAAAAAGAGCTATGTGCCAGGTCAGTGGGGTATGGGGTGGAGGGGGGGGGGGTTACTCCTGGTAAAATAAAATTAAAATAGTTTTAGCTTTGCAGTTTTTACATCTGCATATCTCCATAATAGAGGTCTTTTTTTTTTAGTTAGATCGCGTCGATGTATGAATGTTGTGTCGTTAAACACCCGCCACCACCCGACACAGCCAACTAGTAAGGGTTGCAACGTAAACAGAATGTAGCCAATTCGTCACTAGTACAGCACTTTAGTGTAGTGTATAGTGTAGTGTATAGTGTAGTATACTAGTACACTACTAGTACAGCACTAGTGTGTAGTGTAGTGTATAGTGTAGTATACTAGTACAGCACTAGTGTATAGTGTAGTGTATAGTGGAGTGTATAGTGTAGTGTACTAGTAGTGTATAGTGTAGTATATAGTGTAGTATACTAATACAGCACTAGTGTATAGTGTAGTGTATAGTGTAGTGTATAGTGTAGTATACTAGTACAGCACTAGTGTATAGTGTAGTGTATAGTGGAGTGTATAGTGTAGTGTACTAGTAGTGTATAGTGTAGTATATAGTGTAGTATACTAATACAGCACTAGTGTATAGTGTAGTGTATAGTATAGTGTATAGTGTAGTATACTAGTACACCACTAGTGTATAGTGTAGTGTATAGTGTAGTATACTAGTACAGCACTAGTGTATAGTGTAGTGTATAGTGGAGTGTATAGTGTAGTGTACTAGTAGTGTATAGTGTAGTATATAGTGTAGTATACTAATACAGCACTAGTGTATAGTGTAGTGTATAGTGTAGTGTATAGTGTAGTATACTAGTACACCACTAGTGTATAGTGTAGTGTATAGTGTAGTATACTAGTACAGCACTAGTGTATAGTGTAGTGTATAGTGGAGTATACTAATACATCACTAGTGTATAGTGTAGTGTATAGTGTAGTATACTTGTGCATCACTAGTGTATAGTGTAGTGTATAGTGTAGTATACTAGTACAGCACTAGTGTATAGTGTAGTGTATAGTGTAGTATACTAGTACAGCACTAGTGTATAGTGTAGTGTATAATGTAGTATACTAGTACAGCACTAGTGTATAGTGTAGTATACTAATACAGCACTAGTGTGTAGTGTAGTGTATAGTGTAGTATACTAGTACAGCACTAATACAGCACTAGTGTATAGTGTAGTGTATAGTGTAGTATACTAGTACAGCACTAGTACAGCACTAGTGTATAGTGTAGTGAATAGTGTAGTATACTAATACAGCACTAGTGTATAGTGTAGTGTAGTATACTAGTACAGCACTATTGTATAGTGTAGTGTATAGTGCAGTATACTAGTACAGCATTAGTGTATAGTGTAGTGTATAATGTAGTGTATAGTGTAGTATACTAGTACAGCACTTGTGTATAGTGTAGTGAATAGTGTAGTATACTAATACAGCACTAGTGTATAGTGTAGTGTATAGTGTAGTATACTAATACAGCACTAGTGTATAATGTAGTGTATAGTGTAGTAAACTAGTACAGCACACCGGTGTGTTGGAGAGCCAACATTTACAATCTGAGTACGACGTTTCGCCAGTCATCACAACCAGCTTCTTCAGGCGACAGCCAAATCGTTTTGATTTTTCAGTTTTAACATCTCCACATCAAATAATTACAGATCAAATAAAATCGTTTTACGACGGCGACCAAGGTCCCCACCTGCTGCTTGGCATGGGGCATGCCCTTGTAGGCCGTGACGATGGTCTTGAACTTCAGGTCGATGTTGTGCACTTTGCAGATGGCGTAGATGGCACACATCATGATCTGCACGCAGAGACAAACGACAAAGATCCCCGCCAATGGGATAAAAAAAATAAGTCATATAAATTAAAAAAAAAACTTTTTTTTTTAAAAGCACGCTTTAATTCAATGTACCGTACTAGTAATGGAAGAACTTCACGAGTCTAGGAAGTTGGCCCCGAAGCTTGGCCACAACGTAAGGGGGCCCCCGTGGTGATTTACAGCCAACGTCAGTTGGCCGTGGGCAATTAGGCCCTAGCCGAAACGTAACGTGTAAAAAATAATGTTTAAAAAATATATATTTTCATTTTTTAATGATAAAATATAGTATTGTCATCAGTATGACGTAAGTATAACCAACTCTAGGAGTCGATACCACATTGGGAAGTGGGTTAACATTGAGTTTGAGATTTGAGGATACAACAACAACAGACACAGTCGTGAGTTAATAGAAAGCGTGTAATAAAAACACACTCGCTTAACTGGGAAAAATACCAATTTAGTATTAGTATGGGTCTCTGAGTGTCTCTCTGGGTTTTTATAGTTCTACATGGATCTCTGGATCGCTGTGGGTCTCCATGGGTCCCATGAGTCGATTGGAAACGCGCGTTCAGAGCATGTGGCTTCTGCTATACATTTCCACATGATGCTAATGGATAAGCCACCCTCTGTGATAGCCAGGTCGCTTCTAAAATAAGTAATATTTTAAAAGCACGCTTTAATTAAATGTACCGTACTAGTAATGGAAGAACTCCACGACTCGAGGAAGTTGGCCCCGAAGCTTGGCCACAACGTAAGGGGGCCCGTGGTGATTTACAGCCAACATGAGTTGGCCGTGGACAATTAGACCCCAGCCGAAACATAACGTGTAAAAAATATTGTTTAAAAAATATATATTTGTATTTTTTTAATGATAGAATATAGTATTGTCATCAGTATGACGTAAGTATAACCAAGTCTGCAGTCGATACCGCATTGGGAAGTGGGTTAACATCGAGTTACAAGCTTTGAGGATACAACAACAACGACAACAACAACAACAGACAGTTTCGATTTAAAGCTTTCGTGACTGCAGCGATTCATCTTCTTGGTTCTTTCGGTAAAGTCACCACCACCACGTATAAGGGAAACAATAAAACAATAATAAAAACCAAGAAGACGAACAACAGACAGAGCGAGTTAAATGAAAGCGTGTAAAATAAGAACGGCCTTTGACCGTTTTTGTGGCGGCAAAAACGCGTAGAGCTGTCAACCCCTTCGTTCGGGTTTATAGCCCCGCATTAGTCTACGGGGAAATGTGAGTTTTGTGTGTCCATGCGGCTGTACAGCCGTCTCTATACGGACACAAAAAAAATCATCAGTAACCTGATTTGTGCATATTTGTTTGTGTTTCTCCCTCGCTCGCGATGGGACTTGGTAGGATGAACGTTGAGATTTATAAGGGGCACGGGGTGACCGATAAGGTCTGAGTTGGTCTGTGATAAGGCAGGGCACTGATAAGGGGTTCACAGAGTAGTGTATAGTGTAGTGTATAGTCGTGTATGGTGTAGTGTATAGTCGTGTATGGTGTAGTGTATAGTAGTGTATGGTGTAGTGTATAGTAGTGTATAGTGTAGTTTATAGTAGTGTATAGTAGTGTATGGTGTAGTGTATAGTAGTGTATAGTGTAGTGTATAGTAGTGTATAGTGTAGTGTATAGTAGTGTATAGTGTAGTGTATAGTGTAGTATAAAGTGTAGTGTATAGTGTAGTGTATAGGATGAACGTTGAGATTTATAAGGGGCACGGGGTGACCAATAAGCTCTGGCTTGGTCTGTAATAAGGCAGGGCACTGATAAGGGGTTCACGGAGTAGTGTACAGTGTAGTGTATAATGTAGTGTATAGTAGTGTATGGTGCAGTGTATAGTAGTGTATAGTAGTGTATGGTGCAGTGTATAGTAGTGTATGGTGCAGTGTATTGTAGTGTATAGTGTCGTGTATAGTAGTGTATGGTGCAGTGTATAGTATAGTGTATAGTAGTGTATGGTGTAGTGTATAGTAGTGTATAGTAGTGTATGGTGCAGTGTATAGTATAGTGTATAGTAGTGTATGGTGTAGTGTATAGTAGTGTATAGTGTAGTGTATAGTCGTGTATAGTGTAGTGTATAGTAGTGTATAGTGTAGTGTATAGTAGTGTATGGTGCAGTGTATAGTATAGTGTATAGTAGTGTATGGTGTAGTGTATAGTAGTGTATAGTGTAGTGTATAGTAGTGTATAGTGTAGTGTATAGTAGTATAGTAGTATACTATACACTACACAAACGTCGCCGCTCTCTTTACCCCTCTCGCCTGGCCTAACCGTCGCCACCTGATGCTCGCCACAAACCCTCCCACCTCTTTTTTCCCCCTGTTCAACGTTCCGGGGCCAATCCTCTTCGCTCCCCCGTGCCCCCTTAAAACAATCGGAGCTGCGGAGTGTTGCTGCTCCGGCCGTCTTGATTATTACCCTGGCCCCAGGGGATCCGTGCGGGAGCAATCGCTACATTTGGCATTGTCATTAGAAACTCATTGGCCTACGCCACAGAGAGAGACGGGCGAGCCTTCGTTACGGCCTAGTCTCACCACCGGCGTCATAGACCCGAGGACAACCCCGAAAGACGGACACAGTTACGAAGGTAACGCAAGTATCGGAACACTTACAGCTCGGGTCGAGCAGCTAAATGGGACTCTTGTCATTTTTAATCATCATATAAGAGACCGTTGGGGGGCAAGTGCTGTTAGCGAGCAGCAGCAGCACCGACAAAAGGCCGGAACGGCACACGAGGGGGGTTTGGTGGCCAGAACCACGCCCGACCGCCTTTGTCTCCCCAGTGGCGATATTTACTACACACCGCAGCAGGTACTAATTTCAGGCTGAGTCGACCTAGGAGAGGCCCAGGACCGGTTCAGATAATCGTCACCGGTGATGGCCGTGAGCGGGAATCGAACCCGGGGTCGCCGGTTTCGTAGCGCAGCGTAGCGCTGACCGCTACACCACCGCTCCCCATGTTAACACACGCATGCGCACACACGCGTACACACACGCGTACACATGTACACACACGCGTACACACACGCGTACACATGTACACACACGCGTACACGCACACACGCGTACACATGTACACACACGCGTACACGCACACACGCGTACACATGTACACACACGCGTACACGCACACGCGTACACGCACACACGTACAGACACGTACAGACACGTACAACGGCCGAGCGCCGGTGAGCCCCCACCTCCTCCCTCCCTCCCTCCCTCCCTCCCCTCCCTCCCTCACCTCCCTCACCTCCCTCCCTCCCTCACCTGGTCCAGGTGGCGTCCGGCCATGAGGTCGGGCTCGTTGCGCACCGTGTGTTCCAGCAGGGTCCAGATGGTGAGCTCCTGCACTGCGTGGCCGGGCAGCAGGTGCACATCCGTGCACAGCTGCTTGAGACGTTGGTGGGCCAGGCAGCACACTGCACCGTGCATCCGCAACACAAGGGAGGCGGGCGTGGCGGGGCGTGTGGGGTGAGGTCCCCATCATCGTGCTCCGTCGTCGTTATCGTTATAATCATTGTTCATCATCGTCGTCGTCGTCGCCGTCGTCGCTATCACCGCCATCGCTATCATCATCGCTATCACGTTCGTCGTTATTATTATTATCATTGTTTACCACCATTATCATCATCATCATCGCTCTCACCGTCGATACCACCACCATCATCATTATCATCATCGCCCTAACTGTCGCCACCACCACCATTACCACCATCACCACCACCACCACCATCACCACCACCATCACCACCACCATCATCATCATCATCGCTCTCACTGTCGATACCACCACCATCATCATCATCGCCCTCACTGTCGCCACCACCACCACCATTACCACCATCACCACCACCATCACCACCACCATCATTATCATCAACGCTCTCACCGTCGATACCACCACCATCATCATCGCTTTCACCGTCGATACCACCACCATCATCATCATCGCCCTCACTGTCGCCACCACCACCATCACCACCATCATCATCATCAACGCTCTCACCGTCGCCACCACCACCATCATCATCATCATCGCTCTCACCGTCGCTACAATACAATACACACCACACTACACACTATGCTACACACTATACACTACAATACTACACTATGCTACACATCACACGACACACTACACTACAATACAGACCACACTACACTATACACTACAATACACTACAATACACAACACACTACACTATACACTACAATACACACCACACTACACTATACACTACAATAGACACCACACTACACTATACACTACAATACACACTACACTATACACTACACTATACACTACAATACACACTACACCATACACTACAATACACACCACACTACACTATACACTACAATACACACCACACTATACACTACGCTACACACCACACTACACACTATACACTACGCTACACACCACACTACACTCTACACTACTATACACACCACACCACGCACTACACTACAATACACACCACACTACACTACACACTACGCTACACACCACACCACACACTACAATACACACCACACTACACACTATACACTACAATACACACTACACTACACTATACACTACAATACATACCAAACAACACACTATACACTACGCTACACACCACACTACACTATATACTACACTATACACACCACACTATACACTACACACCACACTACACACTACACTATACACTACAATACACACCACACTACACTATACACCACACTACACTATACACCACACTACACTCCACCCTACACTATACACTACGCTACACACCACACTACACACTATACACTACGCTACACACCATACTACACACTACACTACACTATACACTACAATACACACCACACTACACACTATACACCATACTACACTATACACTACGCTACACACCACACTACACTACAATACACACCACACTACACTACACACTACACTATACACTACAATACACACCACTCTACACTATACACTACGCTACACACCACACTACACTATACACTACAATACACACCACACTACACACTATACACCACACTACACTATACACTACACACCACACTACACACTATACACCACACTACACTATACACTACGCTACACACCACACTACACTATACACTACAATACACACCACACTATACACCACACTACACTATACACTACGCTACACACCACACTACACACTACACTACAATACACACCACACTACACTACACACTACACTATACACTACAATACACACCACTCTACACTATACACTACGCTACACACCACACTACACACCACGCTACACTATACACTACAATACACACCACACTACACACTACACTATACACTACGCTACACACCATACTACACACTACACTACACTATACACTACAATACACACCACACTACACACTATACACCATACTACACTATACACTACGCTACACACCACACTACACTACAATACACACCACACTACACTACACACTACACTATACACTACAATACACACCACTCTACACTATACACTACGCTACACACCACACTACACTATACACTACAATACACACCACACTACACACTACACACCACACTACACTATACACTACACTACACACTATACACCACACTACACTATACACTACGCTACACACCACACTACACTATACACTACAATACACACCACACTACACACTATACACCACACTACACTATACACTACGCTACACACCACACTACACTATACACTACAATACACACCACACTATACACCACACTACACTATACACTACGCTACACACCACACTACACACTACACTACAATACACACCACTCTACACTACACACTACACTATACACTACAATACACACCACTCTACACTATACACTACGCTACACACCACACTACACACCACGCTACACTATACACTACAATACACACCACACTACACACTACACTATACACTACGCTACACACCACACTACAATACACACCACACTACACACCACACTACACACTACAATACACACCACACTACACACCACACTATACACTACACTATACACTACAATACACACCACACTACACTATACACTACAATACACACCACACTATACACTACGCTACACACCACACTACACTATACACTACAATACACACCACACTACACTATACACTACACTACACACCACAATACACACCACACTACACTATACACTACACTACACACTACACACCACACTACACTACACACCACACTACACTACACGCTACACACCACACCACACCACACTGCCCCCACCCCCCCCACCCCCGCCCCGTCACCTTTCTTGAGGAACAGCAGCGAGGACCTGCGGTGACGGAACAGCGGAGAGGCGACGCCGGCAGGAGCCGCCGGCTGAGCCGCCGCCGGCTGAGCCGCGGCCGCCGCGGCCGCGGCCGCCGCCGGCTGGTCGGCCGAGGGGGCCGCCGTCGGCTCGTCGGCAGAGGGAGTCGCCGCAGCTGGGGGGCGGTGCACGGGGGACAGGGAGCCACGCGGCCTGCACGGCCGGGCCAAACACAGGCGGCGTCGTCAGGGCCTGCACGGGGCTGTTAGAGGGGCCACACTGGGGGGACCTTTGCCTCTGCGTGCGTGAGCTCACAGGGCGTGCGCCGCGTTGATGCCGGGGTTGATGCCGGGGTTGATGCCGGGGTTGATGCCGGGGTTGATGCCGGGGTTGATGCCGGGGTTGATGCCGGGGTT
Source organism: Petromyzon marinus (assembly GCF_048934315.1). Taxonomy (NCBI): domain Eukaryota; kingdom Metazoa; phylum Chordata; class Hyperoartia; order Petromyzontiformes; family Petromyzontidae; genus Petromyzon; species Petromyzon marinus. The sequence goes on along the minus strand of NC_133736.1, from coordinate 5,131,921 downwards.
GATGCCGGGGTTGATGCCGGCGCCGTGCGGATCCGGCGCTGCGTCCGTGCCGGCCTGGACGCCGTCCCTGCAGTTCCTGAGCTCCTCCAGCAGGGGAGAGTCCTGTCGTGTCACACGCACGCACGCACACACACATTACATACACACGCATTACATACACACACATTACATACACACGCATACACACATACATACACACATACACACACACACATTACATACACACACATACACACGCACATACACACACACTACATACACACACATTACATACACACACATTACATACACACACATACACACATACATACACACATACACACACATACACATAACATACACACACATACACATAACATACACACACATACACACATACATACACACATACACAGACATACACATTACATACACACTACACACACACACGCATTACATACACACACATACACACACATACACACACACACACTACATACACACATTACATACACACGCATTACATACATACACACGCTCATACACACACATACACACATTACATACACACACATTACATACACACACATACACACACATATACATATACACACATTACATACATACACATACAACAACAACCGCCATTCGCCACTAAGTGGCGGTGACGTCACCACGACGCTTGTGCCAGGCTATGTGCACCCTGAGGCCACGTGAAGTGTCGAACGCCTGCTGGCAGGAGGTCACGGGGCAGACCCAGGTGCCACGGGTCGACTGACTGAGATGACTGGCTGATGCACCACCTGTGCCCCCTACTGTGCCAACCTGCTGTGCTTTAGCCACCCGGCGCTCCGCTCGTTGTTCTGAGCGTCGCTCCTCCGCCCTCCGTTGTTGTTGGAGGGCGACTACCTCCAACTGCCCAGTAGCATCCTTCACGAGCCTCCTCCACAGAGGCCGATCTTGACACCGCTGGTACCAGTCATCGGCAAGTCCACTCAGCTCCACGTCCTCCTGTACCACATCACTCCATCTCTTCTCTAGCCCGTGCCGCGCCCGCTTAGCCCCCTCAATTCTGCCAAACAAAAGCTGTTTCGGCATGCGGTGGCTGGGCATGCGGGCTACATGACCCAGCCGTCGCAGCCTTGCCCGCCGGAGGAGCTCACCAATGAGACCTTGCCCAGATCTTTCAAGGATTTGTGAGCTCCTCACACAATCCAGTCTGGTTAAACCCAGGATGGATCGTGGGCAGGCTAGCCTAAATGTTTCTAACCGGCGAAGATGTTCCATTGGGGGGGTCGAGAAGACCTGAAGCTTAGTGTGGAGCGACAGACCAGGTAGCTTCCCACACAGCGTTACGCAACCGATGAAAAGATATTGCCGCTCGACTGATTCGGAGTGAGACCTCTGCCGTTAAACTGGAGCCGGTCATAAGCACACTGCCCAGGTATGGGAAACTTTCCACTCTCTCCACAAATGCCCCATCTCCGATTGGAGTTACATACACATACACACATACACAAACATACAAAGATAAAGATCCCCCATATAGCCTTAACAGACTGTAGGGGCAAGTGCTGTTAGCGAGCACCTATGAAGGCCGGAACGGTACACGAGGGGGTGGGTGGCCAGCACCACGCCCGACCGCCTTTGTCTCCCTAGTGGCAATGTTTACACACCGCACCAGGTACTCATTTGAGGCTGAGTCGACCTAGGGGAGGCCCGGGACCGGTTCAGATAATCGTCACTGGTGTCGGCCGTGAGCGGGAATCGAACCCGGGTCGCCAGGTTCATAGCGCAGCACGCTAACCGCTACACTATCGCTCCTCACGCACACATATACACACACACACACGTACGCACACACGCGCGCACACACACGCGCACACACGCACACAGAACCACTAATTTAACAACCATAGCAGTAGCTACATGCAGCAAGGTCTCAGAGTACGCGGGGGGGGGGGGGTTAGGTTACGCGTACCCCCCCCCCCCCGCGTAAGTTGGTGTTCGCCTATACGAGTGTCGATATAGTATCATGTAGATAGACACTACTATACACTACTATATACTACTATACACTACTATAGACTACTATACACTACTATAGACTACTATACATTACTGTATAATACTATACACTACTATACACTACTATATACTACACACAACTCTCCAACACACAGCAACCGGTTAGTGTTGTACTTAGTAACGAATTGTAAATGTAGTAGTGGGTTTAACTCTGCAACACACACAACCGGTTAGTGCTGTACTAGTAACGAATTGTAAATGTTGTAGTGGGTTTAACTCTCCAATACACAGCAACTGGTTAGTGTTGTACTAGTAACGAATTGTAAATGTTATAGTGGGTTTAACTCTCCAACACACACCAACCGGTTAGTGCTGTACTAGTAACGAATTGTAAATGTTGTAGTGGGTTTAACTCTCCAACACACAGCAACCGGTTAGTGCCGTACTAGTAACGAATTGGCCACGTTCTGTTTACGTGACAAACCCCCTTACCGATTGGCTGTATCGGGTGGTGGCGGGGTTTAGCGACACAACGTTTATATTATTTACGCGATGTAGCCTAAAAAAAAAAACCTGCATCATGGATCACTATGATCATCGATAGCGTGCGGGTCAGATCGAACACCAGATTGTTCTAGGACTCGCTCCTTGCGCGGGCGATAAGGTTCCACGCCGCCAAATTTCACGTCCGCGAAGACGGCAAGGCGGCGTTGTGGTCGTCACTCGTTGCAAAGTGTTCTCGGCTCTGCCGGTAAAGTCACGTGGAAAGGGGAAGTGATAAAAGAATGAAAATAAAACATCATGATAACATGAAATTCTCACGACGTTTCGGCCACAAAGCAAGCAGCCGTGTCCTCAGGTGAAGGAACAAACGAGGCTGTCGGAAAAAACAGCGCTCCTATTTCCCTTCTACGTGGTGGTGGTGACTTTAACGAAAGAACCAAGAATACGAATCCCTGCAGTCACCGAAAGCTTTAAATCGAAAGAGTCGCAAAGTGTTTGGATGAATGGTGGTGGTCGGTCGGTCGGTCGCGTACCAACGGGTTCCGCGTACTCTTGAGAACCGCGTACTCCGAGACCTGCACGTTGATGCAAATGCGGAGGGGAAAACTACACTCGACTGTAAGCTACGTTAACATTTTTTTACGAGGTTTAAGGCCCCACTGAGGTGCCACGTAGCTGTTATTTACACGCTTTCACTTAACTCACTCTGTCTGTTGTTGTTGTTGTATCCTCAAATCTTGTAACTCAATGTTAACCCACTTCCCAATGTGGTGTCGACTGCAGACTTGGTTATACTTGTGTCATACTGATGACAATAGCTATATTGTATCGTAAAAAAATAAAATTATATTTTTTAAACAATCTTTTTAACACGTTACGTTAACGGCTCGGGTCGAATTGTCCACGGTCAACCGACGTTGGCTGTAAATCACCACGGGGGTCCCCCTTACGTTGTGGCTAAGCTTCGGGGCCAACTTCCTGGAGTCGTGGAGTTCTTCCATGACTACCACATTGAATTAAAGCGTGTTTTTTAAAAAAAAAGTTTAAAAAAATATATATATTACTTATTCAGAAGCGAATTGGCCGTCACGAATGATGGCTCAATGAAGCCCATCGTCATCATCACGGCGCGGAGATTTATAGCAGCATCAAAATGTTCATGAACGCGTACGGCGCGGAAGACGTTCAACACACGTACATACAATGTGATCAGCATAAAATAAGCAATTTTAACCAGGTGTAAGGGCCCCATTGAGTTATGTAGCTCTTTCTCAGAAGCGATCTGTACATCACAAACGGTGGCTCAATGACGTGGTGGCTTATCATCGTCGCGTGGACATTTATAGCAGCAGCCAGCAGCAGCCAAATAATCTAAATGTGGAGCGAAAAAACGGAGGACCCGGAAGAAAAAATCCACGCGACCACGGGGAAAGGGAGACACACAAACTCCAAATATACAGCAGGCATGGTCAGGGTCGGGATGGAACCCACGACTTCCTGCGTACCACGCGAGGTTGTTAACATCTCGCCTAATACAGGCATCGTCAGGGTGGGGATCGAACCCACGACCTCCTGTATACCAGGCGAGGTGGTCAACATCTCGCCAAATACAGGGATCGTCAGGGTCGGGATCGAACAAACGACCTCCTGCGTACCAGGCGAGGTAGTTAACATCTCGCCTAATACAGGCATCGTCAGGGTCGGGATGGAACCCACGACCTCCTGTATACCAGGCGAGGTAGTCAACATCTCGCCAAATACAGGCATCGTCAGGGTCGGGATCGAACAAACGACCTCCTGCGTACCAGGCGAGGTAGTTAACATCTCGCCTAATACAGGCATCGTCAGGGTCAGGATCGAACCCACGACCTCCTGCGTACCAGGCGAGGGAGTGAATATCTCGCCAAATCACAGGCGTAGTAAGGGTCGGGATCGAACCTACGACCTCCTGCGTACCAGGCGAGGGAGTAAACATCTCGCCAAATCACAGGCGTCGTCGGGGTCGGGATCGAACCCACGACCTCCTGCGTACCAGGCGAGGGAGTGAACATCTCACCAAATACAGGCATCGTCAGGGTCGAAATCGGACCCACGACCTCCTGTATACCTGGCGAGGTAGTCAACATCTCGCCTAATACAGGCATCGTCAGGGTCGGGATCGAACCCACGACCTCCTGTATACCAGGCGAGGTAGTCAACATCTCGCCAAATACAGGCATCGTCAGGGTCGGAATCGAACAAACGACCTCCTGCGTACCAGGCGAGGTAGTTAACATCTCGCCTAATACAGGCGTCGTCGGGGTCGGGATCGAACCCACGACCTCCTGCGTACCAGGCGAGGGAGTGAACATCTCCTAGCCACCACGGCCCCCCTAACATACAACATACATACAACATGCAGTACGAACCATGCACACCGCCCCCCCCCCAACCAACCGTTCCAAACCCCACGTGGAATGTTGGGGAGTTCAAGTGCTGCCCGGTAGCAATTGTTCAAATAACACGCACGCCCGTTGCCCCACGCCACAAATCCCGTACATTAACGTCCACGGCCTTTCATCTCAAAACGACGACGATGATTATTTTAATTATTTTAATCCGCGCCGGGCAATGTGGGGGGGTGGGAGGGGGGTGGGGGGTTTACATTTTTTTATTTTATTTTGCGAGCATCACGTGCCCGGGCGCCTGGCGCGCGGGAAGGCGGCAGCCGCTGCCAAAGGGGTCGGGTTCGAGAGATCTCGACGGGGGGAAAAAAGAAAAGCTATAAAAATTCTTCCCATTTCTTGCGCGTCAACGACATTCGTCGTTGTGATAATAATAATTGCAGGGCGTCGCGGTGGCGAGATGTTAACAATCTCGCTCGGTGTACGCAGGAGGCCGTGGGGTTTCATCCCGTACCCTGACGATGGCTGTATTTGGCGAGATGTTAACTACCTCGCCTGGTATACAGGAGGCCGTGGGTTTCATCCCGTACCCTGACGATGGCTGCATTTGGCGAGATGTTAACTACTTCGCCTGGTATACAGGAGGTCGTGGGTTTCATCCCGTACCCTGACGATGCCTGTATTTTGCGAGATGTTAACTCCCTCGCCTGGTATACAGGAGGTCGTGGGTTTCATCCCGTACCCTGACGATGCCTGTATTTGGCGAGATGTTAACTACTTCGCCTGGTATACAGGAGGTCGTGGGTTTCATCCAGACCCTGACGATGCCTGTATTTGGCGAGATGTTAACTACCTCGCCTGGTAAACAGGAGGTCGTGGGTTTCATCCCGACCCTGACGATGCCTGCTGTATTTTGCGAGATGTTAACTACTTCGCCAGGTATACAGGAGGTCGTGGGTTTGATCCAGACCCTGACGATGGCTGTATATGTGGAGTTTGTGGCATCTCTCTCATCATCACAGTGGCTAAGAGATTTTAACTACCTCGCCTCGTATACAGGATGTAGTTGGCTTCGATCCCGACCCCTGACGCCTGCTGTATATTTGGAGTTTGCGCGTCTCTCTCTCTCTCCCCATGGTCGAGTGAAATTTTCTCCGGGCACCTCCGTTTTTTCCCTCCACATTTAGAATCGACGTCACGCGTTCACGAGGATTTGGCTCCTGCAATAAATTCCCAGGTGACGATGATGATGATGATGATAAGCCACTTCGTTCGGCGATCATTTGTGATGGCCAGGTCGCTTCTGCAAAAAGAGCTACGTAGCTCAAGTGTGTGTACGTACATTCAACTTCTTTCGCTCCGTACGTAGCCAACCGTGCTGTGTGTATGTGTACGCTCAACTTCTTTCGCTCCGTACGTAGCCAACCGTGCTGTGTGTATGTGTACGTTCAAGTTATTTCGCACCGTACGTAGCCAACCGTGCTGTGTGTATGTGTACGTTCAAATTATTTTGCTCCGTACGTAGCCAACCGTGCTGTGTGTATGTATACGTTCAACTTCTTTCGCTCCGTACGTAGCCAACCGTGCTGTGTGTATGTTCAACTTATTTCGCACCGTACGTAGCCAACCGTGCTGTGTGTATGTGTACGTTCAACTTATTTCGCTCCGTACGTAGCCAACCGTGCTGTGTGTATGTGTACGTTCAACTTCTTTCGCTCCGTAAGTAGCCAACCGTGCTGTGTGTATGTGTACGTTCAACTTATTTCGCTCCGTACGTAGCCAACCGTGCTGTGTGTATGTGTACGTTCAACTTCTTTCGCTCCGTACGTAGCCAACCGTGCTGTGTGTACGTACGTTCAACTTCTTTCGCTCCATACGTAGCCAACCGTCCTCTGTGTGTACGTACGTTCAACTTCATTCGCACCGTACGTAGCCAACCGTGCTGTATGTGTACGTTCAACTTATTTCGCTCCGTACGTAGCCAACCGTGCTGTGTGTATGGGTACGTTCAAGTTATTTCGCACCGTACGTAGCCAACCGTGCTGTGTATGTGTACGTTCAACTTCTTTCGCTCCGTACGTAGCCAACCGTCCTCTGTGTGTACGTACGTTCAACTTCTTTCGCTCCATACGTAGCCAACCGTGCTGTGTGTATGTGTACGTTCAACTTCTTTCGCTCCATACGTAGCCAACCGTGCTGTGTGTATGTGTACGTTCAACTTCTTTCGCACCGTACGTAGCCAACCGTGCTGTGTGTATGTGTATGTTCAACTTCTTTCGCTCCGTACGTGGCCAACCGTGCTGCGTGTATGTGTACGTTCAACTTATTTCGCTCCATACGTAGCCAACCGTGCTGTGTGTATGTGTACGTTCAACTTCTTTCGCTCCATACGTAGCCAACCGTGCTGTGTGTATGTGTACGTTCAACTTCTTTCGCTCCATATGTAGCCAACCGTGCTGTGTGTATGTGTACGTTCAACTTCTTTCGCACCGCACGTAGCCAACCGTGCTGCGTGTATGTGTACGTTCAACTTATTTCGCTCCGTACGTAGCCAACCGTGCTGTGTGTATGTATACGTTCAACTTCTTTCGCTCCGTACGTAGCCAACCGTCCTCTGTGTGTAGGTACGTTCAACTTCTTTCGCTCCATACGTAGCCAACCGTGCTGTGTGTATGTGTACGTTCAACTTCTTTCGCACCGTACGTAGCCAACCGTGCTGTGTGTATGTGTACGTTCAATTTATTTCGCTCCATACGTAGCCAACCGTGCTGCGTGTATGTGTACGTTCAACTTATTTCGCACCGTACGTAGCCAACCGTGCTGCGTGTATGTGTATGTTCAACTTCTTTCGCTCCATATGTAGCCAACCGTGCTGTATGTATGTGTACATTCAATTTATTTCGCTCCATACGTAGCCAACCGTGCTGTGTGTATGTGTACGTTCAACTTCTTTCGCTCCGTACGTAGCCAACCGTGCTGTGTGTATGTGTACGTTCAACTTATTTCGCTCCATACGTAGCCAACCCTGCTGTCTGTATGTGTACGTTCAACTTATTTCGCACCGCACATAGCCAACCGTGCTGCGTGTATGTGTACGTTCAACTTCTTTCGCACCGTACGTAGCCAACCGTGCTAACCGCCCGATGAAGCCCACTGCAATCGCCAGCGAAACGCCAAATTGTAAACGTCGCAGTGGGTTTGTCTCTGGCCGAACTGGCAACTCAATGTACACCTTTTGTTTACGTGACAAAAAACCTTCTACCAATTTGGCAGTGCCGCGCGGCGGTGATGGGTTAACGACACATTTGCACGTTCACGCAATCTAACCCACCACGTATCGTATACGCTACCAAGGTTAAGCTAGTTAATTAATCTTGATTTGAAGCGTTTGGTTCTTTGCGGCAAAGTCATCACGTAGTAGGTATAAAATAAAATAAATCACGACGTTCCGGACGCACAACACAACCAAGCGTCCGCCATCAGGTTTGGTGAAAGCCGTGGTCCTGCTGCTGAGGCAGACCGGTTTTTAAAAAGGTTTGAAATGGTTTGTTAGCCCAAGGGTTCGTAAAGAAGTGGCCCCGGGGCTGGCGATGTTAACGTGAGATATTAGCACTGTAACTGTAAGATAGGAGGGGAGCGGCCTCCTCAACGAGGGCACGGAAGTGGCCGTGTTAATGTGAGAGATTAGCGTGATGTTAACGTGAGACATTAGCACTGTAACTGTAAGATAGGAGGGGAGCGGCCTCCTCAACGAGGGCACGGAAGTGGCCGTGCTAATGTGAGGGATTAGCGTGATGTTAACGTGAGACATTAGCACTGTAACTGTAAGATAGGAAGGGGAGCGGCCTCCTCAACGAGGGCACGGAAGTGGCCGTGCTAATGTGAGGGATTAGTGTGATGTTAACGTGAGACATTAGCACTGTAACTGTAAGATAGGAGGGGAGCGGCCTCCTCAACGAGGGCACGGAAGTGGCTGTGTTAATGTGAGGGATTAGCGTGATGTTAACGTGAGAAATTAGAGGGCACGGAAGTGGCTGTGTTAATGTGAGGGATTAGCGTGATGTTAACGTGAGAAATTAGAGGGCACGAAAGTGGCTGTGTCAATGTGAGAGATTAGCGTGACGTTAACGTGAGAAATTAGAGGGCACGGAAGTGGCTGTGTTAATGTGAGGGATTAGCGTGATGTTAACGTGATAAATTAGAAGGCACGAAAGTGGCTGTGTTAATGTGAGGGATTAGCGTGATGTTAACGTGAGAAATTAGAGGGCACGGAAGTGGCTGTGTTAATGTGAGGGATTAGCGTGATGTTAATGTGAGACATTAGCACTGTAACTGTAAGATAGGAGGGGAGCGGCCTCCTCAACGAGGGCACGGAAGTGGCCGTGTTAATGTGAGGGATTAGCGTGATGTTAACGTGAGAAATTAGAGGGCACGAAAGTGGCTATGTTAATGTGAGGGATTAGCGTGATGTTAACGTGAGAAATTAGAGGGCACGGAAGTGGCTGTGTTAATGTGAGGGATTAGCGTGATGTTAACGTGAGAAATTAGAGGGCACGGAAGTGGCTGTGTTAATGTGAGGGATTAGCGTGATGTTAACGTGATAAATTAGAGGGCACGGAAGTGGCTGTGTTAATGTGGGGGATTAGCGTGAGGTTAATGTGAGACATTAGCACTGTAACTGTTAGATAGGAGGGGAGCGGCCTCCTCAACGAGGGCACGGAAGTGGCTGTGTTAATGTGAGGGATTCGCGTGATGTCACTGTAAGATAGGAGGGGAGCGGCCTCCTCAACGAGGGCACGGAAGTGGCTGTGTTAATGTGAGGGATTCGCGTGGCGTTAACGTGAGACATTAGCGCTGTAACTGTACGCTAGGAGAACGGCCTCCTCGACGAGGGAGTTCAACCCAACGGGTGCAACCCAAAGGACGTGAGCATGAGAGTGCAAGCCAACTCGACATTGAGGATTATTTTGACTTTGCACGCGGGCTAGACACGACCATGGATTGAGTTACACAAAGATCCCCCCGCCGTGTAGCCTTGACAGACTTGCTTGGGGCAAGTGTTGTTAGCGAGCAGCACCTATGTAGGCTAACGGCACTGTGGCACACGAGGGGGTGGGTGGGTGGCCAGCACCACGCCCGGCCGCCTTTGTCTCTCCCCCAGTGTCGGTGTTTACTACACACACAGCACCAGGGTACTCAGTTGAGGAGGCTGAGAGGACCTAGGGGAGGCCCAGGACAGGTTCAGATAGATAATCGTCACCGGTGATGGCCGTGAGCGGGAATCGAACCCCGCAGGGGATTAGACAAAAAGACAAAGATCCCCGGGGTAGTCTTAACGGACTGTTGGGGCAAGTGCTGCTAGCGAGCAGCACCTACACGCGGGGAGCGGTGGCGCAGCGGTTAGCACCACGCCGCACTACGAACCCGGCAGAGACCCGAGTTGGATCCCCGCTCACGGCCAACACCGGCGGTGACGATTCTCTGAACCGATCCTGGGCCTCCCCCTAGGTCGACTCGGCCTCAAATGAGTACCTGGTGCGACGTGCACGCACGCACAAAGATAAAGACCCCCTGTATAGCCTTAACAGACCGTAGGGGCAGGTGCTGTTAGCGAGCGCCTACGAAGGCCGGAACGGTACACGATGGGGTGGGTGGCCAGCACCACGCCCGACCGCCTTTGTCTCCCCCAACGGCGATGTTTACACACCGCACCAGGTACTCATTTGAGGCCGAGTCGACCTAGGGGAGGCCCGGGACCGGTTCAGATAATCGTCACCGCTGTTGGCCGTGAGCGGGAATCGAACACCGGGTCGCCGGGTTCGTAGCGCAGCGTAGCGCTAACCGCTACACCACCGCTCCCCACGCACGCACACACACACACGCACACACGCGCACACACACGCACACACACGCACGCATGCGCGCCTTCACTCGTCGCGACTTCCCCTTTGGGGTTTGGTCACGCCAAGTCCATCTGCGCGCACCGGGCAAACGCCGCACGCGCGCCAAGCACGCGATTCGGGCCACCACGCCGTGCCGTGCCCCGTCGCATCGGAGCGTCGTCTGTAGCCGGAGGATCGAGGAGGCGCCGTGCCGATTTGCAGCGTCGCTAGTACTCGTTGGGGACCGCGCATCCCTTGACGCTCACTCGATGTCGCGGCCGCCGTCGTTACACGATTATTGTTGCTGCTGTTGCTGTTGTTGTTGCGATTGCGACGCTTGTTTTTGCCCGTTAAAAAGGGCCTCGCAGAGTGTTTCAAGACTCTCTTTAAAGGAGTGTGCTGCCTAGGCTATTGCAGTAGGAGGGGAGGTGGGGGGGCGCGATGATTTCTGCTGGCTCTGTGTGTGTGAGTGTGTGTGTGCGTGTGTGTGGGTGTGTGAGAGTGTGTGTGTGCGTGTTTGTGGGTGTGTGAGTGTGTGCGTGTGAGAGTGTGAGTGTGTGAGTGTGTGAGAGTGTGTGAGAGTGTGGGAGTGTAAGAGTGTGTGAGCGTGCGAGTGTGTGAGTGTGCGAGTGTGTGAGTGTGTGTGCGTGTGTGTGTGTGAGAGTGTGTGTGTGGGAGTGTGTGAGAGTGTGAGAGTGTGGGAGTGTGTGAGAGTGCGAGAGTGTGTGAGAGTGTAAGTGTGAGTGTGTGAGTGTGTGCGAGAGTGTGTGTGAGTGTGTGAGTGCGTGTGTGTGGATGTGTGAGAGTATAAGTGTGTGTTGCCTGTGCGTGTGAGTGTGTGGGTGTGTGGGTGTGTGGGTGTGTGAGAGTGTGTGAGTGTGTGGGTGTGTGGGTGTGTGGGTGTGTGAGAGTGTGAGAGTGTGGGAGCAGTAGTTTAGCGGTTAACGGGCGAAACTATGAACCCGGCGACCTGAGTTCAATTCCAGCTCACGGCCAACACCAGTGACGATTATTTTAACCGGTCCTGGGCCTCCCCTAGATCGACTCAGCCTCAAATGAGTACCTGCTGCGGCGTGTAGTAAACATCGCCACTGGGGAGACAAAGGCGGCCGGGCGTGGAGCTGGCCACCCACCCCCTCGTGTGCTCTGCCGGCCTTTGTAAGTGCTCGCTAACAGCACTTGCCCCAACAGTCTGTTCAGGCTATACGGGGGATATTTGTCTTTGTATGAGTGTGAGGTGCGGGCAACGAGGGAGTTAACATGTCGCTAAATACAGGCATCGTCTGGATCGAACGCACACGACCTCCCGTATACCAGGCGAGGTAGTTAACATCTCACCAAATACAAACATCGTCAAGGGCCGGGATCGAACGCACGCGACCTCCCGCATACCAGGCGAGGTAGCTAACATCTCACCAAATACAGACATCGTCAAGGGCCGGGATCGAACGCACACGAACTCCCGCATACCAGGCGAGGTAGTTAACATCTCACCAAATACAGACATCGTCAAGGGCCGGGATCGAACGCACGCGACCTCCCGCATACCAGGCGAGGTAGTTAACATCTCACCAAATACAGACATCGTCAAGGGCCGGGATCGAACGCACGCGACCTCCCGTATACCAGGCGAGGGAGTTAACATCTCCGTGCCGGCGAGCGGAACGCAGGGGGTTGTGTTTCCGACATCTTTTGGCGAGACGCTCCGGCGCTCCTCGTCCAAGAGGAAGTGGTGGATGTGCACGCTTCCCCTGCGTCAATACACTCGTTTGTGTTTCACTCCCCAAAACAGAGGAAGAAAAACGACACGATTTAATCATTCTCTTCCTTTGCCGGTGATCTCCTCCTCATCCTCTTCCCTCATCCTTCTCATCATCATCTTCCTCCTCATCATCATCTTCCTCCTCCTCCTCATCATCCTCCCTCATCCTCCTCATCCTCCTCATCCTCCTCATCATCCCCAATCCTCCGCCTCCTCATCATCCGCACCAACACCAACAGCCACCACTAAGTGACGGGGACGTCACCACGGCGCCCGTGCCAGGCCAGGTGCACCTCGAGGCTATCACGCCAAGTGTCGAAGGCTCTCGCTGCTGACGGGGGGGAAGGGACAGACCCAGCAAGCGCCATGGGCTGGCTGACCGAGACGATGACTGGCGGAGATGCGGGGCACCAACTGGTACCCACCCCCCGTCACGCGCACGCACACACACACACACACTCCGAAAGTCTTGGCAGACTTTTTGGGTGCAAGTGGCTGTTAGTGAGCAGCAACCGAAGATTGAAAACGAATTTCTTTAGAGCTGATTGTTGTTTTTGTGGTGTTTAGTTTGACCCCCCACCCCGCACCTCCGATTAGCACAGTCGGCTACGTACGGTGCGAAAGAAGTTCAACATACACACGTACACAAAGGCCCATAGACTCATCACACAGAGACCCACAGACTCATCACACAGAGGCCCATAGACTCATCACACAGAGACCCATAGACTCATCACACAGAGACCCATAGACTCATCACACAGAGACCCATAGACTCATCACACAGAGACCCATAGACTCATCACACAAAGACCCATAGACTCATCACACAGAGACCCACAGACTCATCACACAGAGACCCATAGACTCATCACACAGAGACCCATAGACTCATCACACAGAGACCCACAGACTCATCACACAGAGACCCATAGACTCATCACACAGAGACCCACAGACTCATCACACAGAGACCCATAGACTCATCACACAGAGACCCACAGACTCATCACACAGAGACCCATAGACTCATCACACAGAGACCCATAGACTCATCACACAGAGACCCATAGACTCATCACACAGAGACTCATCACACACAGACCCATAGACTCACCACACAGAGACCCATAGACTCATCACACAGAGACCCATAGACTCATCACACAGAGACCCATAGACTCGTCACACAGAGACCCATAATCATCACACAGAGACCCACAGACTCATCACACAGAGACCCATAGACTCATCACACAGAGACCCATAGACTCATCACACAGAGACCCATAGACTCATCACACAGAGACTCATCACACACAGACCCATAGACTCACCACACAGAGACCCATAGACTCATCACACAGAGACCCATAGACTCGTCACACAGAGACCCATAATCATCACACAGAGACCCATAGACTCATCACACACAGACCCACAGATTCATCACACGGAGACCCACAGACTCATCACACAGAGATCCATAGACTCGTCAAACAGAGACCCATAATAATCACACAGAGACCCATAGACTCATCACACATACATACGCTACACTGTACACTTTATAATACACACTATACACTACACTGTACACTACTGCACACGACACCACCATACTAAATTGAAAACGAATTTCTTTAGCACTGCTTTTTATGTTTTAAGGTCAATTGTCCTTTCCCTGCACCTCCGATTAGCGCGGTTGGCTACGTACGGTGCCAAAGGGACACACATGAAGGCCAACTCGGCGCACGCACGCACGCACGCACAGACAAAGGTTCCCAACCACCCCCCGTATAGCCTGTAACAGACTGTCAGGCCAAGTGCTGCTAGCGAGTAGCAGCAGCAGCAGCAGCAGCGCCTATGAAGGCTACCGGCACTGTGGCACACGATGGGGGGCGGGTGGCCAGCACCACGACCGGGCCGCCTTTGTCTCTCCCCAGTGGCGATCTTTTGACTACGCACCGGGTGACTCATTTTTAGGCCGAGTTCGACCTAGGGGGCGGCAGACCCCCCCAGGACCGGTTCGGATAATCGTCGCCGATGTTGGCCGTGAGCGGGAATCGAACTCGGGTTGCCGGGTTCATGGCGCAGCGCTAAGCGACCGCTCCCCAACTCACACTCGTTTGGGTATTGAAGCCAACACACACGGTACGTAGCCAACGCTGCCCTCCTCCCCCCCGCCCCCCCAACTCTGACATTTCACCTGCGACCACACACACACACACGGCCACCGCATTTCCGCAAGCACGCACAGGTGGCTACGAGATGTTAATTACCTCGCCTGGTATACAGGATGTGGTGGGATCGATCCAGACCCTGGCGTCTGCTCTGTATTTGGTGTTTGCCTGTCTCTCTCTCTCTCGCCGTGATGGTTGCGTCGATTTTTTTTTGTCCGGGGCCCTCCGGTTTGGGGGAAAAAAGTATTTGATCCCCTGCTGATTTTGTACGTTTGCCCACTGACGAAGAAATGATCAGTCTATAATTTTAATGGTAGGTTTATTTGAACAGTGAGAGACAGAATAACAACAACAAAATCCAGAAAAACGCATGTCAAAAATGTTATAAATTGATTTGCATTTTAATGAGGGAAATAAGTATTTGACCCCCTCTCAATCAGAAAAAAATTCTGGCTCCCAGGTGTCTTTTATACAGGTAACGAGCTGAGATCAGGAGTACACTCTTAAAGGGAGTGCTCCTAATCTCAGCTTGTTACCTGTATAAAAGGCACCTGTCCACAGAAGCAATCCATCAATCAGATTCCAAACTCTCCACCATGGCCAAGACCAAAGAGCTCTCCAAGGATGTCAGGGACAAGATTGTAGACCTACACAAGGCTGGAATGGACTACAAGACCATTGCCAAGCAGCTTGGTGAGAAGGTGACAACAGTTGGTGCGATTATTCGCAAATGGAAGAAACACAAAAGAACTGTCAATCTCCCTCGGCCTGGGGCTCCATGCAAGATCTCACCTCGTGGAGTTGCAATGATCATGAGAATGGTGAGGAATCAGCCCAGAACTACACGGGAGGATCTTGTCAATGATCTCAAGGCAGCTGGGACCATAGTCACCAAGAAAACAATTGGTAACACACTACGCCGTGAAGGACTGAAATCCTGCAGCGCCCGCAAGGTCCCCCTGCTCAAGAAAGCACATATACATGCCCGTCTGAAGTTTGCCAATGAACATCTGAATGATTCAGAGGACAACTGGGTGAAAGTGTTGTGGTCAGATGGGACCAAAATGGAGCTCTTTGGCATCAACTCAACTCGCCGTGTTTGGAGGAGGAGGAATGCTGCCTATGACCCCAAGAACACCATCCCCACCGTCAAACATGGAGGTGGAAACATGCTTTGGGGGTGTTTTTCTGCTAAGGGGACAGGACAACTTCACCGCATCAATGGGACGATGGACAGGGCCATGTACCGTCAAATCTTGGGTGAGAACCTCCTTCCCTCAGCTAGGACATTGAAAATGGGTCGTGGATGGGTATTCCACCATGATAATGACCCAAAACACACGGCCAAGGCAACAAAGGAGTGGCTCAAGAAGAAGCACATTAAGGTCCTGGAGTGGCCTAGCCAGTCTCCAGACTTTAATCCCATAGAAAATCTGTGGAGGGAGCTGAAGGTTCGAGTTGCCAAACGTCAGCCTCGAAACCTTAATGACTTGGAGAAGATCTGCAAAGAGGAGTGGGACAAAATCCCTCCTGAGATGTGTGCAAACCTGGTGGCCAACTACAAGAAACGTCTGACCTCTGTGATTGCCAACAAGGGTTTTGCCACCAAGTACTAAGTCATGTTTTACAGAGGGGTCAAATACTTATTTTCCTCATTAAAATGCAAATCAATTTATAACATTTTTACGTGCGTTTTTCTGGATTTTTTTGTTGTTATTCTGTCTCTCACTGTTCAAATAAACCTACCATTAAAATTATAGACTGATCATTTATTTGTCGGTGGGCAAACGTACACAATCAACAGGGGATCAAATACTTTTTTTCCCTCACTGTACGCCTCGAGAGAATTTGGCTGCCGCTGTAAATTCCCACGTGATGATGACGGTAAGCCGACCTCAGTTTCGCTCAGCTGCTTGCGTTGCAGTCGAAACGTCGTGAGAATTTTATTGTTTTATATTTTTATTATTTTGTTTCCCTTCTACGTGGCGGCGACTTTACCGAAAGAACCAAGAATATGAATCCCTGCAGTCACGAAAGCTTTTAAATAAAAAATTTACGGCCAGAGTCGCTTGAGAAAAAGTAATATTTAAAACAACTTTTTTTTTAAAAACACGCTTTTATTAAATGCACAGCGGTACCTCGGTACGTCGTTAATTCGCTCCAGAAGGTAGGAGGACTTATACGTGAAAGTGACGTCTGCACCAAACGAATTTTTCCCATAAGAAACACAGGGACAGGAAATAATCCGTTCCAGAGTATAAGAAATTATACTTTTATATGACCTTGATGGGGTTGTATGAAATAATTTAGACACTACTTATGACCAAAATGCATACATAAATTAAAATAAATGCGTAAAAATAAATAAAAAAATAGTGATCCCAACCATTTTGCTTCCTAGCTTGGCTTTTCTCACTGACCCTTCCAAGGACGCAATCTTGAATGAATTCGCGAAAAATTCAAGGTTCGAATGACAAAAAAAAACAAAACACGTGGAAACTCACAGAGCGCTACGGCAAGGGGTTTGTGCACTCAACGAGATCCGCGGGGCAGACTGAGGAGCGGTGTCTTTGTCTCAGTCGTGAACGGGGGGGGGGTCTTCGCGGGGACGCGGCGACTCATCCCGGCCCATGCAAGTCCGAGCAAGCAGCGAGTCGTATCCCAAGGCATTTTTTGTTTTCCCTCTCGTCAAAAAAACACGACGTGTACCAAACTGGACGTGTTCCAAAGCGGTCGCCGTACACCGAGGTGTGACCGTAGGCTGGTGATGGCAGAACTCCACGACTCCAGGAAGTTGGCCCCGAAAGCTTTGCCACAACGTAAGGGGGATCCCCAGTTGAGCGTGGACAATTAGACCCGAGCAGCAAACTTAACATATAAAAAGTAATGTTTAAAAATATATATTTTTAATGATAGAATATGGTATTGCCATCAGTATGACGTAAGTATAACCGAGTTTGCAGTCGATAACACATTGGGAAGTGGGTTAACATTGAGTTACAAGATTTGAGGATACAACAACAGAGTTCACAGAAAGAGTGTAAAAGAATTGCTTAACATTTAATTTTTATTTTTTAATGATAGAATATAGTATTGTCATCAGTATGACATAAGTATAACCAAGTTAGCAGTCGATACCACATTGGGAAGTGGGTTACAAATGAGTTACAAGATTTGAGGATACAACAACAGAGTTCACAGAAAGAGTGTAAAAGAATTCCTTAACATTTAATTTTTATTTTTTAATGATAGAATATAGTCTTGTCATCAGTATGACATAAGTATAACCAAGTTAGCAGTCGATACCACATTGGGAAGTGGGTTACAAATGAGTTACAAAATTTGAGGATACAACAACAGAGTTCATAGAAAGCGTGTAAAAGGATTGCTTAACATTTATTTTTTATTTTTTAATGATGTAATCTAGTATTGTCATCAGTGTGACGTAAGTATAACCAATTTTGCAGTCGATACCACATTGGGAAGTGGGTCAACATTGAGTTACAAGATTTGAGGATACAACAACAATAACAGACAGAGTGAGTTCATAGAAAGCGTGTAAAAGGAACGTTTAACATTTAATTTTTAATGATATAATCTAGTATTGTCATCAGTATGACGTAAGTATAACCGAGTTTGCAGTCGATAACACATTGGGAAGTGGGTTAACATTGAGTTACAAGATTTGAGGATACAACAACAGAGTTCACAGAAAGAGTGTAAAAGAATTGCTTAACATTTAATTTTTATTTTTTTATGATAGAATATAGTATTGTCATCAGTATGACATAAGTATAACCAAGTTAGCAGTCGATACCACATTGGGAAGTGGGTTACAAATGAGTTACAAGATTTGAGGATACAACAACAGAGTTCACAGAAAGAGTGTAAAAGAATTCCTTAACATTTAATTTTTATTTTTTAATGATAGAATATAGTCTTGTCATCAGTATGACATAAGTATAACCAAGTTAGCAGTCGATACCACATTGGGAAGTGGGTTACAAATGAGTTACAAAATTTGAGGATACAACAACAGAGTTCATAGAAAGCGTGTAAAAGGATTGCTTAACATTTATTTTTTTATTTTTTAATGATGTAATCTAGTATTGTCATCAGTGTGACGTAAGTATAACCAATTTTGCAGTCGATACCACATTGGGAAGTGGGTCAACATTGAGTTACAAGATTTGAGGATACAACAACAACAATAACAGACAGAGTGAGTTCATAGAAAGCGTGTAAAAGGAACGTTTAACATTTAATTTTTAATGATATAATCTAGTATTGTCATCAGTATGACGTAAGTATAACCGAGTTTGCAGTCGATACCACATTGGGAAGTGGGTTAACGTTGAGTTACAAAATTCGAGGAAAGCGTGTAAATAAGAGCCACGTGGCATCTCAATGAAAGAGGAGAGGGGGGTGGGTGGGGCCTTACCCGGTAAAATAAAAACAGTTTATCGTCATAGTACAGTGCATAGTATAGGCCGCAACGCTACAACTAGTTTTATAGTTTAAACACAGGGGCAAGAAACGCGACCACCAACTCTGACATTTAATCTCTGACCTGTCACCCCCCCTCCCCCTAATTGATAAGGGAAGCTGCTCTGTAGCACTGAGGTGGAGTGAGGTAACAACAAACATTTAGGGCCGAAAATGTTTTCCTCGCGCACGCAGATCACTCGCCTACTCCCACGCTCACCTGTCGACCGGCTCACTCGTTCACCTGCTGACCTGCTCACCTGTTGAACTGTCCACCTACTCACCTGTCCATCTGCTCACCTGTCCATCTGCTCACCTGTCCACCTGCTCCCCTGTGCATCTGCTCCCCTGTCCACCACCTGACCTGTCCACCTACTCACCTGTCCATCTGCCCACCTGTCCATCTGCTCACCTGTCCATCTGCTCACCTGTCCATCTGCTCACCTGTCCATCTGCTCACCTGTCCATCTGCTCACCTGTCCATCTGCTCACCTGTCCAACTGCTCACCTGTCCATCTGCTCACCTGTCCATCTGCTCACCTGTCCACCTACTCACCTGTCCATCTGCTCACCTGTCCATCTGCTCCCCTGTGCATCTGCTCCCCTGTCCACCTACTGACCTGTCCACCTACTCGCCTGTCCATCTGCTCACCTGTCCACCTGCTCACCTGTCCACCTGCTCACCTGTCCATCTGCTCACCTGTCCATCTGCTCCCCTGTGCATCTGCTCCCCTGTCCACCACCTGACCTGTCCACCTACTCACCTGTCCATCTGCTCACCTGTCCATCTGCTCACCTGTCCATCTGCTCACCTGTCCATCTGCTCACCTGTCCATCTGCTCACCTGTCCAACTACTCACCTGTCCATCTGCTCACCTGTCCATCTGCTCACCTGTCCATCTGCTCACCTGTCCAACTGCTCACCTGTCCATCTGCTCCCCTGTCCACCTACTGACGTGTCCACCTACTCACATGTCCATTTGCTCACCTGTCCAACTGCTCACCTGTCCATCTGCTCACCTGTCCATCTGCTCACCTGTCCAACTGCTCACCTGTCCATCTGCTCACCTGTCCATCTGCTCACCTGTCCATCTGCTCACCTGTCCAACTGCTCACCTGTCCATCTGCTCACCTGTCCAACTACTCACCTGTCCATCTGCTCACCTGTCCATCTGCTCACCTGTCCATCTGCTCACCTGTCCAACTGCTCACCTGTCCATCTGCTCCCCTGTCCACATACTGACGTGTCCACCTACTCACATGTCCATTTGCTCACCTGTCCAACTGCTCACCTGTCCATCTGCTCACCTGTCCATCTGCTCACCTGTCCAACTGCTCACCTATCCATCTGCTCACCTGTCCATCTGCTCACCTGTCCATCTGCTCACCTGTCCATCTGCTCACCTGTCCAACTGCTCACCTGTCCATCTGCTCACCTGTCCAACTGCTCACCTGTCCATCTGCTCACCTGTCCATCTGCTCACCTGTCCATCTGCTCACCTGTCCACCTACTCACCTGTCCACCTGCTCACATGTCCATCTGCTCACCTGTCCATCTGCTCCCCTGTCCACCTACTGACGTGTCCACCTACTCACCTGTCCCCCAGCTCACCTGTCCACTTGCTCATCTGTTCACCCGCTCACCTGCTGACCTGCCCACCTGTCCGCCTGCCCACCTGTCCGCTTCCTGACTTGCTCACCTGCTCAAGTGCCCACCTGTCCACCCGCTCACCTGTCCGCTTTGCTCGCCCGCTCGCCCACTCACCCCGCTTTTACCTGTTCAAAAACTATCATCTCGGCGTCACTCCGGCTGAGCGCTAAGCCCAAAATTGGCGTGATCAATTATTGTTTTCACCGGGGGGGGTGGGGGCCGGAGAGGGGGTGGGGGATCGGGGTGGGGGGTGGGGGGAGTGGGGGGGTTCTCGGCAAGCGGCGGCACGCTCGGCAAAATCCGGCAGGGACGGAGGATGGGGGCCTCTCCGACTCACCGCGTGCACCGCGAGTTGTCGGAATTCCGGGTGTGTGGGGGTGGGTGCGTGGGTGGGTGCGTGTGTGTGGGTGCGTGGGTTGGTGCGTGGGTGTGGGTGCATGTGTGTGGGTGGGTGCGTGTGTGGGTGGGTGCGTGGGTGGGTGGGTGCATGTGTGTGGGTGGGTGGGTGTGGGTGGGTTGGTGCGTGTGGGTGGGTGGGTGTGTATGCGTGGGTGTGTGTATCAGTGTGTGGGTGGGGGTGTGTATCAGTGTATGGGTGGGTGTGTGTATCAGTGTGTGGGTGGGTGGGTGTGTGCATCAGTGTGTGGGTGGGTGGGTGTGTGTATCAGTGTGTGGGTGGGTGGGTGTATCAGTGTGTGGGTGGGTGTGTGTATCAGTGTTTGGGTGGGTGTGTGTATCAGTGTGTGGATGGGTGTGTGTATCAGTGTGTGGGTGGGTGTTTGTGTGTATCACTGTGTGGGTGGGTGTGTGTATCAGTGTGTGGGTGGGTGTGTGTATCACTGTGTGGGTGGGTGTGTGTATCAGTGTATGCGTGGGTGTGTGTATCAGTGTGTGGATGGGTGTGTGTATCAGTGTGTGGGTGGGTGTGTGTATCAGTGTTTGGGTGGGTGTTTGTGTGTATCACTGTGTGGGTGGGTGTGTGTATCAGTGTGTGGGTGGGTGTGTGTATCAGTGTGTGGGTGTGTGTATCACTGTGTGGGTGGGTGTGTGTATCAGTGTGTGGGGGTGTGTATCAGTGTGTGGGTGGGTGTGTGTATCAGTGTGTGGGTGGGTGTGTGTATCAGTGTGTGGGTGGGTGTGTGTATCAGTGTGTGGGTGGGTGTGTGTATCAGTGTGTGGGTGGGTGTGTGTATCAGTGTGTGGGTGGGTGTGTGTATCAGTGTGTGGGTGGGTGTGTGTATCAGTGTGTGGGTGGGTGTGTGTATCAGTGTGTGGGTGGGTGTGTGTATCAGTGTGTGGGTGGGTGTGTGTATCAGTGTGTGGGTGGGTATCAGTGTATGGATGGGTGTGTGTATCAGTGTGTGGGTGGGTGTGTGTATCAGTGTGTGGGTGGGTGTGTGTATCAGTGTGTGGGTGGGTGTGTGTATCAGTGTGTGGGTGGGTGTGTGTATCAGTGTGTGGGTGGGTGTGTGTATCAGTGTGTGGGTGGGTGTGTGTATCAGTGTGTGGGTGGGTGTGTGTGTGTATCAGTGTGTGGGTGGGTGTGTGTATCAGTGTGTGGGTGGGGGTGTGTATCAGTGTATGGATGGGTGTGTGTATCAGTGTGTGGGTGTGTGTATCAGTGTGTGGGTGGGTGTGTGTATCAGTGTGTGGGTGGGTGTGTGTATCAGTGTGTGGGTGGGTGTGTGTATCAGTGTGTGGGTGGGTGTGTGTATCAGTGTGTGGGTGGGTGTGTGTATCAGTGTGTGGTTTGGGGTGTGGGTTTCAGACATCACGAGCGTTGAGCCACCACCGCTATGATCCCGAGTTCCAGGGTCGTCTTAGTACGGTCACCATAGACTCACAGAGACCCATAGACTCACAGAGACCCATAGACTCACAGAGACCCATAGACCCACAAGGATACCCGTAGCCTGACACGGAGACCCATCGATTAACACGAAGACCTATAGACTCACACAGATACCCGTAGACTCACAGAGACCAATTGACACACACAGAGGCCCGAAGACTCACACAGAGACCCGTAGACTCACACAGAGACCCGTAGACTCACACAGAGACCCGTAGACTCAGAGACACCCATTGACTCACACAGAAACTCGTAGACTCGCACAGAGACCCATAGACTGACAAAGACTCGTAGACTCACACAGAGACCCGTAGACTCACAGAGACCCGTAGACTCGCACAGAGACCCGTAGACTCACACAGAGACCCGTAGACTCACACAGAGACCAGTACACAGAGACCCGTAGACTCACACAGAGACCCGTAAACTCGCACAGAGACCAGTACACAGAGACCCGTAGACTCACACAGAGACCCGTAAACTCGCACAGAGACCAGTACACAGAGACCCGTAGACTCACACAGAGACCCGTAGACTCACACAGAGACTGGTAGACTCACACAGAAACCCGTACACAGAGACTCATAGACTCACACAGAGACCCAAAGACTGACAGAGACCCGTAGATACACACAGAGACCCATAGACTGACACAGATATCCATAGACTCACACAGAGACTCATAGGCTCACACAGAGACCCGTACAGAGACCCAATAGACTCACACAGAGACCCGTAGACTCACACAGAGACCCGCAGACTCACACAGAGACCAGTACACAGAGAGCCGTAGACTCACACAGAGACCCGTAGACTCACACAGAGACCCGTAGACTCACACAGAGACCCGCAGACTCACACAGAGACCAGTACACAGAGACCCGTAGACTCACACAGAGACCCGTAGACTCGCACAGAGACCCGTAGACTCACACAGAGACCCGTAGACTCACACAGAGACCAGTACACAGAGACCCGTAGACTCATACAGAGACCCGTAGACTCGCACAGAGACCCGTAGACTCACACAGAGACCCGTAGACTCGCACAGAGACCCGTAGACTCACACAGAGACCCGTAGACTCACACAGAGACCCATAGACTCGCACAGAGACCAGTACACAGAGACCCGTAGACTCACACAGAGACCCGTAGACTCACACAGAGACCAGTACACAGAGACCCGTTGACTCACACAGAGACCAGTATACTCACACATAGATCCGTAGACTCACACAGAGACCCGTAGACTCACACAGAGACCAGTACACAGAGACCCGTAGACTCACACAGAGACCCGTAGACTCACACAGAGACCCGTAGACTCACACAGAGACCCGTAGACTCGCACAGAGACGAGTACACAGAGACCCGTAGACTCACACAGAGACCCGTAGACTCGCACAGAGACCAGTACACAGAGACCCGTAGACTCACACAGAGACCAGTAGACTCACACATAGATCCGTAGACTCACACAGAGACCCGTAGACTCACACAGAGACCAGTACACAGAGACCCGCCCGTAGACTCACACAGAGACCCGTAGACTCGCACAGAGACCAGTACACAGAGACCCGTAGACTCGCACAGAGACCAGTACACAGAGACCCGTAGACTCATACAGAGACCAGTAGACTCACACAGAGACCAGTACACAGAGACCCGTAGACTCGCACAGAGACCCGTAGACTCACACAGAGACCCGTAGACTCACACATAGATCCGTAGACTCACACAGAGACCCGTAGACTCACACAGAGACCAGTACACAGAGACCCGTAGACTCGCACAGAGACCCGTAGACTCACACAGAGACCCGTAGACTCACACAGAGACCCGTAGACTCGCACAGAGACCCGTAGACTCACATAGAGACCCGTAGACTCGCACAGAGACCCGTAGACTCACACAGAGACCAGTACACAGATACCCGTAGACTCGCACAGAGACCTGTAGACTCGCACAGAGACCCGTAGACTCACATAGAGACCCGTAGACTCGCACAGAGACCCGTAGACTCACACAGAGACCAGTACACAGATACCCGTAGACTCGCACAGAGAGCCGTAGAAACACACAGAGACCCGTAGACTCACACAGAGACCCGTAAACTCGCACAGAGACCAGACAAACGCGCAGGCAAAGCAGGCACAGCAGGCACGCAAGCAAGCCTGCCGAATCTCCCCCTCGGGAACAGGAAGCGGACAGCGGCAGCGGCAGCCACTCGCAGATGTTTCGCCTCAGCAGTACAGACCGAGCAACGCAGGCATCCACCGCTGCCAGTAGCGTCAACAAAGACGAAGATTCCCCCCTACACCCCTCCACTACTGCCGTATAGCCTCAACAGATGGTTGGGGCAAGTGCTGTTAGCGCAGCGGGCCGGCAAAAACCTGCGGCACGCGAACCGCATGCGGCTGATCAAGGGGGGACCTGGCTGCTCCGTCACCGTTATTCATTAACGGGACCGTCACCGTCTTCGGCGATGGTTGCATTGGCATCGGCAACCATCGCCGAAATATTTGCGGAGGGGGGTTTGTTGTTGTTGTTGTTGATGTTGTTGTTGCTGTTACCGAAATTCGAACGAAAAATGTCTCATCCCTCTTGCTTTGGTCGCCGGTTGCCCTCCCCCGTGTCCGGGATCGAACCTACACTCCTCCTTCTCCTCCTGTATACCAGGCGAGGAAGTTAACAGCTCCCTCGCCACCGCACAGCAACGAAGAACGTCTTGAGACACGGCCCTTGAGTCTCTTCCCACCACCCTCGCATTCGTCCCTCTCCCCTCCCCCCACCACCACCACTGCCCTCCCCCCCCACCACCACCACCACCACTGCTCCCCCCCACCCCCCCCACCACCACCACTGCTCCCCTCATCCCCACTGCGTTCCTTCCCACTGGCTCCCGCCCCCCACTGCTTCACTCACCCCCCACCCCCACTGCCCCCCACCACCACTGCCGCCCCCCCCCCCACTACTCCCCTTCTCACTGTTTCCCCCTTCCCCACTGCCTCCCCTCCCCACTGGCTCCCCCCCCCACCACCACCACCACCACTGGCTCCCCCCCACCACCACCACCACTGGCTCCCCCCCCCCCACCACCACCACCACCACTGCCCCCCCCCCACCACCACCACCACCACTGGCTCCCCACCACTGCCCCCCCCCACCACCACCACCACCACCACTGGCTCCCCCCCCCCCACCACCACCACCACCACTGGCTCCCCACCAATGCAACCCCCCCACCGCCCCATCCAACAACAGAGTCTTGCGCGGCAGGAAGGAAGCCCTTTTGTTTGACACAATTTAGAAAAAAAACAAGAGAGAGAGAGAGAGGCCGGCCCCCCCTCCCCCCCCCCCCAAAAAAAAATAACTACAAGGCAAATCCTCCACACACACACACCTGGGAATTCATTGTACGAGCGCCTGTGTTTATTTAAAAAAAAATATAATCCCATGTTCTGTACGATCGTGCGCGCGCGCGCGTGCGCGTGTGCGAGTGACGGGGGTGGGGTGATGTGGGGATGACGACGGTGATGGGTGGCGCAGCGGTTAGCGCGCCACCACCACGCCGTGAACCCGGCAGAGGGCCCGAGTACGAGGCCAACACCGCCACCGGCGGTGACCGTGCGCGCGCGTGTACCAAAAAAGCCTCATTATTATTATTTTTATTTTGTTGTTGTTGTTGTTGTTGTTGTTCCTGGGTAGTAAGTGTTACGTCCTAATCGCCTGCGCCTCAAAAGTACAGAAGGTGGAGATTATTACCCGCAAACTTTGCTTTTGTGACGAGGAGCGTTACATTTTGAAATGCGCCTCATTGTAAAAATGAGAACACGTGGCGTGCACTTTTTTGCGCGCCAATCCTTCACGTCAAAGTCCTGGTCACGAAAGCAAAGTTTGTGGGGAACGAACAACAACAACAATAATAGCCCTTTAATACACTTTCGAGGCGTGAGCAATTAGAAAATAAACACTTGCTACCCAGGGACAGAAATCGCGTTGCGTAGTGCAATTATTTGCACCGGCCTCTGGGGCCTCCTCCGTCGGTCGACCGACACACGGCCTCAAATGAGTCGCCCGGTGCGGTGTGTCGTTGAGCGTCGCCACTGGGGGAGACAAAGGCGGCCGGGCGTTGCGTTGGTTGCCGGCCAAACATTTTCCGACAATGCATGCATTGCTCTTTGGCATTGGCTTGGTCAATCAGCTTTGGCAAACAGGTGTTGTCTACGTGGGTGCTTCAACGTCTTAACACCTCCCCGGAGAAGGCATATTCGTAAGGAAATATTGTATACATTTTCACGCTGGCAAAAGAAGTGCACGGTCCCCGCAGCTACAGCGAATCTATCGTTTGTTGTTGCAACTTGACCACGTGCAGACCGTCGTATTCCTCCAGCCCAAATCATTTTTGGCGGGCGCCGTAGATTCCCGGCGCGCGACGACCACGAGCTGCCGTCACTTGTGACGAACCACGTCGCCTCTAAACACGACGTGACTTTAAGCCCAGTGGGGACTTACTTGGCAAAATAACGGAGTCGGCTTAGATATATTGGGAACAGGGGAACGGCCAGCTTACTGTGTTTTACGTTCGAATATTCTCCACGGCGAAGCGCGTGGCTTAATTGCGGGACGCTATTAGCATGACTGGCACGATATAAAATGACATTCTGATTATATTCTCATAAGCGACGAAGTGGCGGTTTATCGTCACCTTCACCTGCACGTTTATAGCGGCCAAATACTTTCTAAAGCGCGTGACGTCGATTCGAAATGTGGACGGGGAAAACCGCAGGGTCGGGATCGAACCCACGACCTCCTGCATACCTGGCGAGGTAGTTAACATCTCATAGCCACCGTGATGATGATGATGAGAGAGAGAGAGAGACACCGCAAACTCCAAATATACAGCAAGCATGGTCAGGGTCGGGATCCAACCCACGACCTCCTGCATACCATGCGAGGTAGTTAACATCTCCTAGCCACCACAAAGGCGGGCAAGGCCCATGGCTAATGGTTCCACGTCCCCCATCTGATGGGACTACTCCTACGCACCGCAATGCTCACAACTCTTCTCTTGGCAGGGCACGGCCGAGCTTTAAAAACTTGTTTTTGGGTTGTTGTGCGTTTTATTTTTATGTAATCGCGTCCGCGAGTATGTGCGTGTCTGTGTGTGTGTGTGCGTTTCTGTGCGTGTGTCTGTATGTGTGCGCGTTTCTGTGTGTGTGCATGTGCGCGTGTCTGTGTGTGCGCGCGTTTCTGTGCGCGTGTGTGCGCGTTTCTGTGCGCGTGTCCGTGTGCGCGTTTCTGTGTGCGTGCGCGTGGTGAGTGTTAGTGTAGCGGTCTGCGTGCCCCGCTAAGAACCCGGGGACCCGAGTGTCCGATTCCCGCTCACGGCCAACGCCGGTGACGATTATCTGAACCGGTCCTGGGCCTCCCCCTAGGTCGACTCAGCCTCAAACGGGGAACTGTTGCGCTGTGAACATCGCCACTGGGGGAGACAAAGGCGGCCGGACGTGCGTGGTGTGCCGGTCTTCACAGGTGCTACGCCCTAACGGCGCTTTACCCCGACAGTCGGTCCTGGGCCTTCCCCCCAGGTCGGCTCGACTCGGCCTGAAAACTGAGTCTCCTGGTGCCGACCACACATCACCCCCTCGTGGCTGCTGCTGCTGCTACACTCCGACGGCGATCGTCCCCCAATCATCCGCGTTGGTGACTACGAAAGCCGTGCGCGTGCGTGCGTGCGAATGTGTGCGAGTGTCGCTCTCTGCAACAGCTGTTGGGCCCCAACAGTCTGGTGCAGGCCACGTGGGAGATCTCTCTCTCTCTGTGTGTGTGTGAGAGAGAGAGAGAGCGCGCAGAATTGTTTTGTCGTTGGGGGAGACGGTAGCGGCGTGACCGGGTCGGCGCGCGTCGCGAATACGGAACCCCAGCGGCCCCGAGATCGATTCCCGCTCACGGTCAACATCAGTGACGATTTTTTTGGTGATGATAGTGATGATGGTGGTGGTGGTGATGGTGGTGATGGTAAAGGCGCAGCAGACGAGGAGGAGGGGAGTGAGACGTTGGCGGTGCGACAGAGAGAAAGAGAGAGGAGCGAGAGACGAGGAGGAGGAGGAGGAGGAGGGGATGAGGGCAGACAAACCTCCCATGGCGTCGGGGGTTAGTGGTTGGTGGCGGTGATTGTGCGAGAAGTTTAAAGTAACAGAGAGAAAGGGGGGGCGGGGCGGGGGGGAGGCGGCAGGCGACAGCAAGACATAGGGGGGTGAGAACACACGATGCACGCACGCACACACGCACCAGCTACAGCGGATCGGCCGCGACACTAAACTAAAACGCATCGCGTCGTGATTTGACCCTTGATGTGAAGCTTTCGCGACCACACGAATCCATACTCTTTGGTTCTTCGCGGCAAAGTCATCACGTAGTAGGTAGAAAATAAAAAATAAGTCACGACGTTCCGGGCCCAACAACACGACCAAGCGTCCGTCATCAGGCTTGGTGAAAGCCGTGGTCATGCCGCTGAGGCTGACCGGTTTTTTTTATAAAAAAAAAAGGTTTGAAATGGTTTGTTAGCCCAAGGGTCGTAAAGAAGTGGCCCGGGGCTGGCGATGTTAACCTGAGAAATGTATTGTTTCTACTTTACCAGGTAAGGGGGCCCCCCCCCCCCCCCCTACTTAGCTGCTACGTAGCTCTTGTTCAGCAGCGACCTGACCTTCACAAATGGTAGCTCTGCGAAGTGGCTTGTCGTCGTCATCATCAGCATCACCATCGCGTGGAAATTGATGGCAGCGGACAAATACTCTGAACGCGTGACGTTGCCTATATAAATGTCCACATGATGATGATGATAATAAGCCAGTGTCGCTTCTTGAAAAAAGAAGTTACATAGCTCAGTGGTAAAATATGTTTTCATATAGTTTTATATATACACACACACACTGTACAGTTAAGCCCATACAACCAGTTAAGCGACAATGTAAATTCGTCAGCCAGCCAGCCAGTCAACTCCTCAGTGAATCGGTCGTACCGCCTTTCAACCCGTCAACATTTACGTTCACGCATAC
Organism: Petromyzon marinus; assembly: GCF_048934315.1. Taxonomy (NCBI): domain Eukaryota; kingdom Metazoa; phylum Chordata; class Hyperoartia; order Petromyzontiformes; family Petromyzontidae; genus Petromyzon; species Petromyzon marinus. The sequence continues at coordinate 5,102,150 of NC_133736.1, read as the reverse complement.
ATCCAGTTAACCAGCAGCTTCTACAGCCAGCCATAAACACAGTTAATCGGTCAGCCAAAGTCACCCAGCTATACAACCAGTTAAGCAGCCGGCCATATAAATAGTTAATCAGGCAACCATATAACTAGTTAACCAGCCGGCCATATAACCAGTTAACCAGGTGGTCATATAACCAATTAACCAGCCAGCCATATTACCAGTTAACCAGCCATATTACCAGCTAACCAGCCATATTACCAGTTGACCAGCCGGCCATATAACCAGTTAACCAGGTGGTCATATAACCAATTAACCAGCCAGCCATATAACCATTTAACAAGGCATTCCATGTAACCATTTAACCATACATATTTCTAGTTAACCAGCCGTATAACCAGTTAACCAGCCGGCCATATAACCAGTTAACCAGCCGGCCACTGAAGTATCCAGCCCCTACAGACACACACATCGAGCCATCTACACTAACCAGCCGGCGATATAACCAGTTAACCAGCCATACAACCATTAAACCAGCCATATTACCAGTTAACCAGCTATACGAGCCATCTCCACGCGCCAGACAAGCCAGTGGAGGCTGGCTTTGGTGGTGGTGGGGGTGTCGGGGTGGGTGGAGGCTTAAGGCGCGCGGAGGAGGGGGGAGGGGCCGCGTTTAAAAACGGCGATCCACACTGCTCGTGGTGGGAATCAGTGGTAGAGCAAGCAGCAGCAGCGGCAAGCCAAGACGTGTGTCTCTCTCTCGCTCTCTCTCTCTCTCCCCGTCTCTCTCACAAAAGAAACCAGGGAGCGAGCTTTGGAGCTGTCTAACGGGAGTTCTCGAGCCAACACGGCGAACCCGCAGCAGCCTTAAAGCTTTCGACTGACAAACTAATACTACTGACGGTGATGCTGCTGCTGCTGGTGGTGGTGGCGGTGGTGGTGATGGTGGTGGTGATGGTTTTAACGTCTTAAGCAAGACAAGGAGAACTGCATTCAAGGGAACCGTAGCGGCCCGCCGAGAGACCTCGCTGCCGCCGCCGCCGCCGCTTGGATTACAATAACGACGAGATTTGAAAACAACAACAAACCAGAGGAGGGGGAGCGTAACTGAACGAAAGAACCACCCAGCGTCGGTGGAGAGAGTTGAGAGAGAGAGTTGAGAGAGAGTTGAGAGAGAGAGGGGTTCGGAGTTTGCCCGTTAAGTTGTCACAGCCAAGGGAGCAGCAGCAGCAGCAGCAAGAATCCAGAGGGCAAAAGAGACGAGTGGTGAGTAAAAACAAACACAAACACAACGCCTGCTCCGTGTGCTGTTTGCAACGTCGTAAACGCGCTCCGAATTTGCCTCCACTGTGAACTGAGGATTGCCATTCAACACAAGTGCAGTGTGTGCTGGAGAACTCCACCACCATCCACCCACCATCCACCACCACCATCCAACCACCATCTACCACCACCATGCAGCCATCCACCACCATGCAGCCACCCACCACCACCATCCAGCCACCACCACCTTCCACCCACCACCACTATCCACCACCACCATCCACCCACCATCCAGCCACCACCACCATCCACCACCATCCAGCCACCACCCACCACCATCTACCACCACCATGCAGCCACCCACCACCATGCAGCCACCCACCACCATGCAGCCACCACCACCAGCCACCCACCACCACCATCCACCCACCACCACCATCCACCCACCACCACCACCACCCACACACCCACCACCACCATCTACCACCCACCATCTACCACCCACCATCTACCACCCACCACCACCATCCACACACACACCCACCACCTCTTAACGACGGTGATCGGTTCCACGAGACAGGTCGAGGTGAGTTTGGTGGCTAAGCGAGTCTAAGGGGGGGGGGGGCAGGTACACGCCTAAATGATTCATTCGCATCGAAAGTTACCCCAACCACCCCCCCCCTTTTCACCCAGAGAAAACGTATTGTATTGAAAACGTATTGTATCCTATGTAAACAATGGGTATTACGAACATCCAAATGGCGACAACATTGTAAACGCGTGACATTAAAAGAAACGTGGTTAATCGATGCATTCATTAATATTTACTGCACCTACAACAGACCGTCGCAAACAGGGGGAATGGTCGGCAAGCGAACGCATGGGGCTCTATGGAGGCACGACACTACACTATACACTACACTATACACTACACTATACACTACACTACACTACTATATACTACACTAAAGTACACTACACACTACTATACACTACACTATACACCACACTATACACTACACTACACACTACTATATACTACACTAAAGTACACTACACACTGCTATACACTACAATATACTACACTATACACTACAATATACTGCACTACTATACACTGCTATACACTACACACTACTATACACTACACTATACACTACACTATACACTACACTATACACCACACTATACACTACTATATACTACACTAAAGTACACTACACACTGCTATACACTACAATATACTACACTATACACTACAATATACTGCACTACTATACACTGCCATACACTACACACTACTATACACTACACTATACACTGCTATACACTACTATACACTACACTATAGACAACTATATACTACACTATACACTACACTATAGTACACTACACACTGCTATACACTACAATATACTGCACTACTATACACTGCTATACACTACACTATACACTGCTATACACTACACTATACACTGCTATACACTACACGATACACTACACTATAGTACACTACACACTGCTATACACTACAATATACTGCACTACTATACACTGCTATACACTACACACTACTATACACTAAACTATACACTGCTATACACTACACACTACACTATAGTACACTACACACTGCTATACACTACAATATACTGCACTGCTATACACTACACTATACACTACTATACACTGCTATAGACTACACTATACACTGCTATACACTACACTACTATACACTACACTATACACTGCTATACACTACACTATACACTGCTATACACTACAGTACACTACACTAATACACACTACAATATACTACACTGCTATACACTACACTTATACACTCACTACACACTATTCACTACACATTGGGCTCTATGGATGGCTGTCGTGAAGCGATTCGCCATGAGCAGGGGGTGCTCGTTCAGAGGGGGTTTCTGCTGCGCTCTGGTGCATCGGTGCAGTCGATCCCAAGACCCGACTCGTGATTTGATCCAACTCGCGTTGCGTCTCGCGTTGCGTCTCGAGCTGCGTCTCAAGCTGCGTCTCGAGTGTTCGGGGGAACGAACTCGCGTAGCCGGCGGGGTCAATGGACGCGCTCACCGCTCGCTCCACACACTTACAACATGCGGTGCACAGGACACACACACATCCACACACACATCCACACACACAGACACACACACACCCACACACACACACACATCCCCACACACACACCCACACACACACATCCCCACACACACACCCACACACACATCCACACACACCCACACACATCCCCACACACACCCATCCCCACACACACACACCCATCCCCACACACACACACCCATCCCCGCACACACACACCCATCCCCGCACACCCACACCCATCCCCACACACACACACATCCCCACACACCCACACCCATCCCCACACACACACACATCCCCACACACACACACCCATCCCCACACACACCCACCCCTGTACTGCATTAGCCTTGAACAGACTGTCCCTCTGAGCGAGTGCCGGCACGGATACACGAGGGCGTGTGGGTGGCCAGCACCACACCCGCCCGCTCGCCCGGCCGCCTTTGTCTCTCCTTCCACCCTCCCCCTCGCATAGAAATCGAGACTTGCATAGAGATCCATAGACTCAGAGATCCATAGAATCAGAGATCCATAGACTCGCATAACGAACCATAGACTAGCAGAGACCCATCGGCTCAGAGATCCGTATACGAACACAGAGGACCATAGACTCAGACTCACAGAGAACCAGAGACTCGCATAGAGATCCATAGACTCGCATAGAGATCCATAGACTCGCATAGCGAGCCATAGACTCGCACAGAGGACCATAGATCTATACTAGCAACGGTTGGGGCTACGTACGGTGCGAAATAAGTTAATAGTACTACACTATACACAACAATATACACTACGCTACATACTACACTACACACTACGCTAATACAAAGACAAACATCCCCCGTATAGTAGACTATTAGGGCAAGTACTTTTAGCGAGCACTTATGAAGGCCGACACGGCACACGAGGGAGTGGGTGGCCAACGCCACGCCCGGCCGCCTTTGTCTCCCCGAGGGGCGATGTTCACTCCACGTCACAGCACCAGGTAGTCATTTGAGGCTGAGTCGACCTAGGGGAGGCCCGGGACCGGTTCAGATAATCGTCACCGGTGTTGGCCGTGAGCTGGAATCGAACTCGATACAACAGGTTCGTAGCGCAGTGAGCAAAACTGCAACACGACCGCTCCTCACACGCGCGTGCACACAAACGTACACACGCACGTACACGCACACACACACGTGTACACACAAAGATCAAAGATCCCCCGTATAGCCTTAACAGACTGTAGGGGCAAGTGCTGTTAGCGAGCACCTATGAAGGTCGGAACGGTACACGAGGGGGTGGGTGGCCAGCACCACGCCCGCCCGCCTTTGTCTCCCCAGTGGCGATGTTTACACACCGCACCAGGTACTCATTTCAGGCCGAGTCAACCTAGGGGAGGGCTCAGGGCCGATTCAGATAATCGCCACCGGTGTTGGCCGTGAGCGGGAATCGAACTCGGGTCGCCGGGTTCGTAGCGCGGCGTGGCGCTAACTGCGACACTACCGCTCCCCGTAAGAGTACACGCACACAGACCGCACGTTGTACACTCTGCGTTCAACAGGGCTCCCACACACACACACCCCCTCCACCCCCGCCGTAGCTGAGAAGCGGAGATGCTCTTGTCAGTAACATCTCGCCAAATCCGGGATGGATGGATGGGGCCCGGCGTTTGTATAAGAAAGCCGGACGGCCGATGAGACCCGGGGCGGTCAAAACCGGCCCCGCACAATGTGCTTGCTCTGAGCAAATAGGGGTCCGCTGGTGATGACGACGACAATGCGATTTTTGGGGTCGAACGGACAGGATGATGTTGGACTAAACCAGGGCTGGGGAACGCCCGGCCCGCGGGCCGTCTGAGGCCCGCGAAATCATTTGGGTCTCTGGCCCTGCCAAGGCAACCGCGGGCGGGGACTCGAAATTCGATAAATCTAGGAGAGCAAAAACCTGGAAAAGCGGTCGCGAGTAGCAGCGACAACATCGTCGGTACCGGCTAACATCGTCACCACTCCTCGCCAAAGAGAAGCGGTTCCATTCTAGATTTAATTCTAGATTTAAAGCGGTTCCAGCCCATCGCATTAGGGGAGAGGGGAGGGGAGGGGGCGAGTTAATGAAACGTTTGACCAAATATAAACGGGGCTAATTTTGGTAGTTGATAATTTTGTATGGCCCGCGAATCGCGTTTTATAAATATCCAAATGGCCCTTGACAGAAAAAAGTTTCCCCCAACCCTGGACTAAACCAACGTAGTAGTATTATTATTCCTATTATTATTATTGTTGTTACGTGGGATGTTGAGACAGGAACCCTGATGATAGTCTCTGGACAGAGGGGGGGGGGAAGCCGTGGTGGCTGTTGACTTTACTGTTAACGATTGTTAACTTCTACCCCTCTCTGACTCTGGATCTTAAGGGCACCCGCTGCAGACCTACGCACTCTCTTGTCCTCAAGATAACGGCATTAGACCGTGCGATACCATTCGCACACACACACACACTCTCTTGCCTGAAGATAACGGGCATGAGGCTGTGCCCTACGTTACCGTGTACACACACACACACACCCACGCGTCGTCTGCCTCTCTCAAACAATCTTGTTGTTGAGTGCATTCTCCACAACGACTCTGATGATGATGATTATTATTATTATCCTGTGCTGCGCATTGCATAGTTCTGGACCCATATTTAACACTCGCGCGTACACCGATAGGGGTCCTTGGCTATCAACCATCTGGGCAGTTCCACAAGCATCGGTTCAAGCCGAGCCTGAAACTGCTGCTGATGAAACACTGAATGTCGAATCCAACCCCTGCCTATAAACCATCTGGACAGTTCCACAAGCATTGGTTCAATCCGAGCCTGAAACTGCTGCTGATGAAACACTGAATGTCAAAACCAGCCCCTGCCTATAAACCATCTGGGCAGTTCCACAAGCATTGGCTCAAGCCGAGCCTGAAACTGCTACTGATGAAACACTGAATGTCGAAATCAGCCCCTGCCTATAAACCATCTGGGTAGTTCCACAAGCATTGGTTCAAGCCGAGCCTGAAACTGCTGCTGATGAAACACTGAATGTCGAATCCAGCCCCTGCCTATAAACCATCTGGGCAGTTTCACAAGCATTGGTTCAAGCCGAGCCTGAAACTGCTGCTGATGAAACACTGAATGTCGAAATCAGCCCCTGCCTATAAACCATCTGGGCAGTTCCACAAGCATTGGTTCAAGCCGAGCCTGAAACTGCTGCTGATGAAACACTGAATGTCGAAATCAGCCCCTGTCTATAAACCATCTGGGCAGTTCCACAAGCATTGGTTCAAGCCCAGCCTGAAAATGCTGCTGATGAAACACTGAATGTCGAAATCAGCCCCTGCCTATAAGCCATCTGGGCGGTTCCACAAGCAATGGCTCAAGCCGAGCCTGAAACTGCTGCTGATGAAACACTGAATGTCGAAATCAACCCCTGCCTATAAACCATCTGGGCGGTTCCACAAGCATTGGCTCAAGCTGAGCCTGAAACTGCTGCTGATGAAACACTGAATGTCAAAACCAGCCCCTGCCTATAAACCATCTGGGCGGTTCCACAAGCATTGGCTCAAGCCGAGCCTGAAACTGCTGCTGATGAAACACAGAATGTCGAAATCGGTCCTTGCCTATAAACTTCTGGGCAGTAAACAGCTGTGAAGACCGGTCCAGAGTATTCCTCGTAATTGAAGCAGTTCTGCTAATAAGATGCGTTCCCAGAAGGCCGTGTGGCTGATGGTATGTGTACACGTTGTTTTAATCTCGTCCACCAAACTATTCACCTCCCGAAACAGTGTCAATCAACACCATTTGTTTGAGCCAAGCAAAATCTGCAAATTAGTTTTCTAGTTTTCTAAACGAAACGATTCTCAAATCTTGTAACTCAATTTTAATCCACTTCCCAATGCGGTATCGACTGCGAACTTGGTTATACTCATGTCATACTGATGACAATACTATATTCTTTAATGAAAAATAATCAATATAATTTTTAAACAATGTTTTTTTATGTTATGTTTCGGCTTGGGTCTAATTTTCCACGGTCAACTGACATTGGCTGTAATTGCCCACGGTCCCCCTTACGTTATGCACCACGCTTTTATTTTTAGTCAGTTACAACAACAGTATATTAAACATATATACTGTAAAGTACTTGAACAGAAAAAAATATTTAACTTTTTAGTACATTTCATAAAAGCGTGTTTTTTTAAAAGTTTTTTTTAAACATTCTATTTTTTATTGTACCAGGTAAGAGCTTAGCCCTTTTTGCAGAAGCGACCTGGCTTATCGCAAATGATGTCAGCTGAAAGAAGTGGCGACGGCTTATCCTTATCATCATCATCATCACGTGGAAATAAATAACACCAGGCAAATACTCTCTAAACGGGTGACGTCGCTTCTAAATGTGGCGGGGAAAAACCGGAGGACATGGAGAAAAAGCCACACGACCACGGGGAGATAGAGAGAGAGACACGCAAACTCGGAATCTACAGACGTCTGGGGTCGGGATTGAACCCACGACTTCCTGTGTACCAGGCGCGGTAGTTAACAGCTCCTAGCCACCGCAATGATGATGATGAGCGAGAGAGACACTCAGACTCCACATATACAGCAGCAGCAGACATCGTCAGGATCGGGATCGAACCCACGACCTCTTGTACACCAGGCGAGGTAGTCAACATCTCATAGCCACCGTGATGATGATGATGAGAGAGACACTCGGACTCCACATCTACAGCAGCAGCAGCAGGCATCGTGAGGATCTGGATCGAACCCACGCCCTCCTGTACACCAGGCGAGGTAGTCAACATCTCATAGCCGTGCGTCTCCCGTGAACTGTTTATTTTGACAAACCCGGAGAGACCTGTAAAACACCCCTCGTTGTCAGCCTCGAAGAAGACACGGCTTTTGTTTGACGCGTCGATGCGCATGAAAAACCTCCATCTGGTTCCGTCTGCCTGTGTCCAAATACGTGTGTCTGTGTGTGTGGAGCGTGTGTGTGTGGAGCGTGTGTGTGTGTAGCATGTGTCTGTGTGTGGAGCATGTGTCTGTGTGTCTATATGACTGTGTGTGTGTGGAGCGTGTGTCTACGACTGTGTGTGTGTGGAGCGTGTGTCTATGACTGTGTGTGTGTGGAGCGTGTGTCTATGACTGTGTGTGTGTGGAGCGTGTGTCTATGGCTGTGTGTGTGTGGAGCGTGTGTCTATGGCTGTGTGTGTGGAGCGTGTGTCTATGACTGTGTGTGTGTGTGTGGAGCGTGTGTGGAGCGTGTGTCTATGACTGTGTGTGTGTGTGTGGAGCGTGTGTCTATGACTGTGTGTGTGTGTGGAGCGTGTGTCTATGACTGTGTGTGTGTGTGTGGAGCGTGTGTCTATGACTGTGTGTGTGTGTGGAGCGTGTGTCTATGACTGTGTGTGTGTGTGGAGCGTGTGTCTATGACTGTGTGTGTGTGGAGCGGGGTTGTCTAGCGGTTAGCGCTACAAACCCGGCATGCCGAGTTCGATTCCCGCTCGTGGCCAATACCAGTGAGGATCATCTCAAACCGGTCCTGGGCCTCCTCCCCTAGGTCGACTCGGCCTCAAATGAGTACCTCGTGTGCGATGTGTACACATTGTCACCGGGGAGACAAAGGCGGCCGGGCCTGTTTTTGGCCACCCAAGCCCTCATGTACCGTGCCGGCCTTCATAGGTGCTACTCGCTAACAGCACTTGCCCCAACAGTCTGTCACAGGCTACACGGGGGATATTTGTCTTTATTGTGTCTTTGAGCATGGAGCGGTAGCGTAGCGGTTAGTGAGCGCGCTGCCCCACGAACCCTATGCACGAAAACCCCCCATCTGGTTCCGTCTGCCTGTGTGCAAATACGTGATTGTGTGTGACTGTGTGTGTGTGTGTCCGTGTGTGTGGGGAGCGTTAGTGTAGCGGTTAGCGCGCTGCGCTATGAACCTGGCGACACGGGTTCGATTCCCGCTCACGGCCAACACCAGTGACGATTATCTGAACCGGTCCCGGGCCTCCCCTAGGTCGAATCAGCCTCAAATGAGTACCTGGTGCGGTGTGTAAACATTGCCACTGGGGAGACAAAGGCGGTCGGTCGTGGTGCTGGCCACCCACCCCCTCGTGTACCGTTCCGGCCTTCATAGGTGCTCGCTAACAGCACTTGCCCCTACAGTCTGTTAAGGCTATATGGGGGATCTTTGTGTGAGACTGTGCCTTTGTTTGAGTGGGGAGCGGTAGTGTGGCGGTTAGCGAGCGCACTGCACTACGAACCCTATGCACGAAAACCCCCCATCTGGTTCCGTCTGCCTGTGTGCAAATACGTGAGTGTGTGTGTGTGGTTGTTTGAGTGGGGAGCGGTTAGTGAGCGCGCTGCACTACGAACGAAACCCCCCCCCCCCCCATCTGGTTCCGTCTGCCTGTGTGTGACTGTGTGAGCGTGTGAGCGTGTGTGTGTATCTGTGTGTGTATCTGTGTGTGTCATTGCTCGAGTCGGGAGCGGTAGTGTAGCGGTTCGCGCTGCGCTACGAACCCGGCAGATTCCCGCTTAAAGGCCACCGACACCACTGACGATTATCTGAACCGGTCTTGGGCCCCTCCCCCCTAGGTCGACTCAAATGAGTACCTGGTGCGGTGTGTAGTAAACATCGCCGCTTAGAGAGACAAAGGCGGCCGGGCGTGGTGCTGGCCACCCTCCTCCCTCGTGTGCGACAGTGTCATTGGGTGGGAAGGGAGGGGCTGAACCACAGAGACCCATAGAGATCCAGAGACTCACATAGAACCACAGAGACCCACAGGGAACGAGAGACTCACATAGAACCACAGAGACCCATAGAGATCCAGAGACTCACATAGAACCACAGAGACCCATAGAGATCCAGAGACTCACATAGAACCACAGAGACCCATAGAGATCCAGAGACTCACATAGAACCACAGAGACCCATAGAGATCCAGAGACTCATGTTGAACCACAGAGACCCATAGAGATCCAGAGACTCATGTTGAACCACAGAGACCCATAGAGATCCAGAGACTCATGTTGAACCACAGAGACCCATAGAGATCCAGAGACTCATGTTGAACCACAGAGACCCATAGAGATCCAGAGACTCATGTTGAACCACAGAGACCCATAGAGATCCAGAGACTCATGTTGAACCACAGAGACCCATAGAGATCCAGAGACTCACGTAGAACCACAGAGACCCACAGGGACCCACGTGTACGTATGTTGAACCAACCGTGCGAATCGGGAGGCTCGGCGGGAAGGACGTCAAAACTCAACGCGACTTGCAAATCAGCAGTTAGCAGCACAAGCCTCTGTTGCCCCTGGCAAGTAGTCCACAGAGTGAACCCCACCGTCACCCCCGGCGGACACCAAAAAAAACAACCGAACGTGGCTGAACAATTTTGCCCGACGAAACGATGGTCGTACGGCCCCCGCTTCTGGGTGGATTTCCACACATCTCTCTGTCAAACTTCACAACTTAACTTCTAATTTTATGTAAATCTCTGGCGATCGTAATCAACCAGGCTATGCGTTAACTGTGTTGGCCGACTCTCCGTGTTGCATTGCATTACATTACATTTCCGAAAGATTTGCGAAATTTTGCTTTCTGGCAAACTATTTCTCCCTCGAAAATTTGCCAGGCTCTCATCGAGCCATTCGACCTTCTTCTTTCCCTCGGTCGCTTCGGGGTGGATTCATTGACGTGCGAATTTCTCTGCTCCAGCAGACCCACCTCTCTCTCTCTCTGCCCCCACCCCCTCTCTCTCTATTTAAGGCCTCGACACAGAGGCATTGGGTCTCTGTGTGTCTGTGTTGTGTGTCTCTCTCTGTGTGTCTGTGTTGTGTGTCTCTCTCTGTGTGTCTATGTTGTGTGTCTCTCTCTGTGTCTCTGCGTTGTCTCTGTGTGTCTATGTTGTGTGTCTCTGCGTGTCTATGTTGTGTGTCTCTCTCTGTGTGTCTATGTTGTGTGTCTCTCTCTGTGTGTCTATGTTGTGTCTCTCTGTGTGTCTATGTTGTGTGTCTCTCTCCGTGTGTCTCTGCGTTGTCTCTGTGTGTCTATGTTGTGTGTGTCTCTCTCTGTGTGTCTATGTTGTGTGTCTCTCTCCGTGTGTCTCTGCGTTGTCTCTGTGTGTCTCTCTGTGTGTCTATGTTGTGTGTCTCTCTCTGTGTCTGTGCTGTCTCTGTGTGTCTACGTTGTGTCTCTCTGTGTGTCTATGTTGTGTGTCTCTCTGTGTCTCTGCGTTGTCTCTGTGTGTCTATGTTGTGTCTCTCTCTGTGTCTGTGTTGTCTCTGTCTCTGTGTGTCTGTGTTGTCTCTCTCTCTGTCTGTGTTGTCTCTGTCTGTCTACGTTGTGTGTCTCTCTCTGTGTTGTCTCTCTCTACTTGTGTGTCTGTCTGTGTGTCTCCGTGTCTGTGCCTTTGCCTCTCTCTCAAATTCAGTCCTACCTGATGACGGCTGCCTGTGTTGCAATCGAAACGTCGTGTGCTCTACTACTTAATTTATTTTCGTTCTACGTTACTCTACCGAAAGTACCAAATAGTTGTTCTCTTTGGGTCTTTCGGAGAAGTCACGTAGATTAGATATATAGGGTTCAGGGTAAATAACAAGAATCTATGACGTTCCGATCGCAAAGTGCACGCGCCTTGCCGCTGTGCCACGAACCTTGCAGAGGAGCCGAGGTTCCATTCCCGGATTCCCGCTCGCGGCCAACACCAGGCACGACTGTCTGAAACCCGTCCTCCTGTCAGCTACTCGCTAACAGCACTTGCCCCGACAGTCTGTTACAGGCTACACGGGGGGAGCTTTGCCTTTGTTGTATCTCTCGAACCCCGGCAGAGCCACGACTTCGGTTCCCGCCCGCGGCCACCAACGCCGGTGACAATTATCTGAACCGATCCTGGGCCTCCCCTAGGTTGACTCGGTCCCTCAATTGAGCACCTGGTGCAGTGCGTGAAAATGTCGCCACTGGGGAGACAAAGGCGGCCGGGCGTGGTGTTGGCCACCAACCCTCGCGAATAGCACTTGCCCCAATAGTCTTAAGGCTATACGGGGGACCTTTGTCCTGTTGCTGCGCTACGAACCCGGCAGAGCCACGACTTCGGTTCCCGCCCACCGCCACCAACACCGATGACGATTATCTGAACCAGTCCTGGGCCTCTCCCCTAGGTCAACTCGGCCTCAATTGAGTACCTGGTGTGATGTGTAAAAAAAACATCGCCACTCGGGAGACAAAGGCGGCCGGGCGTGGTGATGGCCACCCCCTAATGTGCCACAGTGCCAGCCTTCATAGGTGCTGCTACTCGCTACGAAACGGCACTTGCCCCAGCAGTCTGTTAAACGAGCTACACGGGGGATCTTTGCCTTTGTCGTGTTACCATCTCTGTCGCCGTGGTGAAGTTTAACGAATCGCTTTTCGTTTATTTTTATTTCCCCCGAGCTTTATTGTTTTATGGAACACGGGCAAAGCGAAATAACAAAATAAATAAAACGTTACATTGCAGGACGGGAATTCTCTGCGTTGGCAGTTGACGGGCGGCTTGACTGATGATGACTCGTCAAAGGACAAGCTCTTTCATCACCTCCGGCTGGCGTGATGAACTTTGCCTTAATAATCATAATCATAGGGTTTATCCCCTTTTTTATGGCAACAAAAACTGAAACCTTTATACGAGGATTCATGTTACTGCATTAACCACAATACCTGACGCCAAAAGGCGTCATCTGGTCGAGCACCAATTGGGTCGAGGCTCAAAAGAAAGCCGTCCCCTTGGTGCGGACCAATCAGTTTCAAGGACAATGCATCATCATATTATCACAGTGTGTGTTTTTTGTTTGCGTTTTGACCGCAGGTATTGTGGTTAATGGGGTAACATGAATCCTTGTAAAAAGGTTTCAGTTTTGCTGCCATAAAAAAGGGGAAAAAACCCCTAATTATTACATTTTGGCACTGGCAAAGGAGGTCTAATGATGTAGAACTTTGCCTTCTTCACACCACTGGGACCTCCTTTGCCAGTAGCAAAATATGATAATTGGGTTTTGTTACCCTTTTATCTGGAGTCGTGTTTGCATTGACCACAATAACCTGCGGTCGGCATGCAAACAAAAAAAACAACAACTCTGATAATGAATTATGCACTGTCCTTGAAATTGATTGGTCCACACCCGAGACAGCTTTCCCTTAGAGCCTCGTCTCACGTTGGCGTTGCACCAGATGACGCCAAAAAAGGTGTCATTTTTTTGTTGCCAGATAAAAGGGTAAAACAACCAATGATCAAACATTGCCTCGTACAAATGTACCAGCTGTACTACCCGGCTTCGCCCGGGACTTGGATTCACCACACCCCGGCCGCCTTTGTCTCCCCCAGTGGCGATGTTCACACCACAACAGTTACTCGTTTGAGGCTGAGTCGACCTAGGGGGAGGCCCAGGACCGGTTCAAATAATCGTCGCCGGCGGTGGCCATGAGCGGGAATCGAACTCGGTGTCGCCGGGTTCGTAGCGCGGTGTTAGCGCTAACCGCTACACCACAATGCGTTGCGCTTCCACGTGCGCGGGGTCACGTGACAGATGTGACGTCACAGCTCACTTGCCGTGCAAAAAATAAATGCATTATTGAGAGATACATATGATATATGATAAATAATAAGACGAACAAATTTCGTTTTAAAGCTTTCGTGACTGCAAGGATTCATCTTCTTTGGTTCTTTCGGTAAAGTCACCACCACGTAGAATGAGAATAAAATAATAAATTGATAAAATAAAATAACACAATAATATTCTCAGCGCTTGGCTGTGTTCGCTCCAGCGCTGTCCTACCAGACAGTCTCGTCCCTTCACCTGATGAAGGCCGCTTGTGTTGTGGCCGAAACGTCGCGAGAATTTTATTGTGTTAGTTTATTTCATCAATTTATTATTGTATTCTCGTTCTACGGCGGTGGCGACTTTACCGAAAGAACCAAAGAAGAAGAATAAGACGAACAGCAAACAATACGCGCGGCGTTCGTTGACGCAATCCGGAGGGAAACTGCGTTGCGACCGGGCGGAGGCGGTCAGAACTTTTTTTTTATTGCCAGAAATTTCCCAAGATCTGCGGTCCTACATTGTTAGGATGTTTTGACCAGCACCACTAGAAAGTGTGTTTGTGAGCGTTGGTGGGGGGGGGGGGGGGGGGTGATACCAGAATGGCCGGAATAATGCCCACGTCACGGTTGTATGCACGCGTGCATGTGGAACTTCTTTCGCACCGTACGTAGCCAACCGCGCTAATCCAAGGCAAGGACAACAATCTAAACTATCCACTCACTGACACACTCGCCCACTGATTCACTCACCCACTCGCTGATTCACTCACCCACTCGCTGACACACTCGCCCACTGATTCACTCACCCACTCGCTGATTCACTCACCCACTCGCTGACACACTCGCCCACTGATTCACTCACCCACTCGCTGACACACTCGCCCACTGATTCACTCACCCACTCGCTGACACACTCACCCACTCGCTGACACACTCACCCACTCGCTGATTCACTCATCCACTCGCTGATTCACTCACCCACTCGCTGAAACACTCACCCACTCACCCACTCGCTAACACACTCACCCACTCACCTACCTGCTGACACACTCACCCAATCGCTGACACACTCGCCCAATCGCTGACACACCCACTCGCTGATTCACTCACCCACTCGCTGACACTCACCCACTCGCTGACACACTCACCCACTCCCTGACACTCACCCACTCGCTGACTCACCCACTCGCTGAAACACTCACCCATTCACCCACTAGCTGACACACTCACCCACTCGCTGACACTCACCCACTCGCTGACACACTCACCCACTCGCTGACACACTCGCCCACTCGCTGACACACCCGCCCACTCGCTGACACACCCACCCACTCGCTGACACACTCACCCACTCACCTACTCGCTGACACACTCACCCACTCGCTGACACACTCACCCACTCGCTGACACACTCA
Organism: Petromyzon marinus; assembly: GCF_048934315.1. Lineage (NCBI taxonomy): Eukaryota > Metazoa > Chordata > Hyperoartia > Petromyzontiformes > Petromyzontidae > Petromyzon > Petromyzon marinus. The sequence goes on along the minus strand of NC_133736.1, from coordinate 5,086,772 downwards.
CCCACTCACCTACTCGCTGACACACTCACCCACTCGCTGACACACCCACCCACTCGCTGACACTCACCCACTCACTGACACACTCACACACTCGCTGACACACCCACCCACTCGCTGACACACTCACTCGCTGACACTCACCCACTCACCTACTCGCTGATTTACTCACCCATTCACCTACTCGCTGACACTCACCCACTCGCTGACACTCACCCACTCGCTGACACACTCACCCACTTACCCATTCGCTGACACACTCACCCACTCGCTGATTCACTCACCCACTCACCCACTCGCTGATTCACTCACCCACTCGCTGATTCACTCACCCACTCGCTGACACACTCACCCACTCCCTGACACTCACCCACTCGCTGACACACTCACCCACTTACCCACTCGCTGACACACTCACCCACTCACCCACTCGCTGATTCACTCACCCACTCGCTGACACACTCACCTACTCACCCACTCGCTGACACTCACCCACTTGCTGACACTCACCCACTCGCTGACACTCACCCACTCGCTGACACACTCACCCACTTACCCACTCGCTGACACACTCACCCACTCACCCACTCGCTGACACTCACCCACTCGCTGACACACTCACCCACTCACCCATTCGCTGACACACTCACCCACTCGCTGATTCACTCACCCACTCACCCACTCGCTGATTCACTCACCCACTCGCTGACACACTCACCCACTCGCTGACACTCACCCACTCGCTGACACTCACCCACTCGCTGACACACTCACCCACTTACCCACTCGCTGACACACTCACCCACTCACCCACTCGCTGATTCACTCACCCACTCGCTGACACACTCACCCACTCACCCACTCGCTGACACACTCACTCGCTCACTTACCACTCGCTGACACACTCACCCACTCACCCACTCGCTGACACACTCACCCGCTCACTTACCCACCCGCCTATCCACCCCGACGTGTGCATGTTGAACTTCTTTCCCACCATACATAGCCAACCGGGCTAATCGGAGGGGCGGCGGGTGACGACAACACACTCGCACACAGCAACAAGCAGTTCCTCAAGGAATGAGTTTTCCATCTCGACCATTTGAAAGTGCACAGGCCCCAGTGGCTTCCTATCAAGTTGAGCGACACCACTACAGCCGCTCTTCCGATTCACCGTCAGCGGGCAGCGGCAGCAGTCGTGGCCAATCCACTGCTGGATGGAGGGGGGCCCCCCCCTCCCCCGGGCCCCCCCCTCCCCCTCCAATCCTCCCACCACGACTTGTCCACTCAAGGAACCTTGCGACTGTCACCTCCGTCAGCGACCTCCGCAATCCTCCAACCGGGATCTGACCTGAGGAAGATTTCCCGGGGAAGGCCTCCTCCTCCTTGCCACTACGCGGAAGAAGACGTGGACGCTCTCTCCCCCCCCCCCACCACCCCCCCCCCCCCCCCCCCACGAACGAGGAAAAATGAAACGAGAGTTTCGGTTCGCGACTGCGTGAGACGGGGGGGGGGGGGGGGGAGACCGCCCGACATCGATTCCTCGACATCGAATGGTTATCCGTTCGTTCGGTAAAGTCGTAGCGTGGGTAACAAGATGAAATAAATCGCGACGTTCCGGGCGCAACGCACCAAGCTTCCGTCACCGGGTGGGGAAAAAGCGTGGTCTTGCTGCCGAGGCAGACTGAAATGATCAAAGGGTATGGATTCGTGCAGCCACGAACGCTTCAAATCAAGATGGTAATCTATAAATAAAACTGTTTTAACAAAACAAAACAAAAAAAATCTGTTTTTTTAAATTTTATTTTACCCAGTAAGGCCCCCAAAACTGAGCTACATAGCTCTTTGTCAGAAGCGACCTGGCCATCACAGAATGATAGCTCAACGGAGTGGCTTATCATCATGTGGAAATGTAAAGCAGCCAAATGCTTTAAACGAGTGTTGATTCTAAATTGGAGAAAAAAATCCGCGTGACCATGGGGAGAACGTGCAAACTCCAAATCTACAGCAGCAGCAGCAGGCGTCAGGGTCTGAATCGTACCCACGACCTCCTGCGCACCAGGCGAGGTAGTTAACATCTCCTAACCACCGTAATGATGATGAGACACCGCAAACTCAATATACAGCGGGCGTCAACATCGGACCCACGACCTCCTGCACACCAGGCGAGGTAGTTAACATCTCCTAGCCACCATGATGATGATGAGAGAGATGCAGCAAAATTCCAAATATACAGCAGGCGTCAGCATCGGACCCACCACCTCCTGTACACCGGGCGAGGTAGTTAACATCTCCTAGCCACCGTGATGATGATGAGACACCGCAAACTCAATATACAGCAGGCGTCAGCATCGGACCCACGACCTCCTATACACCAGGCGAGGTAGTTAACATCTCCTAGCCACCATAATGATGATGGGAGAGATACAGCAAATTCCAAATATACAGCAGGCGTCAGCATCAGACCCACGACCTCCTGCACACCACGCGAGGTAGTTAACATCTCCGAGCCACCATAATGATGATGAGACACCGCAAACTCAATATACAGCAGGCGTCAACATCGGACCCACGACCTCCTGTACACCAGGCGAGGTAGTTAACATCTCCTAGCCACCGTGATGATGATGAGACACTGCAAACTCAATATACAGCAGGCGTCAACATCGGACCCACGACCTCCTGCACACCAGGCGAGGTAGTTAACATCTCCTAGCCACCGCGGCACCCTCTAGAGGCTACCGCTGCCCTATCGCTACCCCCTCCCCCCGCCCAAACCGCGTCAGCTAGCCTGGCCATAAACAAAACGGCGATAATAATTAATGAACACGGTTGTTTACCCGAGGAGCAAGCGCTCGGTCGCGAATTAACCGCAAACGCCTCACCGCCCGATGCCGTCAGCAAGGAGAGCGTTGAACGGTCACCGCGCGTCACTCTGATCGTCATCATTGTAGCAGCAGCAGCGGCGGCAGCAGCGGCGGCGGCTTTTGGCTGGCCGTCGTCAAAACCACAGCAAGATAATGGTTCTCACACCCCGATGACGATTGCTTGTGGTGCAATCGAAACGTCGTGCGAATTTGATGACGTTTCATTTGTTATTATTTTATTATTCCCCTTCAACGACGTGACCTCGCCGAAAGAATTCCCTGCGGTCACGAAAGCCTTCAAATCGAAATTTACACCACCGGGTCACGCTGCTCCTGCGGCCGTCTGGAACGCTCTCGCCTTCCCATGTTAGGAAGCCACAGAGCTTATGCCACCTTTTTTTTTGTTTGAAATCATCACCATCTAAGATCGACGAAACATTTCTTGAGAACCGCGTTGTGTTGTTGTTGTTGTTTAGTTTCCTGTCCTTCCCCATGCACCGCCGAATTAGCGCGGTCGGCTACATACGGTGCTGAAAGATTGTGGGTCCGTTGGCCTCTGTGGTTCTACGTGAGAGCCTCTGGGTCTCTGTGTGTATCTTGCTTCTGATATTAGGAAACCGCTGGGAGCTATACGATGCACTTCTAAGTCATCATCGCCATCTAGATTTGCAAACTCGTTTCTTTAGAGCTGCTATTTGTGTTTTAGTTTGATGTCCTTCTCCCCGCACTTCCGATTAGTACGGTTGTGACATATGTTGGTTGGCTACTACACTACACTACATACTACACTTTACACTACATAACCAACTACACTATACATTACAATACCCACTACACTATACACTACAATACCCACTACACACTACATACTACCCTATACACGACAATACCCACTACACTACACATTACATACTACACACTACATACTACACTATACACTACATAACCAACTACACTACACATTACAATACCCACTACACACTACCCTATACACTACAATACCAACTACACTACACATTACATACTACACTACACATTACATACTACACTACACATTACAATACCCACTACACTATACAAACAATACCCACTACACTATACAGTATACCCACTACACACTGCATACTACCCTATACACTACATACTACCCTATACTACATACTACAATACCAACTACACTACACACTACATACTACACTACACTATACACTACATACTCACTATACACTACAATACCCACTACACTACACACTACATACTACACTACATACTACACTACATACTACACTATACACTACATACTACAATACCCACTACACACTACACTATAGACTACATTACCCACTACACCACACTACATAATACACTATACACTACAATACACTACATACCATACTATACACTACACGACTATGCACGACAACCCTGTACAAAATTGAGAACGCATTTCTTTAGAACTGTCCCGTGTTGCGTTCGTTTTCACCCGGCACCTCCGTTTAGCGCGGTTGGCGTACGTACGGTGCGAAAGAAGTCGAACATACGCACGCGTACGATTGGCAAGTCTTATCGACGACGCCCCCCCAACTACGCCAGCCTGGCCCACGTATAAAATAGCGATGATGTTGAGTCTATGGGCAGTGTTGAGTCTATGGTGCAGTGTTGAGTCTATGGTGCAGTGTTTAGTCTATGGTGCAGTGTTGAGTTTATGGTGCAGTGTTAAGTCTATGGGCAGTGTTGAGTCTATGGTGCAGTGTTGAGTCTATGGTGCAGTGTTGAGTCTATGGTGCAGTGTTGAGTCTATGGTGCAGTGCTGAGTCTATGATGCAGTGCTGAGTCTATGGTGCAGTGTTGAGTCTATGGTGCAGTGTTGAGTCTATGGGTAGTGTTGAGTCTATGGGCAATGTTGAGTCTATGGTGCAGTGTTGAGTCTATGGTGCAGTGTTGAGTCTATGGTGCAGTGTTGAGTCTATGGTGCAGTGTTGAGTCTATGGGCAGTGTTGAGTCTATGGGTAATGTTGAGTCTATGATGCAGTGTTGAGTCTATGGGCAGTGTTGAGTCTATGGTGCAGTGTTGAGTCTATGTGCAGTGTTGAGTCTATGTGCAGTGTTGAGTCCATGGTGCAGTGTTGAGTCTATGGTGCAGTGCTGAGTCTATGGTGCAGTGTTGAGTCTATGTGCAGTGTTGAGTCTATGGTGCAGTGTTGAGTCTATGGTGCAGTGCTGAGTCTATGGTGCAGTGTTGAGTCTATGGAGCAGTGTTGAGTCTATGGTGCAGTGTTGAGTCTATGTGCAGTGTTGAGTCTATGGAGCAGTGTTGAGTCTATGGTGCAGTGTTGAGTTTATGGTGCAGTGTTGAGTCTATGGGCAGTGTTAAGTCTATGGTGCAGTGTTGAGTTTATGGTGCAGTGTTAAGTCTATGGGCAATGTTGAGTCTGTGCAGTGTTGAGTCTATGGGTAGTGTTGAGTCTATGGGCAGTGTTGAGTCTATGGGCAGTGTTGAGTCTATGGGTAGTGTTGAGTCTATGGGCAATGCTGAGTCTATGGTGCAGTGTTTAGTCTATGGTGCAGTGTTGAGTCTATGGGCAATGCTGAGTCTATGGTGCAGTGTTGAGTCTATGGTGCAGTGCTGAGTCTATGATGCAGTGCTGAGTCTATGGTGCAGTGTTGAGTCTATGGTGCAGTGTTGAGTCTATGGGTAGTGTTGAGTCTATGGGCAATGTTGAGTCTATGGTGCAGTGTTGAGTCTATGGTGCAGTGTTGAGTCTATGGTGCAGTGTTGAGTCTATGGTGCAGTGTTGAGTCTATGGGCAGTGTTGAGTCTATGGGTAATGTTGAGTCTATGATGCAGTGTTGAGTCTATGGGCAGTGTTGAGTCTATGGTGCAGTGTTGAGTCTATGTGCAGTGTTGAGTCTATGTGCAGTGTTGAGTCCATGGTGCAGTGTTGAGTCTATGGTGCAGTGCTGAGTCTATGGTGCAGTGTTGAGTCTATGTGCAGTGTTGAGTCTATGGTGCAGTGTTGAGTCTATGGTGCAGTGCTGAGTCTATGGTGCAGTGTTGAGTCTATGGAGCAGTGTTGAGTCTATGGTGCAGTGTTGAGTCTATGTGCAGTGTTGAGTCTATGGAGCAGTGTTGAGTCTATGGTGCAGTGTTGAGTTTATGGTGCAGTGTTGAGTCTATGGGCAGTGTTAAGTCTATGGTGCAGTGTTGAGTTTATGGTGCAGTGTTAAGTCTATGGGCAATGTTGAGTCTGTGCAGTGTTGAGTCTATGGGTAGTGTTGAGTCTATGGGCAGTGTTGAGTCTATGGGCAGTGTTGAGTCTATGGGTAGTGTTGAGTCTATGGGCAATGCTGAGTCTATGGTGCAGTGTTTAGTCTATGGTGCAGTGTTGAGTCTATGGGCAATGCTGAGTCTATGGTGCAGTGTTGAGTCTATGGTGCAGTGTTGAGTCTGTGGGTAGTGCAGACCCGAGTCTCAAGGTTTGCTCACGGAGTGGAGCCGTACTGGCAACTTTACGCAGCGGAAGGTGGGGTGTGGGGAGGAGGGGGGGGGGTGGTTAGCCAGGCCTTATCCCTGCGTGTGACTCTCGTGGCGTGTTCGTTTCTCGGCAATGGGGATGTGGTTTTTTGGTCGATGCCGGTTACAGTGTGTGCGCGCCTGTGCGAGTGTGGAGAGTGGTGGTGTTGCAGTGAGCGCTACGCCGCGCCACGAACCCAGTGTGACCCCCCCTCCCCCCCCCCCCAGAGTTCGATTCCCGCTCACGGCAAACCCGACACCGGTGACGATTATCTGAACCCGTCCTGGGTCTCCCCTGGGTCGACTCGGCCTCAATTGAGTATCTGGTGCAGGTGTGTAGTGAACATCGTCACTGGTGAGACAAAGGTGGTCGGGCGTGGTGCTGGCCACCCACCCCATCGTGTGCCGATTCCAGCCTTCGTAGAGGTGCTACTACTCACTAAAGGGCACACTTGCCCCCAACGGTATGTTAAGGCTATACGGGGGATCCTTATCTTTGGTGTGGTGTGTGTGTTGACGATTTGGCTCTTGTGGGAGGAGGAAACCGGAAAACTCGAAGGAAACGTGTGCAGAACAGGGGGAGAGATCACACAAACTCCACTCACTCACAACGCAGAACAGGGGGAGAGATCACACAAACTCCACTCACTCACAACGTAGAACAGGGGGAGATCATACAAACTCCACTCACTCACAACGTAGAACAGGGGGAGATCACACAAACTCCATTCACTCACTGTAGAACAGGGGGAGATCATACAAACTCCATTCACTCACTGTAGAACAGGGGGAGATCACACAAACTCCACTCACAACGTAGAACAGGGGGAGATCACACAAACTCCACTCACTCTGTAGAACAGGGGGAGATCGTACAAACTCCACTCACTCACAACGTAGAACAGAGGGAGATCACACAAACTCCACTCACTCTGTAGAACAGGGGGAGATCGTACAAACTCCACTCACTCACAACGTAGAACAGGGGGAGAGATCACACAAACTCCACTCACTCACAACGTAGAACAGGGGGAGATCATACAAACTCCACTCACTCTGTAGAACAGGGGGAGAGATCACACAAACTCCACTCACTCACTGTAGAACAGGGGGAGAGATCACACAAACTCCACTCACTCACAACGTAGAACAGGGGGAGATCATACAAACTCCACTCACTCACTGTAGAACAGCGGGAGATCATACAAACTCCACTCACTCACAACGTAGAACAGGGGGAGATCACACAAACTCCACTCACTCACAACGTAGAACAGGGGGAGATCATACAAACTCCACTCACTCACTGTAGAACAGCGGGAGATCATACAAACTCCACTCACTCACAACGTAGAACAGGGGGAGATCACACAAACTCCACTCACTCACAACGTAGAACAGGGGGAGATCATACAAACTCCACTCACTCACTGTAGAACAGCGGGAGATCATACAAACTCCACTCACTCACAATGTAGAACAGGGGGAGATCACACAAACTCCACTCACTCACAACGTAGAACAGGGGGAGATCATACAAACTCCATTCACTCACTGTAGAACAGGGGGAGATCATACAAACTCCACTCACTCACTCTGTAGAACAGGGTGAGATCATACAAACTCCACTCACTGTAGAACAGGGGGGAGATCATACAAACTCCACGTATTCACTTTCACTCTGCAGAACAGGGGGAGATCACACAAACTCCACACTCTGCAGAACAGGGGGAGATCACACAAACTCCACACTCTGCAGAACATTTTTCTAAATGTGGAGGGAAAAACTGGAGGACCCGGAGAAAAATCCACACGACCACGGGGAGAGAGAGACAGGCAAACTCCAAATATACAGCAGCAGGCATTGTCGGGGTCGGGATCGAACCCACGACCTCCCGCGTACGAGGCGAGGTGATTAACAGCTCCTAGCCACCCAGGTTTATTTAAGACTGAGAAGAAAATATGCAAGCGACAAAAAAAATGTAGGAGTCAATTCATTGGGTCAGCGGTGTGGAAAGTTTACACATTCAGCCATAAGTATTTACATGTTTTGTAGTGTGAGAGGTGGGCGCAGTGGTGAGCTCACTCCGCTCCGAACCCCGGTGATCCAGTCACCACCACGGTCACCACCACTGTCACCACCACCACCGTCTCATCATACAGAGACCCATAGACTCATCGCACAGAGACCCTTCGACTCATCCCACAGAGACCCACAGACTCATCACACAGAGACCCATAGACTCATCACACAGAGACCCACAGACTCTCCACACAGAGACCCACAGACTCACCACACACAGAGACCCATAAACTCATCACACAGAGACCCTTCGACTCATCGCACAGAGAACCAAGTTCAACATTCATACACACGACCATCGACCTATCCCGCCCCCTCCTCCCAACCTCATCACGTCTCCCACCTCAGTCTACCACCACCGCACACACCCCCCCACACCCAACATGCAGCTGCCAGGTGCACCGCGTTCTGCAACATTCCTGCGCTTCCCCTGCTGCTAAGCAAGAGACGACAGCGGAAAGATAGTCCCGTCACGTGGGGGTGGGGATCAATCACTCACTACGCGACGTGCTCACTTTCCTTCGCGTTACAACACCGAGCGCTTACAATGAGACGCGCCGTACGTGGCCACGCGCACACACACGGCGATAATGGATGTTTCTTGTCGGCTTCACGGTGCGCGGTCCCCGTCCGTGTGCGTAGCGGCGTACGCCTGGCGCTGTGGATCGCTGCCACCGCGGTTGTGATGGTCATGGGCGCGGGTCGCGACACGTTGTGCTCAACTTCTTTCGCACCGTACACGTGTAGCCATCCGTGCTGTGTGCGCACGTTGTGTTGCGTGTGATGAGTCTACGGGTTGCAGCGTGATGAGTCCATAAGTCTCTGTGTGATGAGTCTCTGTGTGATGAGTCTCTGTGTGATGAGTCCATAAGTCTGTGTGATGAGTCCATAAGTCTCTGTGTGATGAGTCTACGAGTTTCAGTGTGATGAGTCCATAAGTCTCAGTGTGATGAGTCCATAAGTCTCTGTGTGATGAGTCAGTGTGCGAGTCCATGAGTCTCTGTGTGTGATGAGTCTACGGGTTGCAGCGTGATGAGTCCATAAGTCTCTGTGTGATGAGTCCATAAGTCTCTGTGTGATGAGTCTCTGTGTGATGAGTCAGTGTGCGAGTCCATAAGTCTCTGTGTGATTAGTCTACGGGTTGCAGTGTGATGAGTCCATAAGTCTCTGTGTGATGAGTCCATAAGTCTCTGTGTGATGAGTCTACGGGTTGCAGTGTGATGAGTCTGAGTCTGTGTGATGAGTCCATAAGTCTCTGTGTGATGAGTCTACGGGTTGCAGTGTGATGAGTCCATAAGTCTCTGTGTGATGAGTCTACGGGTTTCAGTGTGATGAGTCTGAGTCTCTGTGTGATGAGTCCATAAGTCTCTGTGTGATGAGTCTACGGGTTGCAGTGTGATGAGTCTGAGTCTCTGTGTGATGAGTCCATAAGTCTCTGTGTGATGAGTCTACGGGTTTCAGTGTGATGAGTCTATGGGTCTCTGTGTGACGAGTCTATGGGTCTCTGTGTGATGAGTCTATGGGTCTCTGTGTGATGAGTCTATGGGTCTCTGTGTGATGAGTCCATAAGTCTCTGTGTGATGAGTCTACGGGTTGCAGTGTGATGAGTCCATAAGTCTGTGTGTGATGAGTCTACGGGTTTCAGTGTGATCCATAATCTTTGGTTCTTTCGGTAAAGTCACGTAGGTATAACGTAAAATGAATTAAATCACGACGCTTCGGGCTTTACCGAAAGAACCACAGAGTATGGATCCCTGCAGTCACGAAAACTTCAAATTCTAGATTCAGTGTGGTGGGTCTCTGGGTTTCAGTGTGAGTCTGAGTCTCTGTGTGATGAGACTCAGTGTGATGAGTCTATGGGTTTAAGTGTGATGAGTCTATGGGTTTCAGTGTGATAAGTCTGAGTTTCAGTGTGACGAGTCTATGGGTTTCAGTGTGATGATTCTATGGGTTTCAGTGTGACGAGTCTATGGGTTTCAGTGTGACGAGTCTATGGGTTTCAGTGTGACGATTCTATGGGTTTCAGTGTGATGATTCTATGGGTTTCAGTGTGACGAGTCTATGAGTCTCTGTGTGATGAGGCTATGGGTTTCGGTGGCATCCTAATATCGGAAGGGGAGAGCGTTCCAGACAGCCGCAGCAGCGCATCTTAAAGTGCAGCGCAGCAGCGGCGATGACGACGACGACGCTGCAGCAGCAGCAGCAACCACCGTCTCTGTAAACATCTTTTCCCTTCCCCTCCTCCTCCTCCTTCCCCTCCTCCTCCTCCTCCTTCCCCTCCTCCTCCTCCTCGCCGTCGCGTTTGCCGACAGACACTCGTCGTCGTCATCGTCCTGGTCGCGTGAGCTTCCTTTGCCGCCGCTGCTGCGCATAAGTTTGGCCGCAGACTCCCGACGGCGCGATTAGCCTCGTGCCTGGCGGTGTGCGCTAGACGGCGGCTAAACAGGGTGCCGGTGGGTGGGTGGGTGGTGGTGAGGTGGGGCGTGGGTGGGTGGGGGGTGGTGGTGGTGAGGTTAGCGGGATGAGGTCAGGGTTACGGGGTGGGGGGAGAGGGGGTTTAGCCCGAGTGTTGGACACGGCCCATTATGAAGGTAGTGGTGTGTAGCGTAGTGTATAGTGTAGTGTGTGTAGGTTGAAAATTCATTTCGCACCACCGTGTGTAGTGTAGTGTGCGTAGGTTTGAAAATTCATTTCGCACCACCGTGTGTAGTGTAGTGTGCGTAGGTTTGAAAATTCATTTCGCACCACCGTACGTCGTGTGTGGTGTAGTGTGTAGCGTATAGTGTGGTGTGTGTGTGTGCACGTTGGAAATTCATTTCACACCATACGCAGCCGACCGTGCTAACCGCAACAACAAAAAACACCTCCTAAAGAAATGAGTTCGTCAATCTAGACGGCGATTTAAAGGTGCAAAGCTCCCGGCGTCTTCCTCAAATCTGAAGGAAAGAGACCCATAGAGACCCGCAGAGATCCATACGAACGTAGAAGCAGAGAGACCCACAGAGACCCCCGCACAGACCCTCTGCTCGCATGTCCCGACCTATGTTGAACTCCGTTCGCGCCGTACGAAGCCGACCGTGATAAGCGGGAGGTTTCCGCGGCCGTTACAAATGCAGCCTCGCCAGAGTCGTGCAAATGTTCGACATTTGCTCGGTGTGCCGCGGTGGCTAGGAGATGTCATCTCCCTCGCCTGGTGTGCGGGAGGTCGTGGGTTCGAGCCTGACTGTGACGGCGCTTGCTGCTGCTGTGTATTTGGAGTTTGTGTCTCTCTGTCGTCTCCCCCGTGGTCACGTGGATTTTTCTCCATGCCCTCCCTCATTTTAGAATCAACATCCACGCGTTTAGAGCATTTGGCGACTGCAAAAAAAATCTTCACACGATGATGATGAAGAGCCCACTACGTTGGGGCCTATCATTTGTGAAAGCGAGGTCGCTTCTGAATAAGTAATATTTTTTAAAAACACTTTTTTTTAAAAGCACGCTTTAATGAAATGTACCCTACTAGTAATGGAAGAACTCCACGACTCCAGGAAGTGGGCCCGAAGCTTGCCACAACGTGAGGGGGACCGTGGACAATTAGACCCAAGCAGAAACATAACATTTAAAAAATAATGTTAAAAAATATATACAGTGAGGGCAAAAAAGTATTTGATCCCCTGCTGATTTTGTACGTTCGCCCACTGACAAAGAAATGATCAGTCTATAATTTTAATGGTAGGTTTATTTGAACAGTGAGAGAGAGAATAACAACAAAAAAATCCAGAAAACGCATGTCAAAAATTTTATAAATTGATTTGCATTTTAATGAGGGAAGTAAGTATTTGACCCCCTCTCAATCAGAAAGATTTCTGGCTCCTAGGTGTCTTTTATACAGGTAACGAGCTAAGATCAGGAGCACTCAAAGGAAGTGCTCCTAATCTCAGCTTGTTACCTGTATAAAAAGACACCTGTCCACAGAAGCAATCAATCAATCAGATTCCAAACTCTCCACCATGGCCAAGACCAAAGAGCTCTCGAAGGATGTCAGGGACAAGATTGTCGACCTACACAAGGCTGGAATGAGCTACAAGACCATTGCCAAGCAGATTGGTGAGAAGGTGACAACAGTTTGTGCAATTATTCGCAAATGGAAGAAACACAAAAGAACTGTCAATCTCCCTCGGCCTGGGGCTCCATGCAAGATCTCACCTCGTGGAGTTGCGATGATCATGAGAACGGTGAGGAATCAGCCCAGAACTACATGGGAGGATTTTGTCAATGATCTCAAGGCAGCTGGGACCATAGTCACCAAGAAAACAATTGGTAACACACTACGCCGTGAAGGACTGAAATCCTGCAGCGCCCGCAAGGTCCCCCTGCTCAAGAAAGCACATATACATGCCCGTCTGAAGTTTGCCAATGAACATCTGAATGATGCAGAGGACAACTGGGTGAAAGTGTTGTGGTCAGATGAGACCAAAATGGAGCTCTTTGGCATCAACTCAACTCGCCGTGTTTGGAGGAGGAGGAATGCTGCCTATGATCCCAAGAACACCATCCCCACCGTCAAACATGGAGGTGGAAACATGCTTTGGGGGTGTTTTTCTGCTAAGGGGACAGGACAACTTCACCGCATCAAAGGGACAATGGACAGGGCCATGTACTGTCAAATCTTGGGTGAGAACCTCCTTCCCTCAGCCAGGGCATTGAAAATGGGTCGTGGATGGGTATTTCAGCATGACAATGATCCAAAACACACGGCCAAGGCAACAAAGGAGTGGCTCAAGAAGAAGCCCATTAAGGTCCTGGAGTGGCCTAGCCAGTCTCCAGACCTTAATCCCATAGAAAATCTGTGGAGGGAGCTGAAGGTTCGAGTTGCCAAACGTCAGCCTCGAAACCTTAATGACTTGGAGAAGATCTGCAAAGAGAAGTGGGACAAAATCCCTCCTGAGATGTGTGCAAACCTGGGGGCCAACTACAATAAATGTCTGACCTCTGTGATTGCCAACAAGGGTTTTGCCACCAAGTACTAAGTCATGTTTTGCAGAGGGGTCAAATACTTATTTCCCTCATTAAAATGCAAATCAATAACATTTTTGACATGCGTTTTTCTGGATTTTGTTGTTGTTATTCTGTCTCTCACTGTTCAAATAAACCTACCATTAAAATTATAGACTGATAATTTCTTTGTCAGTGGGCAAATGTACAAAATAAGCAGGGGATCAAATACTTTTTTCCCTCACTGTATGTGTTCAATTTTGTTATGATAGAATATAGTTATTGTCATCAGTGACATAAGTATAACCAAGTTTGCAGTCGATACCACATTGGGAAGTGGGTTACAATTGAGTTACAAGATTTGAGGATACAACAACAACAATAGACAGATTGAGCTAAATAAAAAGCGTGTAAAAATAAAAAAGCTCTAGCAGGTCGGTGGGCCTTACCTGGTAAATAGCACAGACTTAGGCGACCACATTTTACACGTGCGTGCTGTGGTTAAAATAGCGAAGTACAAAACCTCCACCAGGTGCGGGTCCGCCTGAGTCATTGCGGGAGTGGGTGGGTAGTGGGGGGATTGGGGGGTTGTATGGGGTTGGTGGGGTTCGTAGGGTTGGGTGGGTGGGGTGGGGTGGGTAGGGTGGATGGGTGGATGGGGTGAGTGGACGCGTTTGGTGACGGTGGGTTGTGTGTTGGATGATGGGTGGGTGGGTGGGTTGTGTGTTGGATGGTGGGTAGGTGGGTGGGTTGTGTGTTGGATGATGGGTGGGTGGGTGGGTTGTGTGTTGGATGATGGGTGGGTTGTGTGTTGGATGATGGGTGGGTGGGTTGTGTGTTGGATGATGGGTGGGTGGGTTGTGTGTTGGATGATGGGTGGGTGGGTGGGTTGTATGTTGGATGATGGGTGGGTGGGTGGGTTGTGTGTTGGATGATGGGTGGGTGGGTTGTGTGTTGGATGATGGGTGGGTGGGTTGTGTGTTGGATGATGGGCGGGTGGGTTGTGTGTTGGATGATGGGCGGGTGGGTGGGTTGTGTGTTGGATGATGGGTGGGTGGGTGGGTTGTGTGTTGGATGATGGGTGGGTGGGTTGTGTGTTGGATGATGGGTGGGTGGGTGGGTTGTGTGTTGGATGATGGGTGGGTGGGTTGTGTGTTGGATGATGGGTGGGTGGGTTGTGTGTTGGATGATGGGTGGGTGGGTGGGTTGTGTGTTGGATGATGGGTGGGTGGGTGGGGTGTGTGTTGGATGATGGGTGGGTGGGTTGTGTGTTGGATGATGGGTGGGTGGGTGGGTTGTGTGTTGGATGATGGGTGGGTGGGTTGTGTGTTGGATGATGGGTGGGTGGGTGGGTTGTGTGTTGGATGATGGGTGGGTGGGTTGTGTGTTGGATGGTGGGTGGGTGGGTGGGTTGTGTGTTGGATGATGGGTGGGTGGGTTGTGTGTTGGATGGTGGGTGGGTGGGTGGGGGAAGCACCGGCAAAGGTCCACGTTTCGAAAGGTGGCGCGCAGCGCGAGTGCAGTCACCGTGCGGTGACTCTCTCGCACCGACTGGTGAGAAGCACCGACTGGCGTCTCACCGCAAACGCTTGTTGATGCACAGAGCAGGAGGAGGAGAAAGGGTGGGGGGTGGGGGGTGGGTGGGGTCTACCGGGCCGGCCGCGACCCAAAACCCTCCTACGAGTGACGCAAGGCGCCGATACGAACGCCGACGACCCCCGATTTCAACGTTCGACGATTTCGCTACGCATGAGCCACACCCGCCGGTCGGCCCGGTGGGCAGAGGAGAGCAACGGGGCGATCGCAAAAAAAGCGATGGCGCCGGGTGGCAGAGGTTGCCGTTCACCGGGCAGGTGAAGCGAGCGAGAGAGCGAGAGAGAGAGAGACAGGGGTCTGGAAAGAGAAGTTCGTCGTCCAAAGGGCGAGACCGCCGCTGTTGTGGAGAGGTAACGGCCACGCTGGGGTGGAGGAGCGGGATGACGGGTGGAGGATGGGGAAGGGGGTGGAGACGAGGGTGGATTCCTCGTCCTGGGGGGGGAGGAGGGGGGTTCCACGTTTAGAAAAACAAAATCGACGTCACCACGCGTTTTCACAAGGGAGCGTTAATTTGCCTGCCGCTATGAATCTCCACGCGGCGATGGTCGACGATAAGGCCGCCGACAACGTTGAGCTCTCGCTTGCGACAGCCAGGTGCCGCTTCTGAACGAAGAGCTAAGCAGCAGTACAGTTGGGGGGGGGGCGGGGGGGGAGCCTTGCACCTGGTAAAATAAAAATAGCAGTAGGAGTAGTGGAGATAGTCCGGGGGAATGAATGTACGTACGTTGGAACTTCTTTCGCGGCGGCGGCGGCGGGGGAAATCAACAAACTAAACACAACAACAACAACAAGCGGTTCGAAATAAATGCCTTTGTCAATGCTAGATGACGACGATGATTCGAAAGTGCAAAGCTCCCCCCCCCCGGGTGGCTTCCGAACGTCGGCAGGAAGAGCGTTCCAGACGGCCGCAGTTGCGCGATGACCACCGCAGCCGGAAAAGCCGCGGCTGTGAGGCCGACCGCCTGAGTTTGCGCGGCAGTGCGCGCTCCCTGGCGAGATCGGCGAGGTGTCGCGTTTAACATGCGGCACAAGCTGCTTGCAGCGAATGAGGGACGGCGTTATCGGAGTGGTCTCCACAATCCCCGGGAGAGCAGGGGGTGAGCGGTGTCGGAGCAGACCTATTGATTTTGCTGTGAGTCTGACCATCTGTGCGAGCCTGTGGGTATCTCTGTGCGAGTCTGTGGGTGTCTCTGTGCGAGTCTGTGGGTGTCTCTGTGCGAGTCTGTGGGTGTCTCTGTGCGAGTCTGTGGGTGTCTCTGTGCGAGTCTGTGGGTATCTCTGTGCGAGTCTGTGGGTCTCTGTGCGAGTCTCTGTGCGAGTCTGTGGGTCTCTCTGTGCGAGTCTGTGGGTCTCTCTGTGCGAGTCTGTGGGTCTCTGTGCGAGTCTGTGGGTCTCTGTGCGAGTCTGTGGGTATCTCTGTGCGAGTCTGTGGGTATCTCTGTGCGAGTCTGTGGGTATCTCTGTGCGAGTCTGTGGGTATCTCTGTGCGAGTCTGTGGGTCTCTGTGCGAGTCTGTGGGTCTCTGTGCGAGTCTGTGGGTATCTCTGTGCGAGTCTGTGGGTATCTCTGTGCGAGTCTGTGGGTCACTGTGTGAGTCTGTGCGTCTCTGCGTGAGTCTGCGGGTCACTGTGTGATTCTGTGGGTCTGTGTGTGTGTGTCTAGGGAGTATCTGCATGAGTCACTGGTGACCGGGCTGAGACCATCAACTCACGACACTTGAGAAGCCGGTTTAATAGCAAGTAAAAATAAGTGAGTATGTCAGTCTCTGTGTGAGTTTGTGGGTCTGTGTGAGCCTATGGGTATCTGCGTAAGTCTATGGGTCTAAGTGCAAGTCTACAGGTCTCTGTGTGAGTCTATGGGTCTATGTGCGAGTACGGGTATCTGTGGGTCTGTGAGTCCACGTGTGAGTGTATGGGCCCATGTGCTAGTCTGTGTGTGTCTGTGCGAGTCTGACGGGTCTGTGTGCGAGTCTACGTGTATCCGTGGCGTGCCTACGGATGTTATGTGTGAGTCTATGATTCTGTCCGAATCGGTGGATCTCCGTGGTTGTGGTGGTGCCTTAATGACTTCATCGCCAACACAATTTTGCGGTTTGATGAATCACCACAACTGCTTACAGCCCCCCAGTGTCCGAGTGCAACGCGGCTGGAAACCGAGAAGTCTTAAGAGTGGCTGGGATCGTTTTTTTTCCACGATCCCAAGCATGGGGTGGGGGAGGGGGAGTGGAGGAGGGGATCATCTGGAAAATCCCGCGTGGAATTCTGGAATTCTGGAATGCTGGAATGCTGGAATGCGTCGACTCACTCCACGCTGGTTTCTTTTCAACTGGGGAGGTGCTGACAGGGACGATGGAGGGAGGCGCGGGGTGGGGGGGTGTGGAGTTTTAAAGGCCCGAGTCGCTATAATGGCTGCCTGGCATGGCAGCGTGGGGGCGCCCCTCTAGAGCAGTGGCGGGGGAGTCGGTGGGCCAGATGAGCGGCCCCCCTGCGGCTCAGGGAGCCTGGGGGACTCGGGGAGACCGAGACTCAGGGTCTAGAGACTCGGGGAGACTGTGACTCAGGTTCTCGAGACTTTGGGAGACTGGGTCTCAGGGAGACTGGAACTCGGGGAGACCGAGACTCAGGGTCTAGAGACTCGGGGAGACTGTGACTCTGGGTCTAGAGACTCGGAGAGACTGGGACTCGGGGACTAGAGACTCAGGGAGACTGGGACTCGGGGACTAGAGACTCGGGGAGACTCTGACTCAGGTTCTCGAGACTTTGGGAGACTGGGACTCAGGGGGACTCAGACTTGGGGTCTAGAGACTCGGGGAGACTGGGTCTCAGGGAGACTGGAACTCGGGGAGACCGAGACTCAGGGTCTAGATACTCGGGGAGACTGGGACACGGGGACTAGAGACTCGGGGAGACTGGGACACGGGGACTAGAGACTCGGGGAGACTCTGACTCAGGTTCTCGAGACTTTGGGAGACTGGGTCTCAGGGAGACTGGAACTCGGGGAGACCCAGACTCAGGGTCTAGAGACTCAGGGAGACTGGAACTCAGGGTCTAGAGACTCGGGAAGACCGGGACTCGGAGAGACTGGGACTCGTGGAGACTGTGACTCGTGGTCTAGAGACTCGTGGAGACTGTGACTCGGGGTCTAGAGACTCGGGGAGACTGGGACTCGTGGAGACTGGGACTCTGAGAGACTGGGACTCGTGGAGACTGGGACTCGTGGAGACTGTGACTCGTGGAGACTGGGATTCTTGAGAGACTGTGACTCTTGAGAGACTGGGACTCGTGGAGACTGGGACTCTGAGAGACTGGGACTAGTGGAGACTGGGACTCTTGAGAGACTGGGACTCTGAGAGACTGGGACTCGTGGAGACTGGGACTCTTGAGAGACTGGGACTCTGAGAGACTGGGACTCGTGGAGACTGTGACTCTGAGAGACTGGGACTCTGAGAGACTGTGACTCGTGGAGACTGTGACTCTGAGAGACTGGGATTCTGAGAGACTGTGACTCGTGGAGACTGGGATTCTGAGAGGCTGGGACTCTGAGAGACTGGGATTCTGAGAGACTGTGACTCTGAGAGACTGGGATTCTGAGAGGCTGGGACTCTGAGAGACTGTGACTCGTGGAGACTGTGACTCTGGGTCTAGAGCAGAGACGGGCAACCGAGATGGGCAGCCGCAGGCTTGAAACCGTGCCCGTGCACCAACCGTGACCCCCGTGACCCCCGTGCATCACCCCCTAGGTTTCTATTCCTATTCTCGGTTCTTTCGGTAAAGTCACCACGGAGAAGGGGAAACAATAAAAAAATAATAACAATATAAAACGGCGAAATTCTCACGACGTTTCGACTGCAGCAGCACAAGCAATCATCATCAGGTGTGGAAACCGCAGCATGAACATTTTGAAAAAAGTGGCCGTTTTTTTTTTCTTCAAATTGTTACTTGCTGTGGTTTTCACACCCGATGATGACTGCTTGTGTTGAAGTCGAGACGTCGTGATAATTTTATTGTTTTATATTTTTATTATTTTATTGTTTTCCCCTTCTACGTGGTGGTGGTGGTGACTTTACCGAAAGAACCAAGAATATGAATCCCTGCAGCCACGAAAGCTTTAAATCAAAATGTAGTGGTTTCCGTTCACGCTCGATCGCGCTGTACACACATCAAAGTTCGCATCTGCGTTGTAAAGAAACGTTCAGCGTTGCGTTTTAGAGATATATATATACATTACACATCTCTCCGGATGTATATATCTCTCTCTCTCCAAGACACGCAGCGTCGTCGCAAGAGAACAGAACGTACCTACGCGAAATCGTCTGCGGCACCGGATGATGCGCCGAGGCGCTGGAGCCAAGCGGTGTTTGTTCTCTCTAAAACTTAACCATTTTTTTTTTCATTTTTGCCCGGTGTAAGCACCCCCCCTCCCCCGCCCCCCTCCAGCTGAGCTGCTACGTAGCGCTCTCTCTTTTTCGTCGAAGCGACCTGCCCATCGCAAATGACAGCTCACCGCCGCCGAGTGGAAATTTATCTCAGCAGGCAATTGCTCCGAACGCGTGGCTGGGCGATGTCGATGTTAAACGTGGAGGGGATAGAGAACCGGAAGGACCCGGAGAAACATCCACGCGACCACCAACGGGGAGAGGAGGAGAAGAAGAAGAAGAGAGAGAGAGAGAGAGACGCGCAGACTCTAAATATACAGCAGGCGTCGCCAGGGGGTCGGGATTCGAACCCACGGGCCTCCTGCACAGCGGGCGAAGTAGTTAACATCTGGCCGCGTGACTCAAGGGTCGAGGTCGTTCGGTGTCTGTGGCGGTGTAGTGTTGTGTGCGTTGCAAATAGCGCCGTCGTTATTATGTCCGTCTTGACCAATACAGCCCAACCGCACGCTCGCTCGCTCGCTCGCCTTAAACTATTAATTGTGTTCTTCTTCTTTGGTTCTTTCGGTAAAGTCACGTAGAATGAGGATAAAGTAATAAATTAATAAAATAAAATAACACAATAGACGTTTCGGCCACAACACAAGCGGCCTTCTTCAGGTGGAAGGAACAGACCTGTCGGGACGACAGGTGAAGGGAACAGAAGGCCACTTGTGTTGTGGCCGAAACGTCGCGAGAATTTTATTGTGTTATTTTATTTTATCAATTTATTATTTTATTCTCATTCCACGTGGTGGTGACTTTACCGAAAGAACCAAAGAAGATGAATCCTTGCAGTCACGAAAGCTTTAAATCGAAATTTATATTATGTTTTATTTTACCAGGTAAGGCCCCACTGAGATACATCGCTCTATTTTCAGAAGCGACCTGGCTATCACAAATTATAGCTCAAAGAAGTGGCTTATCATCATCGTCATCATCATCATCATCATGTGGAAATTTTTAGCAGCAGGCAAATGCCCTGAACGCGTGATGTTGATTTGAAATGTGAAGGGCAAAAACCGGGGGAGCTGGAGAAAAATCCACGTGACCACAGGGAGAAAGAGCCAGACACGCAAACTCAAAATATACAGCGGGCGTCAGGGTCGGGGTCGAACCCACGACCTCCTGTACATCAGGCGAGGTCGTTAACATCTCATAGCCACCGTGATGATGATGAGAGAGAGAGAGACGCGCACACTCCAAATATACAGCAGGCGTCAGGGTCGGGGTCGAACCCACGACCTCCTGTACACCAGGCGAGGTAGTTAACATCTCATAGCCACCGTGATGATGATGATGATGAGAGAGAGAGAGACACGCAAACTCAAAATATACAGCAGGCGTCAGGGTCGGGGTCGAACCCACGACCTCCTGTACATCAGGCGAGGTCGTTAACATCTCATAGCCACCGTGATGATGATGAGAGAGAGAGAGAGACGCGCAAACTCCAAATATACAGGCGTCAGGGTCGGGGTCGAACCCACGACCTCCTGTACATCAGGCGAGGTCGTTAATATCTCATAGCCACCGTGATGATCATGATGAGAGAGAGAGACACGCAAACTCAAAATATACAGTGGGCGTCAGGGTCGGGGTCGAACCCACGACCTCCTGTACATCAGGCGAGGTCGTTAATATCTCATAGCCACCGTGATGTTGCGAGAGAGAGAGAGACACGCAAACTCCAAATGTACAGCAGGATTCGTTAGGGTCAGGATCGAACCCACGACCTCCTGTACACCAGGGCGAGGTCGTTAACATCTCAGCCACCGTGATGATGATGCGAGAGAGAGAGAGAGACACGCAAACTCAAAATGTACAGCAGGATTCGTCAGGGTCAGGATCGAACCCACGACCTCCTGTACACCAGGCGAGGTCATTAACATCTCATAGCCACCGTGATGATGATGCGAGAGAGAGAGACACGCAAACTCCAAATGTACAGCAGGATTCGTCAGGGTCAGGATCGAACCCACGACCTCCTGTACACCAGGCGAGGTAGTTAACATCTCAGCCACCGTGATGATGATGCGAGAGAGACACGCAAACTCCAAATGTACAGCAGGATTCGTCAGGGTCAGGATCAAACCCACGACCTCCTGTACACCAGGCGAGGTAGTTAACATCTCATAGCGCACCGTGATGATGATGCGAGAGAGAGAGAGAGAGACACGCAAACTCCAAATGTACAGCAGGATTCGTCAGGGTCAGGATCGAACCCACGACCTCCTGTACACCAGGCGAGGTCCTTAACATCTCATAGCCATCGCGTCATATCATGTCGATGATGCCCTTCCCCACCCCTCCGGCTCTGTAACGCGTTATAAACCATGAACGTGGCAACGTTGCGGACGTGATTATTTATTTAAAGATATATGATCTCTTATATAAATAAAGACCTTGATCCGTATGTCTAAAAAAATTAAAACCCCTTGTGCTTCCCGACAAAGTAGAAAGCTGAAAAATTTGGTGTCTAGGTGGCTTTGGGGACCCCCAAATCTCGATTGTAAGTGCCCCATAAAACACGTTTTGTGCGTGGTGTCCATTCAGAAACTGTTCAAAATATAAGATTGCGTTTCTGTTTGTTTGATAAGAGCCTTAGACGGCAAAACATTTTTAAAGCGAGAACCACTCCTCAATGTTTTATTGTTTTTGTGAGATATTTCGGATTCAAGCTGGTTTTGAACGAAAACAAAATCCGCATTGTATGACGTTCACACCTGAACAATTCGAAAACGAGAGCTACCCCTCATCCACTAAGTTCCAACGTTTCTTTTTTTTTAATTGAGCAGTTTCCGTTGTGTACGCCTTTAAATGTAAGAAGTTGAATAGAATCGTCAACGATTTGTGTTTTGCTGTTGCACAAAAATTCAAATGTTTGGAGCAGCTGTTAGTGGTCTGATCGTAGGTTTAAAAAAAAGAAAATTCACGTAAAATTTATAACAGTTTAATCGTTATATTTATTGGAAACTTTTGCCTGGCGAAGACGGGCTTCATGAACTCGTCAATTAAAATAATAATCTAATACTAGTAGTAGTAGCAATAAAAACGCCCTTCTAACAATGAAGAGCAAAGGATAGGGGGCTAGGGGGGGAGTGGGGGGGGGGATGGGGTGGGCCCCGGCGTTTTGGATGTCCGCTGGAAATAGAAGGCAACGCGAAATAAATTTACCCGGACGCGCGACGACGGCCGAGAAGGGCTTCAAAAATAAAACTAACCGGGCAACCGGGGTGGTGGTGGTGGCGGCGGTGGTGGCGGTGGCGGTCAGTGGAAAAATAGCTGGGACGAGTGGCGGTGGCGTGCGTGTGGCACTGCACATGGCATTGCGTGTGGCACTGCACATGGCATTGCTTGTGGCAACGCGCCCGCAACCGCACCTACCGCGGTTGCCAAGGAGCAGAAAACTCAACTGCATCTAAACAACTATACACAAAAACGTCGTTTACTTTACCAGGTGTAAGGCCCTCCCCTCCACCCCCCAAAAAGAAAACTAAGCGACCCCGGCCATCGCAAACGACAGCTGGACGAAGCGGCGGCCTTATCGTCGTCATCGTCGTGCGGAAATGTGTAGCAGTCGAGAACTCTCAACGCACGTTGATTGTCGAAGCTATATATTTTTTTTTTATTGTTACCAGGTGCAAGGCCCCCACTGAGCTGCTACGTGGCTAATTTTTCAGAAGCGACCGCCCCCGACCATCGCAAACGAACAGCTCGCCCAAGCGGCTCCTCCTCCTCATCGTCGTCGCCGCGTGGGAATTTCTAGTCGCCTAAAACTCCCAACGCGTGGTGTCGATTCTTAACGTGGAGGAGGGGGGGGGGGGAAACGGAAGGCCCCGTAGGAAAAAATTCCACGCGACCGCTGGCAGGGAGGGAGAGAGACGCGCGCAAACTCCAAATATTTCAGCAGCAGCAGCAGCAGGCGTCGTCAGGGTACAAGATCAAACCCACGACCTCCCTGTATACGAGGCGAGGTAGTTAACATTTCCTGCGTGCCCGCTGCTACCGCCGCGGCTCTCCAAATAAAACGAAACGCCGATAGCCGCTCCGAGATTCCGCGGGGGCGAACGGGACAAAGATCCCCCCGTGTAGCCCGTAACAGACTGCAGGGGCAAGTGCTGTTAGCGAGCAGCACCTGTGAAGGCCGGAACGGCACACGAGGGGGTGGGGGTGGCCAGCACCACGCCCGACCGCCTTTGTCTCACCGGTGGCGATGTTTACTACACACACAGCACCGGGTACTCATTTAATGGGCTGAGTCGACCTAGGGGAGGCCCGGAACCGGTTCAGATAATCGTCACCGGTGTTGGCCGCGAGCTGGAATCGAACCCGTGTCGCCGGGTTCATAGCGCGGCGTAGCGCTAACCGCTACGCTATCGCTCCCCACACACACACACATACACGCACGTACACCCAACCACCCACACAGCCACGCGACTTGCAAGACGTCTCGGAAGCGGGAACGGGAATTGTTTAGCCACCATGCGGTTACCAGTAAACACAGCACATCGAATGTAACTTCCTTTGCCAGTAGCAAACTATAATAATTGGGTTTTTACCCCGTTTACCTCGCAAAACAAATCTGACACCTTTTGGCGTCATCTGGTCCAACACCAACGTGAGACGAGGCTCTAAGGGAAAGCTGTCTCGGGTGTGGATCAATCAATTTCAAGGACGGTGCATACATACATTATCAGAGTTATGTTTTTTGTTTGCATTCCGACCGCAGGTATTGTGGTCAATGCAAACACTCCTCCTTGTAAAAAAAAAGGTGTCAGTTTTGTTACCAGATAAAAGGGGTAAAAAAACAATTATTATAAAACACATCGAGTTTATCCATAATAGAGGTTTGTTTATATTCTTGGTTCTTTCGGTAAAGTCACGTTGAAGGGAAACAATAAAATAATATATATAAAACAATACAATTCTCACGACGTTTCGACTGCAACACCACAAGCAGTAATCATCAGGTGTGAAAACCAACGGCTGATGATGACTGCTTGTGTTGCAGTCGAAACGTCGTGAGAATTTTATTGTTTCGTATATATATTTTATTGTTTCCCTTCAACGTGACTTCACCGAAAGAACCAAGAATATGAATCACTGCAGTCACGAAAGCTTTAATCGGAGGCTTGTTTGGTTTGTTTTTTTGGTTGGCCGGGGTGAGATCGCGTGGACACAAACGTGTCATTAAACCCGCCGCCAACACCACCGCCCGCCACATCCGATTGAGTCGAGGGGTTTGTGTCACCAAAACCGTTGTTGTTGTTGTGTTGAAGACTTAAACCCACAACGACGTTTACAATTCGAGTTGCCGTGACGTTTTTCGCCGGTAATTACAACAACAACAACGACGAGAAGAAGAACCACAACCACCAGCAGCACCGTCAGGCTACAGGCAGGATTTTTACACCTCTTTGAACCGCCCGCTCCGAAGCTAAGACAGGAAAGGAGGTGGGGGGGGCATCCGACACGGCCCGCGGACTTCAAAATCTCACGACCCACGACCCACGCAGTAGGGCCTGCACGCTTTGCTGTAACGTTCCAATCCCCGTCTGACCCTACTGGACATCTGTGCGGGGCGGGGGGAAAGAGCTTTGTAGCTCATCAGATTCCTCCTGCTGCAGTACAAATACAGATTCCGATTCTCTTCCGCGAAAGCCTTCGCCTGCCACCCCCCCACGCCACGCCTCACAAGCTACAAAAACATAAATATACATTCTGCAACGCCAGGATATTTCAACACGATTGATAACGACGTGGACGGTGGTGGACGGTGCCGGACACCTTTGGGCGTCGCGAGTTCTAATCCCGGTGGGAGTGTCGGGTGACGCTACAGTAGAACGCTGCGATGCTGTTGGTCATCATGCGTGGACCGCTAGCACTAATCGCTGCTGTCTGTCTCTCTCTCTCTTTTCCCCCACCCACACAGGACGCAACCACCCCTGCCGAAGCTTAGGACTCTGACAAAACCAAAACCCAACGCGGCGGGAGTCCGCCCGAACCCCAAAGATTCCACGCGGGAACGACAACCACGACGAGAACAACAACAACAGCAACAACACGATTACACGGAGACCTAGACGCAAACACACAACGCTTATCGCACAAGGCTCAAATAATTGTGCATATACATACATACAACAACAAAAACGAGATTGACACGGACGCGCGTGCTCGCACGCGGAGGTGTGCCGTCTAATTCGCAGAGAGGCTCGGGGATTATCGAGCCTTACCCCTGAGGGGTAAAGGCAGTGCCACCACCGCCGCCACCACCGCCGCCGTAGCCGTCACCGCCTGCTGCTGCTGCTATAATCGCTTAATTGGTTCGGGCTGAAAGAACGGCCTCGGTCGACTGGCAAGGCCAAGCCACAGCACCTGTGTGCCTCACTTCTCACTTCAACCATCTGCCCGCCCACCCACCAAATCACCCACCCACCAAATCACCCACCCTCCCCACCCACCAAATCACCCACCCTCCCCACCCACCAATCCACCTACCCTCCCCACCCACCAATCCACCCCCACCCTCCCCCGCTTGCCCGTCCACCCGCTTGCCCGTCCACCCGGCTATTTACCCACACTCCCACCCACCAATTCACCCACCTTTCCGCCCACAAATCCACCCACCCACCCTCCCGGCCCCGCTCACCCACCTTTCCACCCGCCCTCCCACCCACCAATCCACCCACCAATTCACCCACCCTCCTGCCCGCCCGCCTGCCCGCCCCACCTCCGGCTCATTATGCCCGGCGGCCCCTCCGCGGCCGCAGAGTGAGAGCCAAAAAAACAAAACAACAAACGCCCCACACACACCACCCCCCCCCCCCCCGGCCAAACAAACCCCACCCCCAACCACCGATGGAGAACGCGTCTCTGGCGTGGCTCGGCGCGGAGGCCCCGTCCTCGGCGGCCCTGTCCGGCGCCGCCGAGGCGTTCGCCAACGGCAGCCTCGGCGCCATCTCCTCGGCGGCCGCGGCCGCGGCCCAGAGCTGCGAGATCGACGAGGGCTTCAAGCGCACCTTCTACGCGGCGTCGTACAGCCTCATCTTCGTCCTGGGCCTGCTCACCAACAGCGTCGCCCTCGGCGTGTTCTGCTGCTGCCTGGGCCACCGCACCGAGGCCACCACGTACATGTTCAACCTGGTGCTCTCCGACCTCTTCTTCATCGCGACGCTGCCCTTCCGCGCCGTCTACTACGTGCGCGGCGGGTGGCCCTTCGGCGACTGGCTCTGCAAGCTCAGCGGCGTCCTCTTCCTCACCAACATGTACGGCAGCGTCCTCTTCCTCACGTGCATCTGCGCCGACCGCTTCCTCGCCATCGTGCACCCGTTCCGCTCGCGGACGCTGCGCACGCCGCGCGCCGCCAGGGCCGCCTGCGTCGGCGTGTGGCTCATCGTCATCCTGGGCTCGAGCCCCTCGTTCCTGCTCAAGACGACCAACAACGCCGGTGGCACCAACGCGTCGTCGCCCGACGGGCCCCGGACGTGCTTCGAGAACTTCCCCACCAACACGTGGAAGAGCTTCCTCTCGTCCATCGTCATCTTCATGGAGGTGGTGGGCTTCCTCATCCCGCTCGTCGTCATGGTCTACTGCTCCTGCATGATCCTCAAGACCATCAACGGGTCGCGGGGCCTCCAGCGGAGCCCCTTCGACCGGCGCAAGATCCAGCGCATGATCACCGCGACCGTGGTCATCTTCGTCGCGTGCTTCCTGCCGCACCACGTGGTGCTCGTCTTCTACACGCTGGTGCGCCGCGACACCATCACGAGCTGCGCGGCGCTGCGCGCCGTCAAGGCGGCCTACCCCATCACGCTGTGCCTGGCAAGCGCCAACTGCTGCCTCGACCCCATCATCTACTACTTCACGACGGAGGCGTTCCGGCGGTCGCTGCGCCGCGGCGTCAACCGCGGCTCGTCGTTCCTCCTGTCCGAGACGCTGCGCGTCACCGAGAGCGTCATGGCGATGGCCGGGGAGCGCGCCGGAGGGGTCAACGGCAGGGCGAGCCTCACCAGGCAGCAGAGCCAGAGCCAGAGCCAGGTGTGACGGATCGTGGGGGGAGGGGGGGAGGTGGACGAGGAGGGAGGAGGGAGTTGACGCACCTCCGCTTAGCGCCGTTGGCTACGTACGGTGCCAAAGAGGTTCCTCCACGCATTCATTGAACGGTTGGCTACGTACGGTGCCAAAGATTAGATCCACGCATACATTGAACGGTTGGCTACGTACGGTGCGAAAGAAGTTCTGCATACGTACATACATTGAACGGTTGGCTACGTACGGTGCGAAAGAAGTTCTGCATACGTACATACATTGAACGGTTGGCTACGTACGGTGCGAAAGAAGTTCTGCATACGTACATACATTGAACGGTTGGCTACGTACGGTGCCAAAGAGGTTCCTCCACGCATACATTGAACGGTTGGCTACGTACGGTGCGAAAGAAGTTCTGCATACGTACATACATTGAACGGTTGGCTACGTACGGTGCCAAAGATGTTCCTCCACGCATACATTGAACGGTTGGCTACGTACGGTGCGAAAGAAGTTCTGCATACGTACATACATTGAACGGTTGGCTACGTACGGTGCGAAAGAAGTTCTGCATACGTACATACATTGAACGGTTGGCTACGTACGGTGCCAAAGATGTTCCTCCACGCATACATTGAACGGTTGGCTACGTACGGTGCGAAAGAAGTTCTGCATACGTACATACATTGAACGGTTGGCTACGTACGGTGCCAAAGAAGTTCTGCATACGTACATACATTGAACGGTTGGCTACGTACGGTGCCAAAGAAGTTCTGCATACGTACATACATTGAACGGTTGGCTACGTACGGTGCCAAAGAGGTTCCTCCACGCATTAATTGAACGGTTGGCTACGTACGGTGCCAAAGAGGTTCCTCCACGCATACATTGAACGGTTGGCTACGTACGGTGCCAAAGAGGTTCCTCCACGCATTCATTGAACGGTTGGCTACGTACGGTGCCAAAGAGGTTCCTCCACGCATTCATTGAACGGTTGGCTACGTACGGTGCCAAAGAGGTTCCTCCACACATACATTGAACGGTTGGCTACGTACGGTGCCAAAGAGGTTCCTCCACGCATACATTGAATGGTTGGCTACGTACGGTGCGAAAGAAGTTCTGCATACGTACATACATTGAACGGTTGGCTAGGTAGGGTGCGAAAGAAGTTCTGCATACGTACATACATTGAACGGTTGGCTACGTACGGTGGCAAAGAGGTTCCTCCACGCATTCATTGAACGGTTGGCTACGTACGGTGCCAAAGAAGTTCTGCATACGTACATACATTGAACGGTTGGCTAGGTAGGGTGCGAAAGAAGTTCTGCATACGTACATACATTGAACGGTTGGCTACGTACGGTGCCAAAGAGGTTCCTCCACGCATTCATTGAACGGTTGGCTACGTACGGTGCCAAAGAAGTTCTGCATGCGTACATACATTGAACGGTTGGCTACGTACGGTGCCAAAGAAGTTCTGCATACGTACATACATTGAACGGTTGGCTACGTACGGTGCCAAAGAGGTTCCTCCACGCATACATTGAACGGTTGGCTACGTACGGTGCCAAAGAGGTTCCTCCACGCATACATTGAACGGTTGGCTACGTACGGTGCCAAAGATGTTCCTCCACGCATTCATTGAACGGTTGGCTACGTACGGTGCCAAAGAGGTTCCTCCACGCATTCATTGAACGGTTGGCTACGTACGGTGCCAAAGAGGTTCCTCCACGCATACATTGAACGGTTGGCTACGTACGGTGCGAAAGAAGTTCTGCATACGTACATACATTGAACGGTTGGCTACGTACGGTGCCAAAGAGGTTCCTCCACGCGGTGCCAAAGAGGTTCCTCCACGCATTCATTGAACGGTTGGCTACGTACGGTGCCAAAGAAGTTCTGCATACGTACATACATTGAACGGTTGGCTACGTACGGTGCCAAAGAGGTTCCTCCACGCATACATTGAACGGTTGGCTACGTACGGTGCCAAAGATGTTCCTCCACGCATTCATTGAACGGTTGGCTACGTACGGTGCCAAAGAGGTTCCTCCACGCATTCATTGAACGGTTGGCTACGTACGGTGCCAAAGAGGTTCCTCCACGCATACATTGAACGGTTGGCTACGTACGGTGCGAAAGAAGTTCTGCATACGTACATACATTGAACGGTTGGCTACGTACGGTGCCAAAGAGGTTCCTCCACGCATTCATTGAACGGTTGGCTACGTACGGTGCGAAAGAAGTTCTGCATACGTACATACATTGAACGGTTGGCTACGTACGGTGCCAAAGAGGTTCCTCCACGCATTCATTGAACGGTTGGCTACGTACGGTGCCAAAGAGGTTCCTCCACGCATTCATTGAACGGTTGGCTACGTACGGTGCCAAAGAGGTTCCTCCACGCATTCATTGAACGGTTGGCTACGTACGGTGCCAAAGAAGTTCTGCATACGTACATACATTGAACGGTTGGCTAGGTAGGGTGCGAAAGAAGTTCTGCATGCGTACATACATTGAACGGTTGGCTAGGTAGGGTGCGAAAGAAGTTCTGCATACGTACATACATTGAACGGTTGGCTAGGTAGGGTGCGAAAGAAGTTCCGCGTACCAACATCGTTGTTACCGCTGTTGGCTGAACGTCGAACAAAGACGGCCAACGCATCGCACGGCGGCGCTTCCGCGGCCGTCTGGAACGCTCTTCCCTCCTCAATGTCAGGAAGCCACTGGGAGGAGGGGGGGGGGGGCCTACGCGCGTTGACGTCGTCATCATCGACAAACTCGTTTCTTCGCACCTCCGACGAGCAAACGGTCGGCGACGTACGGTGCGCGAGAGACGGTCGACGTCCGTACATGTTGTTGTTGTTGTTGTCGTCGTCATCGCTGTTGTTGTTGTTGTTGTGGCTAAACATCGAACAAAGACGGTCCACGTGTCACCCCCCCCCCTCCCGTGACCCCCAGCGTGTCACCCCCCCACCCCCCCGTGACCTTTGGACTTAATGTTCATTCATATTCTTGGTTCTTTCGGTAAAGTCACCACCATGTAGAAGGGAAACAATAAAATATTAAATTAAAAAATTATTTCATTGTTTCCCTTCTACGTGGTGGTGACTTTACCGAAACAACCGAGAATACAAATCCCTGCAGTCACGAAAGCTTTAAATAAAAAACAAATTCTACGTTCATTTGTTAAATAAATGGAATCTCCCGCCGGAATCGCCCACTGCAAAGATTTCCTCGGTCAGCAGGACGACGATGAACGGGGGGGGCGGCGAGGGGAAGACCGCGAGAATGAGAGACGGCCTCTTCTGCTGTGACAACCGCGGTCGTAGCGGCGGCTGCCTTCCTCACGAATGCCGGCGTTGTGAAATCCATCGCGTTATGATAAATAATATATCTACTATGCACGGGGGGGCGGCGGGGGGGGGGGGGGTAAAGCACCAGTCCGCGATAACGCGTCCGCGAGATGCGTAACAGCAGGGCCGAACAACGAACTGAGGGCGCCCGCGTGGTGGGGGGTAGCCATCTACTGTGAGCATCCAGCAGCATCCCAACGCCTCGTGCGATGACGACGATGACGACGACGCTACCTCAAGGCATGGGGTCACGACCGCCGCTTACTCCAACTCGGGCTGCGACGTCGCTCCGTTCGCTCGATCGCGTTGTAGCAGAGTTCGCACCCGTGTTATATAAAACAAAAAAAACGCATTCCACCAATACACGTTCGTCATCACGTTAGAGCGCTCCGATTCGCGTTGTGAAAACGACACGAGGCGTTGTAGGCGAACAGACTGGATTCTTGTTTGTTACCGGCTGTGAGGCCCACTGAGATACTATGTAAGCTCAGTTTCAGAAGCGACTCTGGCTATCGCAAATGACAGCTCGATGAATTGGCGGCTTCTCATCATCACTTGGAAATGTATAGCCTGCGGCCAAATATTGTAAACGGGCGACGCCGATTCCGAACGTGCTAGGGGAGAGACAGAGAGTGAGACACGCAAACTCCAAACATACAGCAGCAGGCATCGTCAGGGGTCGGGATCGAACCCACGACCTCCTGCATGCGAGGCGAGGTTGTCAACATCTCATAGCCACCGTGATAATGATGATAGAGAGACACGCAAACTCCAAACATACAGCAGCAGGCGTCAGGGGTCGGGATCGAACCCACGACCTCCTGCATGCGAGGCGAGGTTGTCAACATCTCATAGCCACCGTGACGATGATGATAGAGAGAGAGAGACACGCAAACTCCAAACATACAGCAGCAGGCGTCAGGGGTCGGGATCGAACCCACGACCTCCTGCATGCGAGGCGAGGTTGTCAACATCTCATAGCCACCGTGACGATGATGATAGAGAGAGAGAGACACGCAAACTCCAAATATACAGCAGCAGCAGGCATCGTCAGGTTATCGGGATCGAACCCACGACCTCCTGCACACCAGGCGAGGTTGTCAACATCTCACCGTGGCGGGGAAGGGGTCTGCGTGAAAGTGAAAGAGGGAGCGGCGGGGGTCCCCCTCCTCTGTAGGATTTCCAGCGTTTTTCAACCTCCAACACCGAACGGGGAGGGGAGGGCCGGGCCGGAGGAGGAGCCACCACTGTTGCAACTTTTCACACTCAACGGAGGAACGGACGACGCAGAAGCCAGCGTCTGTTCCACTCTCCAGGATCCCAGCACGTCCGAGGAGAATGTTGCGGAGGACTGCGGCGCGGGTGGAAGCCGGCACTGACACGAACTTTGAACTTTTGAGAAATTGTGGTGTTGTTGTTGTTTATTTGTTATTTTGTCTTGCGCGCATTTTTGTGTCCCCTTTGTGTGCGACGGGAGTTTGCGAGGATGAGGTTGGGGGGGGGGGGGAAAGAGTTTGCAAAAGAAATTGACGTTTTAAATGTTCCCGTTTGTGAATGGTTTTGTTTTAAGTGGCCCGAGAGTGAGCATGTGTGTGTGTGTCTGTGCGTGTGTGTGTCTGTGTGTCTGTGTGTGCGTCTGTGTGTGTGCGTCTGTGTGTGTGTCTGGCGGCTGTTGTTATATTGAGAGTGCCCATGTTTGAGTATGTGATTGACCGCGCGTGTGTGGGGAGAGATGATGTAGCGGTCAGCGCGCTGCGCTATGAACCCGGCGACCCGGGTTCGATTCCCGCTCACGGCCAACACCAGTGACGATTATCTGAACCGGTCCCGGGCCTCCCCTAGGTCGACGCAGCCTCAAATGAGTACCTGGTGCGGTGTGTAAACATTGCCACTAGGGAGACAAAGGCGGTCGGGCGTGGTGCTGGCCACCCACCCCCTCGTGTACCGTTCCGGCCTTCATAGGTGCTTGCTAACAACACTTGCCCCTACAGTCTGTTAAGGCTATATGGGGGATCTTTGTCTTTTTGTCTGTGTGTGTGTCTGTGTCCGTGTGTGTCTGTTTGTGTGTCTGTGTCCGTGTGTGTCTGTGTGTGTGTCTGTGTCCGTGTGGGTTTATGTGTGTCTGTCTGTGTGTGTGTCTGTGTGTGTCTGTGTGTGTCTGTGTATGTATGGGGAGCGGTGGTGTATCAG
Source organism: Petromyzon marinus (assembly GCF_048934315.1). Lineage (NCBI taxonomy): Eukaryota > Metazoa > Chordata > Hyperoartia > Petromyzontiformes > Petromyzontidae > Petromyzon > Petromyzon marinus. The sequence continues at coordinate 5,053,750 of NC_133736.1, read as the reverse complement.
TTGGCGCTACGCTGCAAACCTGGCGATCCAAGTTCGATTCCTGCTCACGGCCAACATCGGTGACGATTATCTAAAGTGGTCCTGGGCCTCACCTAGGTTGACTCAGCCTCAAATGAGTACCTGCTACGGCGTGTAGTAAACAATCACCACACGGGAGACAAAGGCGGCCGGGCGTGGTGCTGGCCACCCACCCCCCTCGCGAGCCGTTCCGGCCATCAAAGGTTCTCGCTAACAGCACTTGCCCCAACAGCCTGTTACAGACTAATACGGGGGATCTTTGTCTTTTTCTTTTGCGTTGAGAGAGGCAGTCGCCCTCCAGCAACAACGGAGGGGACCGAGGAGCGACGCTCGCAACGACGAGCAGAGCGTCGGGCGGCTAAGACACAGCAAGTTGGCACAGTAGGCGGAGAGGGGGGTGGGGGTGTAACCAGCTGGCGTGCGTCTACCAGTCATCTCAGTGAGCCAACTCGGGGCATCTGCCGCTGGGGCCTTCCCCGTCAGCAGAGAGAGAGCCTTCGAACACTTCACGTGACAGCCTCGAGGTGCACCTGGCGGGTCACAGGCGCCGTGGTGACGTCACCGTCACGTAGTGGCGAATGGCGGCCGTTTGGTGCATTGCGAGTTGCCCATGTTCGAGTGTGCGAGTGTGTGACTGACCGCGAGTATGTGAGAGAGAGAGAGAGATGATGTGGCGGTCACAGCGAGTTTGCACTACGGGACCTGGCGACCGCCGGTTCCATTCGCGCTCACGGCCAACAGCATGCGACGATTATCTGAACCGGTCCTGGGCCTCCCCCTAGATGTCGACTCCGCATCAAATGAGTCACCTGGTGCGGCGTGCAGAAAAAAACCATCGCCGCTGGGGGAGACAAAGGCGGCCGGGCGTGGTGCTGGCCACCCACCCCCCTCGTGTGCCACAGTGCCGGTAGCCTTCATAGGTGCTGCTGCTGCTGCTACTCGCTGCTAACAGCACTTGCCCCAGCAGTCTGTGAAAGGCTGCACGGGGGGGTATCTTGGTGGTGTGTGACGTCATTCCGGCAAACGCTGCATTTGAATTCGGGAAACATTGATAAGCACCCCCCCCCCACCCTAACATTCCTGCCACACCCACCCACCACATACAACCCACACACAACCCCCCCACACACACCACACACACACCTTCCCCACACACACACACACACTCCCCCACACATTCACCCACCCACCACACACACCCCACCCCTTCTCCACACACACACCCCACACACACACCCCCACACCTTCCACACATTTTACACACACACACCACACCTTCCACACACCCCACACACACACACCACACACACACCCCACACACACACCACACCTTCCACACACCCCACACACACACACCACACCTTCCACACACCCCACACACACCTTACACACACACACCCCACACACACACACACCACACCTTCTACACACCCCACACCTTCCACACACACCCCACACACACACACCACACATTCCACACACCCCACACACACCACACTTTCCACACACACCCCACACACACACACACCCCACACACACACACACCCCACACACACACCCCACACACCACACCTTCCACACACCCACACACACACACCCCACACACACCACACACCCCACACACCACACCTTCCACACACCCACACACACACACCCCACACACACCACACACCCCACACACACACACACACAATCCCCCACACCCACTCACCACACACCCCACACACACACACACACCCCATACACACACACACAATCCCCCACACCCACTCACCACACACCCCACACACACACACCCCCCACACACACCACACCTTCCACACACCCCACACATACACACCACACCTTCCACACACACACACACACAATCCCCCACACCCACTCACCCCACACACACACACACCACACACCCCACACACACCCCCCCCACACACACACACCACACACCCCACACACCCCACACACACACACACCCCACACACACACCACACCTTCCACACACCCACACACACACACCCCACACACACACACCACACACACACACCCCCCCACACACACACACCACACACCCCACACACCCCACACACACACACACCCCACACACACACCACACCTTCCACACACCCACACACACACCCCACACACACACACACACACCACACACACTCACCACACACACACACACACCACACCTTCCACACTCACCACACACACCACACACACCACACACACACACCCCCCCACACACACACACCACACACCCCACACACCCCACACACCCCACACACCCCACACACCACACACCACACACACACACACCACACCTTCCACACTCACCACACACACCCCCACCTCCTCCAGCTCAACCTGCCACTTGCCTGAAAATCCGCCTCGAGGAGCATTTCCCAAGGTCCAAATAAAAAAAATAAAACTCCATTAAGAAAGCGGTGGGGGAGCCGTTATCACTTCACCTTTTTTTTTAGAGATTAAAACGTCACCTCAATTTACAAGTAATCCTCGGTTTTAATATTTGAAAATATGTTTCATATTTTAAATAGTATGGTTAAACAAATATTTTAAAATATATTTTTAACTTATTTCTATACGTGACAAAATATATATTTGTTGAAATATCTTTTTTTTTTAAATGTAGTTGCAATTTTTGTTACGTATTTATTTAACGTCAAAAAATATTATGTGTATATTTATTAATTAATTTCCGCATCCATAAGAGATTTTTTGGCTCTCCCAACACACAATGCTGTGGCTTGGCTCTCCAACACACCGGTGTGCTGTACTATTGACACACACCACACACAAACACTGCATCGATTCTATCCAAAACGTAGGCTTTGTTTCGCAGACCAAGGGATTTATACTTGGGTCCCTTTCTACCACTTCTTGATGTAGGCGACGTTTCTGGGAGGGCGCTGGCTTGCGCAGGAGTGAGCACACAAGGTCAAGTCCATGCCGAAATTGGACCATTCGGCACGGCGATTCGGCTCGTGGCGAATTACTAAAACACCGTGTGTGCGCGCCGCCAGCGATAAGCGGTGCCGAATGATCCACAATTTACGAATTATCAAATACCGACACGACGAGGGTTTTTACTCCAACAGCGCTTGCCCCGTCGGTCTGTTGAGGCTACACGGCGGGCCAACTCGGGCAAATGCAAGCGGCGACGTCCGCTCGGCTTCATGCGGAGTGGGAGTAGCGGGGGGGGGGAGTTGGCGGTAGCGGCGGTGGGACTTTCGCAACAACTATTATCCATCAGAGGTGTTAGGTGTTTGGTGGTTTAGGTCACGTTCAATATAAACGAGGCGTGCAAGTCCACGTTGCCACCACCACCACCACCACCCCCCCTACCCGACACAGCCAATGTGAGTAAGCTCTGTCACGGAAGCAAAACGTGTGTACACAATTAGCTGCGGGTTCTATTCGGCGCGTTTTGTTTACGGGACATTGTATATTCACGCAATCTAACCCCAAAAACGAACCCCTATTATGTATGACTATCCTTTTGCCCGGTCCAAGGACGGGTGTGTTAAAGTAAATCTGATGTAATCATTGCATCAATTCGTGTGCAATTTCTGAGGGCGCGGTGACACAGACCTATTTCATGTGAAGGTTATAATCACCTTGTTCATCGCGACGTCCTTTTTACTTCGATGTCTCAACAGCGTTACGGAGACGGCGTGACGTTTGTAAGGTCGCGGTGACACAGACCTATTTCATGTGAAGGTTATAATCACCTTGTTCATCGCGACGTCCTTTTTACTTCGATGTCTCAACAGCGTTACGGAGACGGCGTGACGTTTGTAAGGCCGCGGTGACACAGACCTATTTCATGTAAAGGTTATAATCACCTTGTTCATCGCGACGTCCTTTTTACTTTGATGTCTCAACAGCGTTACGGAGATCACGGGACGTTTGTAAGGCCGCAGTGACACAGACCTATTTCATGTAAAGGTTATAATCACCTTGTTCATCAAGACGTCCTTTTTACTTCGATGTCTCAACAGCGTTACGGAGACGGCGTGACGTTTGTAAGGCCGCGGTGACACAGACCTATTTCATGTAAAGGTTATAATCACCTTGTTCATCACGACGTCCTTTTTACTTCGATGTCTCAACAGCGTTACGGAGATCACGTGACGTGATGAGGGTTCTGCCCTTGTAGTGAGGGTTGTGAGTTGATGCCGAGGAGGGGGGAGGAGGCGCCTCGCCCCCCCCCCCCCCCATGTGGAGTGACGTCACCCGCTCATGATTATTAACGAGAGGGGTGTCCATTTGGAAGATGTCACCTCTTCATGATTATTAATGTGGGGGGCTGTCCCATGTGGAGTGACGTCACCTGCTCATGATTATTAATGAGCGGGGCTGGCCGACGTGGAGTGACATCACGCGCGGGACACACACACACACACAGACATTCTCGGCTCAATATAGTAGTAAATATTGGTTGAGAAAGCCTCCTCCTCCTCCTCCTGCAACGTGCAAAACTCAGCAGTCACGTGCCGACATACACCACGCCCCGCCCACCAACCACACCGCAGTCGACGGTCGAACGTTCCGGTGACGACGAACAAAGCTGAGGTTCATCCTTCCCGGCCCACCACGCCTCCGGTCGGTTATCCCGCATCGCGGTTTCGTTTTGCAAAGCAAAGTAGCACGAATGACCCCCCTCCGCCCCACACACAAAGCTATCGCCCCCCCCCAGTCTACCGGCGACATTCGACCGTTCGGTGACGGACAAATCGGAGGTTTATCCCCCCCCCCCCCCGCCACCTGCCCACCACACCTACGGTCGCGGTTATCCCGCATCGCGGTTTGGTTGGTGGGCAGAGCAGAGTCGCACGGATGCCGCCCACCACCCTCCCCCCACCACACACACACACAAAGCTATCCCCGCTCCCCCCCCATCCCGCTCCGCACACACCCCCGCAGCGTTCGGTGAGAGATGAAAGCTGAGGTTTACCTGCCCCCCACCCCCCCCCCCCAAACACTGCCCGCCACCCCCTAACGGTCGCGGTTATCCCGCATCGTGGGTTTGGTTGGCAGAGCCAAGTAGCCACGAATCCACCACATAAAAAGCTATCGCCCCCCCCACCTCCTGCTCAAGTATTCTGGGAAAGCGATACGTGTCCCGGATAGCGCTGGCTCGGGTCACAGACAAACACCTCCCCCGCATCCGAGATACGCCCGTCAGATAAGGCGCGTGTGTGAAAATCGGCCGTTTTGATTTTTTTACGCAAATCAGGACGCCGCAGCTGCTGTCACTGTCGCCGCTGCTGCTGCTGCTACTACTGCTGCTGCTGCTACTACTACTGCTGCTGCAGCTGCTGCTACTACTGCTGCTACTGCTGCTGCTGCTACTACTACTGCTGCTGCTACTGCTGCTGCTACTACTGCTGCTACTACTGCTGCTGCTGCTACTACTACTACTGCTGCTACTACTGCTGCTGCTACTACTACTGCTGCTACTACTGCTGCTGCTACTGCTGCTGCTACTGCTGCTGATGATGCTGCTACTACTGCTGCTACTGCAGCTGCTGCTACTGCTGCTGCTACTGCTACTGCTGCTGCTACTACTGCTGCTGCTACTACTGCTGCTGCTGTTACTACTGCTGCTGCTACTACTACTGCTGCTACTACTACTGCTGCTGCTACTACTGCTGCTACTACTACTACAACTGGTTCTCCTGCTGCTGCTGCTGCTAAGGTGGAGGCGCGCCGTGGTGGCGAGATAGTTCAGAATTTAAAAAAATCGGAATCTTAATTATGCTGCAGGAGGAGGAGGAGACGGAGGAGGAAGAAGCGGAGGAGGCGGAGGAATCCGATGAGCTACAAAACTCTGTCACGGATGTCCAGCGTGGGGGGGGGGCGGCGAGGTCAGCCGCGAGGTCAGCGACGTGAAAACGACAAACACACGATGCAACAACGTGGCAGGAGTACAAAATAAAATGTTGACTACCTCGCCTGGTACGCAGGAGGTCGTGGGTTCGACCCTGACCCTGACGATGCCTGCTGCTGCGTATTTGGAGTTTGCGTGTCTCTCTCTCTCTCATCATCATCACTGTGGCTAGGAGATGTTACTTGCCTCGCCTGGTAGGCAGGAGGTCGTGGGTTCGACCCTGACCCTGACGATGCCTGCTGCTGGGTATTTGGAGTTTGCGTGTCTCTCTCTCTCATCATCATCATCACCGTGGCTAGGAGATGTTACTTGCCTCGCCTGGTACGCAGGAGGTCGTGGGTTCGACCCTGACCCTGACGATGCCTGCTGGAGTTTGCGTCTCTCCTCTCTCTCCCCGTGGTAGGGTAGATATTTCTCCGGGTCCTCCGGTTTCCCCCCCCCCCCTGCCACGTTCAGAATCAACGTCACGTGTCTAGAATATCTGGTTACTGCTATGCATTCCCACGTGGTGGTGATGATGATGATGACGGTGAAAGCCACTCGCGGTTTGAGCTGCTACCACTTATTCTTGGTTCTTTCGGTAAAGTCAGGTAGACAGAAAATAATCAACAACAACCGCCATTCGCCACTAAGTGGTGGTGACGTCACCACGACGCTTGTGCCAGGCTATGTGCACCCTGAGGCCACGTGAAGTGTCGAACGCCCGCTGGCAGGAGATCACGGGGCAGACCCATGTGCCACGGGTCGACTGACCTGAGATGACTGGCTGATGCACCACCTGTGCCCCCTACTGTGCCAACCTGCTGTGCTTTAGCCACCCGGCGCTCCGCTCGTTGTTGTGAGCGTCGCTCCTCCGCCCTCCGTTGTTGTTGGAGGGCGACTGCCTCCAACTGCCCAGTAGCGTCCTTCACGAGCCTCCTCCACAGAGGCCGATCTTGACACCGCTGGTACCGGTCATCGGCAAGTCCACTCAGCTCCACGTCCTCCTGTACCACATCACTCCATCTCTTCTCTAGCCCGTGCCGCGCCCGTTTAGCCCCCTCGATCCGGCCGAGCAAAAGCTGTTTCGGCATGCGGTGGCTGGGCATGCGGGCTACATGACCCAGAAAATAATCTCTCACATTAACACAGCCACTTCCGTGCCCTCGTTGAGGAGGCCGCTCCCCTCCTATCTTACAGTCACAGTGCTAATGTCTCACATTAACATCACGCTAATCCCTCACATTAACACAGCCACTTCCGTGCCCTCGTTGAGGAGGCCGCTCCCCTCCTATCTTACAGTCACAGTTCTAATGTCTCACGTTAACATCACGCTAATCCCTCACATTAACACGACCACTTCCGTGCCCTCGTTGAGGAGGCCGCTCCCCTCCTATCTTACAGTTACAGTGCTAATGCCTCACGTTAACATCACGCTAATCCCTCACATTAACACGGCCACTTCCGTGCCCTCGTTGAGGAGGCCGCTCCCCTCCTATCTTACAGTGACAGTGCTAATATCTCACGTTAACATCGCCAGCCCCGGGGCCACTTCTTTACGAACCCTTGGGCTAACAAACCATTTCAAACCTTTTAAAAACCGGTCTGCCTCAGCAGCAGGACCTCGGCTTTCACCAAACCTGATGACGGACGCTTGGTCGTGTTGTGCGCCCAGAACGTCGTGATTTATTTTATTTTATACCTACTACGTGATGACTTTGCCGCAAAGAACCAAAGAGTAATAAGATAATTAAAATTAGAAAGGTGGTCGCTTCTGAAGAAGAGCGACGTAGCAGCTCGGGCGGGGGGGGGAGGGGGGGCCTTACACCCGCTAAAATAATTTAGTTTATTTTATAATAATCACGCGTGCGTGTACGCGTGTCGAACTTCTTTCGCGCCGTACGCATTCAGAGCTGCTGCGATAAACCTCCGCGCGATGACGACCACCTTTGTTGACCTATCATTTGTGACGGACAGGTCGCTTCTCACTCACACGCACACACACAAAACAAAAAGCTACATAGGCTAGCTCAGCGGGGCCCCTTGTTACACCTGGTGAAATAAAAAAAAAAATTGTTTGAATACTTCAAAAAAAATTTTTTACACACCAAGGTTGCTGCATCACAGCGCTCAAGTCAACGATCGGCTGCAACAGCCACCCAAGCTTCGCAACGCACCGCCGCACACGCGGTGTGTCTCCGTGTACGTGTCCCAGCGTACGAGTCTCCGTATATTTACCTGCACGTATCTGTGTGTGTATATCTGTATATGTCTCCGTGTATGTGTCTCCGTGTACGTGTCTCCGTATATTTACCTGCACGTATCTGTGTGTGTCTCCGTGTACGTGTCCCAGCGTACGAGTCTCCGTATATTTACCTGCACGTATCTGTGTGTGTCTCCGTGTAAGTGTCCCAGCATACGAGTCTCTGTATATTTACCTGCACGTATCTGTGTGTGTATATCTGTATGTCTCCGTGTACGTGTCTCCGTATATTTACCTGCACGTATCTGTGTGTGTCTCCGTGTACGTGTCCCAGCGTACGAGTCTCCGTATATTTACCTGCACGTATCTGTGTGTGTATATCTGTATGTGTCTCCGTGTACGTGTCTCTGTATATTTACCTGCACGTATCTGTGTGTATATCTGTATATGTCTCTGTGTACGTGTCTCATCGTACGTGTCTCCGTATATTTACCTGCACGTATCTGTGTGTATATCTGTATGTGTCTCCGTGTACGTGTCTCAGCGTACGTGTCTCCGTATATTTACCTGCACGTATCTGTGTGTATATCTGTATGTGTCTCCGTGTACGTGTCTCCGTGTACGTGTCTCCGTATATTTACCTGCACGTATCTGTGTGTGTATATCTGTATATGTCTCAGCGTACGTGTGTCCGTATATTTACCTGCACGTATCTGTGTGTGTATATCTGTATATGTCTCCGTGTACGTGTCTCCGTATATTTTACCTGCACGTATCTGTGTGTGTATATCTGTATGTGTCTCCGTGTACGTGTCTCAGCGTACGTGCCTCCGTATATTTACCTGCACGTATCTGTGTGTGTATATCTGTGTGTGTCTCCGTGTACGTGTCTCAGCGTACGCGTCTCCGTATATTTACCTGCACGTATCTGTGTGTGTATATCTGTATGTGTCTCCGTGTACGTGTCTCAGTGTACGTGCCTCCGTATATTTACCTGCACGTATCTGTGTGTGTATATCTGTATGTGTCTCCGTGTACGTGTCTCAGCGTACGTGTCTCTGTATATTTACCTGCACGTATCTGTGTGTGTATATCTGTATATGTCTCTGTGTACGTGTCTCAGCGTACGTGTCTATATATATTCACCTGCACGTATCTGTGTGTGTATATCTGTATATGTCTCCGTGTAGTGCCTCAGCGTACGTGTGTCTCTGTATATTTACCTGCACGTATCTGTGTGTGTGTATATCTGTACATGTCTCCGCGTACGTGTCTCTACGTATGTACGTATGTGCACGCATCTCTGTGTACATATCCGCGTACGTATCCCTGTGTACGTAACCCTGTGTACGTAACCCTGTGTACGTAACCCTGTGTACTTAACCCTGTGTACGCATCACTGTGTATGTGTCTGTACGTATCTCCGCGTGTATCTGTGCGTACAGATATGTGCGCACGTATCCCCGCGCACGCATATCCGTGCACGTATCTGTGTAGAGATGTCTGTGTACCTATATGCACAAAATCTGTGTATGTATATCTGTAGATGTGTTCCGTGTACGTATCTCTGTGTTTTGTATTTAGTTTGTCGTCCTTCCCCCCCCCGCCACCGCACCGCGAAAAAGATGTTCAACATTACATATACGTGCCTGTGCACGTATCATCTGTGTACCTCTAGGTACGAGGCAAAGCTCGCAGTCGTTGATTATCTGACTGAAAGTGACAGTCTCACGAGCAGAGCCTTGTGTCTGCGTGGTGGTGGTGGGCCGGGGCACGGCGTTACCGTACGTATTTTGCACTAAGGTATTTACTAACGGTGCGTTTTAATGCTGGCGTTGAACCGGTTTTTTCTCTGCACAAGTATCTCTCTCTCTCTCGTATAAATGCGTCTGTGTGTGTGTGTGTATAGATGCGTGTATAGATGTGTGCAGAGCGGCAGTGTAGCGGTGAGCACGCTGCGCTACTAACCAGGGCAAGCAAGTTCGATTCCCGCTCGTGGCCAAGACCAGTGACGATTATCTGAAGCGGTCTTGGGACTCCCCTAGATCGACTCAGCCTTAAATGGGTACATGTAGTAAACATCGCCGCTGGGGGAGACAAAGGCGGTCGGGCGTGGTGCTGGCCACCCACCCCCATCGTGTGCCGTGCCGGCCTTCACAGGTGCTCGCTAAGAGCGCTTGCACCCAACAGTCTGTTAAAGACTATACGGGGGATCTGTGTCTTTGTATATATCAGTCAACCCCGTGGATGGCACCTGGGTCTGTCCTGTGACCTCCTGTCAGCGAGCCTTCGACACTTCACGTGGCCTTAAAGCGCACCTGGGCCTGGTACAGCCGCCGTGGCGATGTCAACGTCACTTGGTGGCAAATAGCGGCCGTTAGTATTATTATATCAGCCCGACGACCCGAGTTCGATTCCCGCTCACGGCCAACACCAGCGGCGATTATCTGAACCGGTCCTGGGCCTCCCCCCCCCCCCGCTAAGTCGACTCGGCCTCAGATGAGTACCTGGTGCGGTGTGTAGTGGTAAACATCGCCACTGGGGGAGACAAAGGCGGCCGAGCGTGGCGCTGGCCACCCACCCCCTCGAGTGCCGCGCCGGCCTTCATAGGCGCTTCTCCTCGCTAACGTCACTTGCCTCTCAACAGTCTGTGAAGGCTGCACACGGGGGGATCTTTACGTTTGTGTGTATACACACGTACAGCGCCATGTGCAACAACAACAACAACAACCATGAACATCCAAATGGTGCACACAGTTGGGGAAAGGCAAAAACTAATAAATCAGAAAAATCATGTTTCACACGGACTTATTTTTTTCTTCCCCCTTCCTTAAACGTCTTTCAAAGTGGCCCATTCATTCGAGGCCTGATTTACGTTGCCGTGTTGCCAGCCTGCGAGGAGCCCCTGGCCTGCTACCCCCCCCCCGGGCTACCCCGGGCTAGCCAGGGCTAACCCCCCTGATCCACCCCCCACCCAGGGCCGCTGCCCACAAAGGCGACCTCTGTGTCTCTCGAGCGAGGCACGCGGCTCCGACCCAAGGAGAAGCGAGAGCACACGCGCCCAGCACCACCGCCGCCGCCGCTGCCGCTGCTGCTGCTGCGCTCTCGTCGTTAAATAGTTAAACAGCCCTCCTAGCTTAGCCTCCAGCGGAGCACGGTGCAGCACCCCCCCCCCCAACCACACAACCACACCACCACCCAACCACACCACCCAACCACACTCAACCACACCACCCACAACACCACCCACCACACCACCCACCACACAATCCACCACTCAACCACACCACCCAACCACACCATCGAAACGTCGTACTCAAACTGTAAATGTGGATTGACTCTTCAACACACCGGTGGGCTGAAGTAGTGAATTGTTTGTCTTTTGTCAACGTGACACTTTTTTTGCTGATTGGCCGTGTCGGGTGGTGGAGGGTTACGACACATTTATAAATAAACGCGATCTAACCCAAAAACCTTTATTATGAACACTACCCACCAACAACACTACCCACCAACAACTACCCAACCACACCACCCACCACACCACCCCACCCACCACCACCCAACCACACCCCACCACACCCCCCCACCACACCCAACTACACCACCCAACCACCACCCACACCCCCACACATCCAACCACACCACCCACCACCACCAACCCCACCCACCCCCGGGGCTAATGGAGAGACCCCCCCCCACCCACTGTTTATTAATCAATGGATTCCCCCCCCCACCACCACCCCACAACCCACTCACCAAAGACAAGGAACCCCCGTGTAGCCTTAACAGACTGTAGGGGCAAGTGCTGTTAGCGAGCAGCACCTGTGAAGGCCGGCACGGCACACGAGGGGGTGGGTGGCCAACACCACGCCCGGCCGCCTTTGTCTCCCCAGTGGCGATGTTTACTACACACACAGCACCAGGTACGTATTTGAGGCCGAGTCGACCTAGGGGAGGCACAGAACCGGTTCGGATAATCGTCGCCGGTGTTTGCCGTGAGCGGGAATCGAACCCCGGGTCGCCAGGTTCGTAGCGGGGCGTGCGACCGGCTACACCACCGCTCCCCACTCACCACTCACCACCACCAACCCCGTGGCTAATGTAGAGACCCCGCCCCCCCCTCTCTCCATCCAAACCTCCCCACTGTTTATTAATCAATGGATTGCCCCCCCCCCCACACATCACACGACCCACCACCACTACCCCCCACACCCCACCACCACTTACCCCCCACTGTGCCCCCCAGTGTCAGATCAATGCAGGGCAAAGAGAGAGGCAGCCCCAGGCCCAAAAACACCGCTCAGTGGAGTTGGTCGCACGGTGCCAAGATGGGAGGGAGGGAGGGAGGGGGGAATGGTGAAGTGTGTATGTTGTACGTATGTTGTACGGTGTGCTGTACGTATGTTGTACGGTGTGCTGTACGTATGTTGTACGGTGTGCTGTACGTATGTTGTACGGTGTGCTGTACGTATGTTGTACGTGTGCTGTACGTATGTTGTACGGTGTGCTGTACGTATGTTGTATGGTGTGCTGTACGTATGTTGTACGTGTGCTGTACGTATGTTGTACGTGTGCTGTACGTATGTTGTACGGTGTGCTGTAGCACGCTCTGCGTGTGTGCGTGTCCAACTTCTTTCGCTACCGTGCGTAGCCAACCGCGCTACAAATTAAACACAACAACAACAACAAGAAGCAGTTCTAAAGAAACTAGTTTTAAATTTAGTACAGTGATGTAGTGTACAGCAGTGTATAGCGGTGTATAGTTTAGTGCGTTGCATAGTATGTAGTGTATTGTAGTGTAGAGTGTATTGTAGTGTAGAGTGTATTGTAGTGTATAGTGTATTGTAGTGTCGTGTGTATTGTAGTGTAGAGTGTATTGTAGAGTGTATTGTAGTGTAGAGTGTATTGTAGTGTAGAGTGTGTTGTAGTGTAGAGTGTATTGTAGTGTAGAGTGTAGTGTGTATTGTAGTGTAGAGTGTATTGTAGTGTAGAGTGTATTGTAGTGTAGAGTGTATTGTAGTGTATAGTGTATTGTAGTGTAGAGTGTATTGTAGTGTAGAGTGTACTGTAGTGTAGAGTGTATTGTAGTGTAGAGTGTATTGTAGAGTGTATTGTAGTGTAGAGTGTATTGTAGTGTAGAGTGTATTGTAGTGTAGAGTGTATTGTAGTGTAGAGTGTATTGTAGTGTATAGTGTATTGTAGTGTAGAGTGTATTGTAGTGTAGAGTGTATTGTAGTGTAGAGTGTATTGTAGTGTAGAGTGTATTGTAGAGTGTATTGTAGTGTAGAGTGTATTGTAGTGTGTATTGTAATGTACGTATGTTCAAATTATTTCGCACCGTACGTAGCCAACCGCACTAATTGCAGGTGCGGGGGGAAGGACAACAAACTAAACACAACAACAACAATAAACTGAACACAACAACAACAAACTAAACACAACAAACTAAACACAACAACAATAAACTGAACACAACAACAAACTAAACACAACAAACTAAACACAACAACAAACTAAACACAACAACAACAATCAGTTGTAAAGAAACTAGTTTGTCAATCGAGATGACACTCATGTAGAACCACAGAGACACATAGAAACTCAAAGAGACCCACAGAGACCCACAGATATCCCAGACACTCATGTAGACCCACAGAGACCCACAGAGATCCCACACACTCATGTAGACCCACAGAGACCCGCAGAAACTCACAGAGACCCATAGACCCACAGAGATCCCAGAAACTCACAGAGACCCATAGACCCACAGAGACCCGCAGAAACTCACAGAGACCCATAGACCCACAGAGATCCCAGAAACTCATGTAGACCCACAGAAACCCACAAAGACTCACAGAGACCCAAAAATTGAGAGACCCAGAGACCCAGAGAGATCCCAGACACTCATGAAGACCCACAGAGACCCACAGAGACCCACAGCGATCCCAGCTACTCATGTAGACCCACAGAGACCCATAGACCCACAGCGATCCCAGATACTCATGCAGACCCACAGAGACCCACAGCGATCCCAGCTACTCATGTAGACCCACAGAGACCCATAGACCCACAGCGATCCCAGATACTCATGCAGACCCACAGAGACCCACAGCGATCCCAGATACTCATGTAGACCCACAGAGACCCAGAGACCCACAGCGATCCCAGATACTCATGCAGACCCACAGAGACCCACAGAGATCCCAGACACTCATGTAGACCCACAGAGACCCACAGAGAATCAGAGACCCACAGCGATCCCAGACACTCATGTACAACCACAGAGACCCACAGAGAATCAGAGCCCCACAGAGATCCCAGACACTCATGTAAAACCACAGAGACCAGCAGAGCCCCAGAGAAACCAAAAGAGACCCATAGAGACCCACACCCGGATTGACGTTGAACTTATTTTGCACCGTACGAAGCCAACCGGAGATGATGTGGGGCGGAGGGGGGCGGGGCGAAGAACGACAAACTAAACGCAACAACGAGTAGTTCTTAAACAAATGAGTTTGTCAATCATTTAGATTGAGAAGGTTGCTCATCAAAAAAACAACAACATCAACTAACAGTCGCCCCGTTCCCCCCCCACCCCACGACCTCCGGCCGCGAATTATAATTTGCGGCCGGCTTAATCATCACGCTGGCCGACCGGCCGTCTGAGTGAAAACTAACCACGACCACTCCCCACCCCCGAAAGCGAATCGGGGAAAGAGAACAAAACCGAATTCATGAGCGCGGTCGCTCAATCGAACGAGCGGCCGCGCGTCCGCGAGCAGACGTCTCCCCCTCCCTCCTGACGATGGCGATGCCGAGAAGGGGGTGATGGTGGTGGTGACGACGACGATGAGGATTCGTAAACGAACGCCCGCGGTGGGCCGATTGAGCGCACGGTCAAGTTTGCGACGGCAAATTCATCTTCTTTGGTTCTTTCGGTAAAGTCGCCACCACGTAGAATGAGAATAAAATAATAAATTGATCAAATAAAATAACATAACACAATAATATTCTCACGACGTTTCGGCCACAACACAAGCGGCCTTCATCAGGTGAAGGGGACGAGACTGTCCGGTAGGACAGCGCTGGAGTGAAAGAGCCACGTTCAGATCACGGCCTTTAAGCTGAGGGCGCTTTGTTTCCTCTCACACAGCTTAAAGGTCGTGATCTGAACGTGGCTCTTTCACTCCAGCGCTGTCCTACCAGACAGTCTCGTCCCTTCACCTGATGAAGGCCGCTTGTGTTGTGGCCGAAACGTCGTGAGAATATTATTGTGTTATGTTATTTTATCAATTTATTATTTTATTCTCATTCTACGTGGTGGCGACTTTACCGAAAGAACCAAAGAAGATGAATCATTGCAGTCACGAAAGCTTTCAATCGGCAAATTCTCTCTCCATACCTCGCCAACGAACGCATCGACCGCACCCTCCACCACCCCTCCCAGTCTAAGGCCCCCCCCCCCCAGAGTATGTCAACTCAACAATTTTTATTTTCACCAAGTCTAAGGCCCCCCCCCCAGAATGTCAACTAAACTATTTTTCATGTTTACCAGGTCTAAGGCCCCCCCCAGAATAAGTAAACTAAACAATTTTTTTTTTATCTTTACCAAGTCCAAGGCACCCCTCCCACTGGACTGCGATGCTCAGTGGGAGGGGAGAAGCGACACCTGGCTTATCCACGCGGCCACGGGGAGAGAGAGAGAGACGCGCAAACGCCAAATATATAGGAGGCATCTTCAGGGGTCGGGATCAAACTGACGACCTCCTGCATACCAGGCGAGGTAGTTAACATCTCATAGCCACCGTGATGATGAGCGAGAGAGACAACCAAACTCCAAATATACAGCAGCAGGCATCGTCACGTTGTCGGGGTTGAAACCCACGACCTCCCTGGACACCAGGGGAGGTAGTTAACATCCAGACACTGTGATGATGATGAGAGAGACACGCAAACTCCAAATATACAGAAGGCGTCGTCAGGGTCCTGGGTCGAACCCTACGACCTCGTGTATACCAGGCGAGGTAGTTAACATCTCCTAGCCACCGTGATGATGATGATGAGAGAGAGACACACAAACTCCAAACATACAGCAGGAATCGTCAGGGTTGGGATCAAACCCACGACCTCATGTATACCAGGCGAGGTAGTTAACATCTCCTAGCCACTGTGATGATGATGAGAGAGAGAGAGACACGCAAACTCCAAACATACAGCAGGAATCGTCAGGGTCGGGATCAAACCCACGACCTCCTGTATACCAGGATGAGGTAGCTAACATCTCCTAGCCACTGTGATGATGATGATGAGAGAGAGAGACACGCAAACTCCAAACATACAGCAGGAATCGTCAGGGTCGGGATCAAACCCACGACCTCCTGTATACCAGGATGAGGTAGTTAACATCTCCTAGCCACTGTGATGATGATGAGAGAGAGAGACACGCAAACTCCAAACATACAGCAGGAATCGTCAGGGTCGGGATCAAACCCACGACCTCCTGTATACCAGGTGAGGTAGTTAACATCTCCTAGCCACTGTGATGATGATGAGAGAGAGAGAGAGAGACACACGCAAACTCCAAACATACAGCAGGAATCGTCAGGGTCGGGATCAAACCCACGACCTTCTGTATACCAGCATGAGGTAGTTAACATCTCCTAGCCACTGTGATGATGATGATGAGAGAGAGAGACACGCAAACTCCAAACATACAGCAGGAATCGTCAGGGTCGGGATCAAACCCACGACCTCCTGTATACCAGGATGAGGTAGTTAACATCTCCTAGCCACTGTGATGATGATGATGATGAGAGAGAGAGAGAGACACGCAAACTCCAAACATACAGCAGGAATCGTCAGGGTCGGGATCAAACCCACGACCTCCTGTATACCAGGATGAGGTAGTTAACATCTCCTATCCACTGTGATGATGATGATGAGACAGAGAGAGAGAGAGACACACAAACTCCAAACATACAGCAGGAATCGTCAGGGTCGGGATCAAACCCACGACCTCCTGTATACCAGGATGAGGTAGCTAACATCTCCTAGCCACTGTGATGATGATGAGAGAGAGAGAGACACGCAAACTCCAAACATACAGCAGGAATCGTCAGGGTCGGGATCAAACCCACGACCTCCTGTATACCAGGATGAGGTAGCTAACATCTCCTATCCAACGTGGCGCCCACTAACCACCATCCACCCAGCCACCCACTCCCCTTGTCAAGAAGCAGAAACCATCATCACGCAAACTCCGGTGGTCATCCTCGAAGAGGCAGCCGGTGGCTCTTGGCTGCTGGCCGTGGATCAAAGACGGTGGTGACCGGATCGTCGCGCGGCGCTTTCAGATGAAGCGTCTCCTTTCCGACATTAGGAGGCCGCTGGGAGCTAGGCCATTTTAAAATCAGCATCTAGAATGCAAACTCGCTTCTTTAGAACTGCTTTTTATGTTTAGTTTGCTGTGCTTCCCTTCCGCACCTCCGATGAGCGCTGTTGGCTACGTAACGGTGCGAAATAAGTTCAGCATACACAAAGAGCCATAGACTCATCGCACAGAGACCCACAGACTCATCGCACAGAGGCCCATAGACTCATCGCACAGAGAAACCAATAGACTCATCACACAAAGAGCCATAGACTCATCACACAGAGACCCACAGACTCATCGCAGAGAAACCAACAGACTCATCGCACAGAGACCCACAGACTCATCACACAGAGACCCACAGACTCACCACACAGAGACCCATAGACTCATCACACAGAGACCCATAGACTCATTGCACAGAGACCCATAGACTCATCGCACAGAGACCCATAGACTCATCGCACAGAGACCCACAGACTCACCACACAGAGACCCATAGACGCATCGCACAGAGACCCACAGACTCATCACACAGAGACCCACAGACTGACCACACAGAGACCCATAGACTCATCACACAGAGACCCATAGACTCATCACACAAAGAGCCATAGACTCATCACACAGAGACCCATAGACTCACCACACAGAGACCTATAGACTCACCACATAGAGACCCGCAGACTCACCACACAGAGACCCACAGACTCACCACACAGAGACCCATAGACTCACCACACAGAGACCCACAGACTCATCACACAGAGACCCATAGACTCACCACACAGAGACCCACAGACTCATCACAGAGACCCACAGACTCACCACACAGAGACCCATAGACTCATCACACAGAGACCCACAGACTCACCACACAGAGACCCACAGACTCATCACACAGAGACCCATAGACTCACCACACAGAGACCCACATACTCATCACACAGAGAAACCAACAGACTCATCGCACAGAGACCCACGGACTCGCACACACTGCATCGCGCACTTTCAGATGCACTTCTGCGGCCGTCTGGAACGCTCTTCCTTCCGATATTAGGAAGCCGCTGGAGCGATGCACTTTTAAATCATCATCATCATCTAGATTGACACAAACTAATACATTTCCCCGCACGATGACGATAAGCACGCCACTTCGCTAAGCGTCTGTAATCGCCAGGTCGCCTCCGAAAAAGAGCCACATAGCAGTACAGTGGGGCCTTTTACCTGGTCATAAAGTAAACAATAGTTTTGTTTTTAAGTTTATAGTTTAATAGTTTAGTTGCGAGTGAGCGAGCGAGGGGCAGCTGCGTGTGATTAGGCCGAGCAGTGAAACCCGGCCTCGACAGACCCAAGGGGTGACTACAAACACAGCCACCCCACCACCCAGGCCCTCACCCCACCCAGACACTCACCCCACCCAGGCCCTCACCCCAGGCCCACCCCACCCAGGCCCACCCCACCCAGACCCTCACCCCCAGGCCCTCACCCCCAGACCCACACCCCTAGGCCCTCACCCCCAGACCCTCACCCCCAGACCCTCACCCCCAGGCCCACCCCACCCAGGCCCTCACCCCCAGACCCTCACCCCCAGACCCTCACCCCCAGACCCTCAAACCCCAGGCCCTCAACCCCAGACCCTCACCCCACCCAGACCCTCACCCAATACTCTCCCCTCCGATACCCATTCCCACCCCGCCATACCCCCCACCCATACCGTGCCCCTATACCCACCCGTACTCTCCCCCCCACCCCATACCCACCCCAACATCATTCTAAAACAAGTCTGTGAGTTTTGTTTTTTTAATTAACGGTGCATTAACCTGCGTGCGTGCGGTGCCCCGCGTTACAGAACGGCCCTTTCTCCATTCACGTCCGCCAGATATGCTACAAGGGTGCAATGTTAACGGCACAGCGGTGAGGGTTGTGGAGTGGTGGTGGGGGGTGTACGGAGGTCGCGCGTGAGCGACGGGGAGGGGTTGTTGGCAGAGGAGCGGCGTCGTTTACATTTTGCTATTCGCGTCTTGAATATGGAACGGAACGTCGGAATAAATGATCTGACGATGCTCACGGGCGGAGCCAAATTTCAATAGGATCATTGGGGTTTATTAGAACTAGCAGGTAAAGCTTCAACCACGCCCGGCCGCCTTTGTCTCCCCAGTGGCGATGTTCACACACCGCACACCAGTTACTCGTTTGACGGCTGAGTCGACCTAGGGGAGGCCCGGGACCGGTTCAAATAATCGTCACCGGTGGTGGCCGTGAACGGGTATCGAACTCGGTGTCGCCGGGTTCGTAGCGCGCTAACCACTACACCACCGCTCCCCACAAAGATCCCCTGTATAGCCTTAACAGACTGTAGGGGCAAGTGCTGTTAGCGAGCAGCACCTATGAAGGCCGGTAACGGCACACGAGGGGGTGGGGTGGCCAGCACCACGCCCGACCGCCTTTGTCTCCCCCAGTGGCGATGTTTACTACACACACCGCACCGGGTACTCATTTGAGGCCGAGTCGACCTAGGGGAGGCCCGGGACCGGTTCAGATAACCGTCACCGGGTGTTGGCCGTGAGCTGGAATCGAACACCCGGGTCGCCGGGTTCATAGCGGTAGCGTAGCGCGCTAACCACTACACCACCGCTCCCCACACACACTCACACGCACGCGCGCGTCCATATCTGCAGACACACGCAACGTTTCAGGGTGCGTACGGCAGTAAACTACTTAAATAATAAATCAATGCTGCCCGAAGAACGCCTCAGACCTGCAACACTTTGATGATTTGTATGGCGCTGTACCCGCAGAGGGGTTTGGGGGGGGTGCGTGACATCAGCAGGCACACTCCGTCACGCTTCCGCATACGGGTCACGTGACAGATGTGACGTCACAGCTCACTTGCCGTGCTAATTTTTTTAAATATTTTTGCATGGTGTACCGTCTGGAAAGTACCCACGTGGCAAAAAAAAAATCAAGTTTGTTGCATGTCGGGAAGTACGCTAAACATTTTGTACAGACACGCACATTCACAAATTTCTCTTTTTTTTATATATAGAAGATAAATCGGCATCTTGCAAACCCCGACTGCCACCGTGCGGCATGTTATCACGTGCCAGGGACTCTACGAGATGATAGGACGATAGTCCCGAGTCCATAATGGGCAATGAGTAACGGCAAGGCGGTTACGATAAGCGACTCACAGAATTGTGCGCAGTCGCGTACACAGAGTCCACGACTTCCCTGAAGGCATTCACCTTCAGCGAGCGCGATGGCGATCACTAACAACGTGGTTCCAATTGGACCCCTCGGTCGACGGCTGCGTCATCGCCGCACGCCCGTCGAATAAAAAGCAAGGGACAGGTCCTTACTTACTAATAACTCCTTACTAACAAGTCCTTACTTACTAACAACTCCTTACTTAGTAACAACTCCTTACTTACTAACTACTTACTTACTAACAACTCTTTACTTAGTAACAACTCCTTACTTACTAACAACTCCTTACTTACTAACAACTCCTTACTAACAACTCCTTGCTTACTAACAACTCCTTGCTTACTAACAACTCCTTACCAACAACTCCTTACTTGCTAACAACTCCTTGCTTACTAACAACTCCTTGCTTACTAACAACTCCTTACCAACAACTCCTTACTTGCTAACAACTCCTTACTTACTAACAACTCCTTGCTTACTAACAACTCCTTGCTTACTAACAACTCCTTACTAACAACTCCTTACTAACAACTCCTTACCAACAACTCCTTACTTACTAACGACTCCTTACTTACTAACAAGTCCTTGCTTACTAACAACTCCTTACTTACTAACAACTCCTCACTAACAACTCCTTACTTACTAACAAGTCCTTACTTACTAACAACTCCTTACTTGCTACTCCTTACTTACTAACAACTCCTTACTTACAACTCCTTACTAACAACTGCTTACCAACAACTCCTCACTAACGATTCCTTACTTGCAAACAACTCCTTTCTTACTAACAACTCCTTACTTACTAACAACTCCTTACTTACTAACTCATTACTTACAACTCCTTACTTACTAACAACTCATTACTTACAACTACTTACTTACTAACAACTCCTTACTTACTAACAACTCCTTACTTACTAACCCCGAGCCCTCAATACTCTGATAGTGTGCTGTTTTTGAGTTGTACGCCTTTTGGCGTCTTCTGGTCCAACACCAGTGGAGACTAAAGGGCTCTAAGAAAAGCCGTCTCGGGTGTGGACCAATCAAATTCAAGGACAGTGCCAATATTATTATCAGAGTTGTCTCTTTTGTTTGCATTTTGACTGCTTGTGTTGTGGTTATTGCAAACATGATGCCTTGAATAAAGGTGTCAGTTTTTGTGCCAGTTAAAAAGGGTAAAACCTATTCCTATATCTTGTTTCTGGCAAAGGAGGTCTCATAATGTAAATGCTCACCCCGAGCCCTCAATACTCTGATAGCGCGCTGTTTTTGAGTTGTACGCCTTTTGGCGTCTTCTGGTCCAACACCAGTGGAGACTAGGCTCTAAGAAAAGCCGTCTCGGGTGTGGACCAATCAAATTCAAGGACAGTGCATATTATAATCAGAGTTGTCTCTTTTGTTTGCATTTTGACTGCTTGTGTTGTGGTTATTGCAAACATGATGCCTTGAATAAAGGTGTCAGTTTTTGTGCCAGTTAAAAAGGGTAAAACCTATTTCTATAACTCCTTACTTACTAACAACTCGTATAATTTTTCATTGCTGGAGGGTTTGCCACCCCCCCCTACCTGAAAATCCTGGCTCCGTCATTGGCGATGCTGCCCGCTGCTAAACTATTAACTATTTTTTTACTTTACCAGGTAAGGTCCAACTGAGCTGTAACTCAACTCTGTCTGTTGTATCCTCGAATCTTGTAACTCGATGTTAACCCACTTCCCAATGTGGTATCGGCTGCGAACTTGGCTATACTTATGTCATACCGATGACAATACTACATTCTATCATAAAAATTAAATAAAAAAAATCTATATTTTCAAACAATCTTTTTTACATGTAATGTTTCGGCTCGGCTCTAATTGTCCACGCTCAACTCGCGTTGGCTGTAGTTGGTCACGGGCATCCCTTACGTTATGGCCAAGCCTCGGTGTCCACTTCCTAGAGTCGTGGAGTTCTTCCATTACTAGTACGGTACATTTCATGAAAGCGTGTTTTTAAAATATTACTTATTTTAGAAGCGACCTGGCTATCACAGAGGGTGGCTTATCCATTAGCATCATGTGGAAATGTATAGCAGAAGCCACATGCTCTGAACGCGCGTTTCCAATCGACTCATGAGACCCATGGAGACCCACAGCGATCCAGAGATCCATGTAGAACTATAAAAACCCAGAGAGACACTCAGAGACCCATACTAATACTAAATTAGTATTTTTTCCCAGTTAAACGAGTGTGTTTTTATTACACGCTTTCTATTAACTCACTGCTGTGTCTGTTGTTGTTGTATCCTCAAATCTCAAACTCAATGTTAACCCACTTCCCAATGTGGTATCGACTGCAGACTTGGTTATACTTACGTCATACTGATGACATTACTATATTCTATCATAAAAAGATGTATTTTTTTACATTATTTTTTATATGTTAAGTTTTCTGCTTGGGTCTAATTGTCCACGGTCAACTCACGTTGGCTGTAAATCACCACGGGGTCCCCCTTACGTTGTGGCCAAGCTTCGGGGCCAACTTCCTGGAGTCGTGGAGTTCTTCCATTACTCGTACGGTACATTGAATTAAAGCGTGTTCTTTAAAAAAGTATTTTAAAATATTACTTATTTGTATCGACTTTTGTAATTAAACAAGATCAGTACATTCTTCACTATACATTTGTGTTTTTTTTCATTAACAAACTCTATATTCTTTGGTTCTATTCGGTAAAGACAGCCTGGTCCCTTCACCTGATGAAGGCCGCTTGTGTTGTGGCCGAAACGTCGTGATTTTTGTTGTTTTATTTTTTACCTACTACGTGGTGACTTTACCGAATAGAACCAAAGAGTATGGATCCTTGCGGTCACTAAAGCTTTAAATCTAGAAACTCTATATTCTTAACTTAAAACATTAATTTATATCAGTAATTTTTTGACACAGAGAATGGTTTATTTTTTGGATTAGCGCAAATTTGTTTTATTAACCGCGGCTGCCCTGCCCCGGCCATTAGCGCGGACATTCGGGCGTTCTCTCGTCGCTCCGATTCGGAGACTTTAATGCGCGCTCATGCGCGGCGATTTGAAATCCCGTGAAGCTCACCTCTAATGCCTCCCAACCCAGGGTGATCTCATTTGAACCCCGGTGTGCAAAGGAAGTGACGGGGGTGGGGGAGGGGAGGGCGAGGTAGTGGTGGTGGACTAGCGGTGAAGGTGGTGGTCGTGCTGGTGGTGGTGGTGGCGGTGGAGAACGATGGGGTGGGTGCGGTGGGATCAGGTGGGGTGGTGATGATGGTGGCGGTGGAGAGCGGTGGTCGTAGCGGTTAGCGCCGACGCCGCGCTACGAACCCGGCGACCCGGGGTTCGATTCCCGCTCGCGGCCGACGCCGGTGACGATTCCCTGAACCGGTCCCGGGCCTCCCCCTAGGTCGACTCGGCCTCAAACGAGCACCTGGTGCGGTGCGCGCAAACATCGCGGCCGGGCGTGGCGATGGCCACTCGCCCCCTAAGTGTGCCGTGCCGGCCGTCACAGGTGCTAGGTTACAGCACTTGCCGCCGCTCCCCCCCCCAGCAGTCTGTTAAATCTCGACGAAATCTTGAGCGTGTTAAAGGCTATACGACGGCACGCTACCCCGGGGGGTGGTGGTGGTGGTTTGGGGGGGGGGGGGCGCGTTGGGACAGCCGCAGAAGCACACGGCGGGGGGTTGTGGGGGGTTGTGGGGGGCTGGGGGGGGCCGGGGTTACGGTCACCGCGCGTGGCACTGGCGTCGGCCAGAGACGGGACGAAAACTCAAAATATAAGAAAAAGTTTTAGTCGTTCTGACAATAACACAGGAGGGATGACCAGGTGTTGAAAACACCAAACCGAAGCCCTTTTTTTTTTGTTGCAAGGAATCCTGTCGACATTAACCACACACGGTTTTTGCTCGCGGTGAAACATGCAAACACAAACACACACGATTGAAAGCTTTCGTGACTGCGGGGATTCATATTCTTGGTTCCTTCGGTAAAGTCACCACCGCGTTAGAAGGGAAACAATAACATAATCCAAGTTTCATTGTTTAACAGTTTCATTATTTTATCGTTTCTACGTGACTTTACCGAAAGAACCAAGAATACGGCACGCATGCTTCGGTAGCATGCGACGATGATGCATCGTCTTTGAAACTGATTTGGCCCACGCCAGAGACGGCTTTCTTTGGAGCCTCGTTCTCCATCGGCGTTGGACCCAGAGGACGACGCCAAAAA
Organism: Petromyzon marinus; assembly: GCF_048934315.1. Taxonomy (NCBI): domain Eukaryota; kingdom Metazoa; phylum Chordata; class Hyperoartia; order Petromyzontiformes; family Petromyzontidae; genus Petromyzon; species Petromyzon marinus. The sequence continues at coordinate 5,028,830 of NC_133736.1, read as the reverse complement.
AGGCGAACAGCGCAAGGACAATGCCACTAATCGGGACAGCCACTATCAGGAGCTCGGGGCAAGGGAACATCCCAAAAGAAAACGATTTCGTTGTTTATTTTAACAAGGTGTTAATGCCCCCCCCCGCCCCCTCTCACACCGAGCTTCTTCTGTAGCAGATACTTTCTTGTTTCGTAGAAGCGAACCTGGCCACCACGAATGATAGCTTGCTCAACAAAAAGTGGCTTCATCATCGTCGGCGTCGGCGTCGTGTGGAAATTGATTTTTTCCGACGGTAAAGTCACAAACGTAGAATGGGAATAAAATAATAAAATAATAAAACAATAAAAACGCAATCAAATAAAATTCACCACGACGTTTTCGGGAAGACGGCGTCTCAATGAACACCGCTAAGCTTGGCACCGTTATTGTAAGCTGGGTGGGAGGAGCGGAGCGCCTTGACGAAGGAGGTTTTTACACATCAACAGAAGAATTTAGCATTGAAGTAGCCGCGAGTTAATATGTTGGATTAGCAAGGGTGTTAAAAAAGTGTTAAAATGCGTGATGTCGATTCTACACGTGGAGGGGAGGGGGGGGGGGAGGGGTGGAAACCGGAGGTCGCCCTGAAGAAAAATCAAACGCGACGACGGGGAGGGAGAGAGAGAGAGAGACACACGCAGACTCCAAATATACAGCAGCAGCGGGCGTCAGGGGCCGAGATCGAACCCGCGACCTCCCGCATACCGGCTGAGGTAGTCAACATCTCCTAAGCCATCGTTACGGTGGCCACGAGATGTTAACTCCATCGCCTGGTGTGCAGACAGGAGGTCGTGGGGGTTCCGATCCCGACAGGGACGCCTGCTGCTGCGGCTGCTGCGTACTCGGAGTTTGCGCGTTCTCTACATGGTCACGTCAATTTTTTGCCCTCGGTCAAACATCAGCGCGTTTTGGAGCATTTGGCCGCCTTACTCTTTGGGTTCTATTTGGTAAAGTCACGTAGTAGGTAAAAAAATAAAAAAATAAAACAACAAAAAATCTCGACGTTTCGGGCCACAACACAAGCGGCCTTCATCAGGTGAAGGGACCGGGCTGTCTCGGGGACAGCGCTGGAGTGAAACACAGCCACGCTCAGACCGCGGACCTTTAAAGCTGTGTGCGGTCTGAGCGTGGCTGTGTTTCACTCCGGCGCTGTCCTCCAGACAGCCCGGTCCCTTCAACCTGATGAAGGCCGCTTGTGTTGTGGCCGAAACGTCGTGATTTTTTGTTGTTTCATTTATTTTTTTTACCTACTACGTGACTTTACCGAATAGAACCAAAGAGTATGGATCCTTGCAGTCACGAAAGCTTCAAATCTATATTTGGCTGCCTCTATGAATATGCGCACGGCGACGATGATGATGATGACGATGAGCCGCCACTTCACTGGGCTATCATTTGTGATGGCCAGGTGGCTTCTGACGAAGAGCTGCATAAGCTCAGTGGGGGCCTTACTTGGTCAAATAAAACATTGTTTTGGTTTATGAAGCCGGGGCCGGCCCGCCGGGGCTTTAACCGCAAGCCGTCCTGCTATCGCTGGGCCGTGTCGCCACCCACGCACCTTCTGATGAGCACGGATGGCTACGTACGGTTTGCGAAAAGAAGTTCAACATACATCCACGACACCACACACGATGCTACACTGCGCGCTACGATGTTAAAAATTGAAAACGAATTTCTCTCCAAGTGCCCGTTACGTTTGGCTTGTCGTCCCTACCCCCGCCCCCCCTCGCACCTCTCGATTAGCACGGTCGGCTACGTACGGTTGCGAAAGCCGCTCAGCGTACACGCGCGTACACGCGCGTACACACGCGTACACGCGCGTACACGCGCGTACACGCGCGTACACGCGCGTACACGCGCGTACACACGCGTACACACGCTTACAACCCGCCGCCCCCCCCCATCACAGACCTCTACAGAGTGTGGCGGCTCGCTGGGGGCCTACGTGACGGGCGGAGGACAACGGCCGCCACAGGAAACCACCGGGAAAGCACCGGGAACGCGTCGGTGAGCCTCGGCGAGCAAGACCCAGACAGCGGAGACTTCCGACAACGGAACGGCGTTTTTTTTTCCTTCCCCACCCCCCGCTCCCCCCCCCCCGTGACCCCCCCCCCACCGCCCCCCCCCCAAACCCCCGACCCCCGACCCCCCCCGATCGCCGTCTTTCCGTCTCCCCGTTCCGTTCCGTTGCAATGACGGCTTAATTTTTTGGGTGATTTCGAAAACGGTTTTTTTTTTGGGTTCGGACACGTTCGCTTTGTTGTGGTACGGAGTTAAGACTGACGGCCTTAATCTAAAGTTGCCTTGTAGTTGTTGTTGTGGTTGTGGTTGTTGTTGTTTGTTGTTGTTTGACTTTGCATCCCACTGGGATTTTTTTTTGCACACAGCGTTGGTGGTGTACACGGTCGCTTTGCTCAGGAATATTTTTGCTGGTTTTATTATTCACGGATTTTCTGTTTGCACAAAGTCACCACACGTAGTCACTTTAAGATGTTTTTCTTTATGAGACCTCCTTTGCCAGAAACAAGATATAGGAATAGGTTTTACCCTTTAAACTGGCACAAAAACTGACACCTTTATTCAAGGCATCATGTTTGCAAAAACCACAACACAAGCAGTCAGAATGCAAACAAAAAAGAAGACAACTCTGATAATAATATTGGCACTGTTCTTGAATTTGATTGGTCCACACCCGAGACGGCTTTTCTTAGAGCCCTTTAGTCTCCACTGGTGTTGGACCAGAAGACGCCAAAAGGCGTACAACTCAAAAACAGCGCACCATCAGAGTATTGAGGGCTCGGGGTGAGCATTTACATTATTTACAATGCTCACCCTGAGCCCTCAATACTCTGATGGTGCGCTGTTTTTGAGTTGTATGCCTTTTTGGCGTCTTCTGGTCCAACACCAATGGAGACTTAAGGGCTCTAAGAAAAGCTGTCTCGGGTGTGGACCAATCAAATTCAAGGACAGTGCATATTATCAGAGTTGTCTTCTTTTTTGTTTGCATTCTGACTGCTTGTGTTTGTGGTTTTTGCAAACATGATGCCTTGAATAAAGGTGTCAGTTTTTTGTGCCAGTTAAAAGGGTAAAACCTATTCCGATGTTTTTCTTGTTCACGTTTTTGTTTTTTTGTTGTGGTTGCACCCGATGGCGCACAGGGCTATACCAAAATAAATGAACCGAAACTGAAAACTGAACTTCTGCTTTTTGGACCGGTTCTCTTCACAGACGTTAACAAACCGTGTCGACCCTTCCCGCGGGGCCTCTCCCCGCCGCGGATTCGAGGTAAGGCTTTCGAAGCCAAGGTTATCCACGAGAGGGCTTGGTTTTGGGTTTGGATCGCGCACATTTGAACGTGTCGTTTAAGCCCGCCGCCACCCGACACGGCCGATCGGCGAGGGGTTCAGTCACGTGAGCAAAAACCGTGCCAGTTAGTTAGTAGTTCAAGCACGTACCGCGGCGTGTCGGAGAGGAGTACTCGACTCGTAAATGCTGTGGGTTGACTCTCCAACACGCCGGTTAGTGCTGAACTAGTAACGAATTGGCCACGTTCCGTTTACCGGACAAACGTTTCCAATTTGGCTGTGTGTCGGGTGGTGGCCGGTTTGACGGCACATTGATATTCACGCGACCTTAACCAAAATAAAACCTCGATTAGAGCGTCCTGTATTGGATGAGAGTTCTGTATTCTGATGAAGCGAGGGTTCTGCATCGTGCAAAAAAAACACCCGCCATTCGCCACTAGGCGGCAGTGGCGTGACCACGGCGCAAGTGCCAGGCTGCGTGCACTTTGAGGCCAGGTCAAGCGTCGAAGGCTCGCTGCTGGCAGGTCACGGGGCAGACCCAGCAGGTGCCATGGGTTGAGCGGCTTGAGATGACCGGCAGATGCACCACCTGCGCTGCCCCGCTGTGCCAGGCTAGGTGCAGGTCACGGGACAGACCCAGGTGTCATGGGTTAGACCGAAATGACTGGCAGATACATCATCTGGGCTCCCCGCTGTGCCAGGCTAGGTGCAGGTCACGGGACAGACCCAGGTGTCATGGGTTTGACTGAAATGACCGGCAGATGCACCACCTGCGCTGCCCCGCTGTGCCAGGCTAGGTGCAGGTCACGGGACAGACCCAGGTGCCATGGGTTAGACCGAAATGACTGGCAGATACACCATCTGCGCTCCCCGCTGTGCCAGGCTAGGTGCAGGTCAGGACAGACCCAGGTGCCATGGGTTAGACCGAAATGACTGGCAGATACACCATCTGCGCTCCCCGCTGTGCCAGGGCTAGGTGCAGGTCACAGGACAGACCCAGGTGCCATGGGTTAGACCGAAATGACTGGCAGATACACCATCTGCGCTCCCCGCTGTGCCAGGCTAGGTGCAGGTCACAGGGACAGACCCAGGTGCCATGGGTTGGACCGAGATGACTGTCAGATACACCACCTGTGCTCCCTCAATGTGCCAGGCTAGGTGCAGGTCACAGGACAGACCCAGGTGTCATGGGTTAGACCGAGATGACTGGCAGATACACCACCAGCTGTAATCCTCAGTGTGCCACCACGCTGCGTTTTATCCGCCCGGCGCTCCGCTCGTTGTTGTGAGCATCGCTCCTCTGCCCTCCGTTGTTGTTGGCGACCGCCCTCCAACTGTCCCAGTAAGCAGCGTCCTGCACGAGCCTCCTCCTCCTCCTCCTCCTCCACGGAGGCCGATGTCGACACCGCCGGTACCAGTCTCCGGCAAGTCCACTCGGCTCCATATCCTGCCGCACCGTGTCAGCGCCCCCGTCTCTTCTCCAGCGCGTGCCAAACCCGTTGACACGCGCACGCGCGCACTCTCGCACTCACTCCCCCACAGGCGCTGTTGAGTCACCGTGTCTCTCTCTCTCTCTCCCTCCGTCCCTCCCTCCCTAGCAGAATCACCATCACGCACACGTCTGGAATGTGGCCATGCATCAGGAGCGGAGTGTCGGGGTGGCGCGTCGGGGCTGGTGCAGGAGAAGTCTCGAAGGCTCGCTGCTGGCAGAAAGGTCAACGGGACAGACCCAGCAGGTGCCATGGGATTGACTGGCTGAGACGACTGGCCGATGCACCACCCGTGCTCCCCCACTGTGCCAGGCTAGGTGCAGGAGGTCACGGGATAGAGCCAGGTGCCATGGGATTGACTGACTGAGACGACTGGCCGATGCACCACCCGTGCTCCCCCACTGTGCCAGGCTAAGTGCAGGAGGTCACGGGACAGAGCCAGGTGCAATGGGATTGGCTTACTGAGATGACTGGCTGATGCACCACCTGTACGCTCTCCCCCCCCCCACCCCTACTGTGCCAACTCGCTGCGTTTTAGCCGCCCCGGCGCCCCGCTGGTTGTTGTGAGCGTCGCTGCTCCGCCCTCCGTTGTTGTCGGAGGGCAACCGCCTCCCAACTGCCCAGTAGCAGCGTCCTTCACGAGGCCTCCTGCATAGCCGCCGAAGGGCAAAGACCAAGATCCCCCCCGTGTAGCGAGGAGCACCTATGAAAGGCCGGTACGGCGCACGAGAGGGGTGGGTGGCCGGCACAACCCCCGACCGCCTTTGTCTCCCCAGTGACGACGTTTAGCTACGCGCCGCGCCACGCACTCATTTAAGGCCGGGTCGATCTACGGGACGGCCCACTGGGACCGGCTGAGAAACTGGTCACCGGTGGTTGGCCGCCAGCGGGAATCGAACCCGGGTCGCCGGGTTCGTAGCGTCGACCGCTAGACCACCGCCGCACTCCCAGCTGCCCGGGAGCGACCTTCACGAGCCTCCTCCACGTAACCACACGGCCGCCGCCGCCGCCGCCGCCGCTGTCACCACCGCCGCCGCTCCAGACATCGCCGCGCCCGGCACGCCCTGCCGAGGAGGGGACGCGTCGAACGGCAAAAAAGCGGCAAACCGAAAGGAGAACCGAGTATCCGGCGAGCAGAACGGGGAGCAGCGGAAGCCGGACTTTGCCAAGAGCCAGTTTAACACGTAGCCGGGATTTCGCGATCAATATCATCCACAGTAGATGTTTGTGGGGTTAGATCTCGTAAAAATATAAATGTTGTGTCGTTGCCAAAGCCATTCCCCACACCCACCACACCCCACCCACGCCACTCACCCCATCTCCCCTCCACTCCCTCCTCCTCATCACTCCAACCCCCTTTCTCTGGAGACAGAAGGATCTGCCTAAACCGATAGCAGATGTGCCTCGTAACCCCCACGCACGAGCACGCAAACAAAGACACACCACACAGATCCCCGCCCCGCCCTCCCCCACACCGTGTAGCCTGCTGGGATAAGTGCCGTGAGCGGGCACCCGCGAAGGCCGGCCGAAGCGCTGGGGGTGGGGGTACACGACGGGATGCCTTGGTCGTGTGGCCGGGACAACCATACCACGTGCGCCAGGTACTCGTTTAAGGCTGGGTCTACCTAGGGGAGGGCCAGCAGCGGTTGAGAAACTTGGCACAGATGCACTCACGCACGCGTGCAACACACAAAGACAAAGATCCAACCCCCCCCCCTCCCCCGTATAGACTTAACAGACTGTTAGGGTAAGTGCTGGTGGTGAGTAGCAGCAGCAGCAGCACCTGCATAAGGCCTACCGGCACTGTGGCACACGAGGGGGGTGGGTGTCCGGCACCACGCCCGGCCGCCTTTGTCTCTCCCCCACAGTGTCGAAGTTTACGACACGGCACGGCACCAGGTAACTAATTTGAGGCCGAGTCGACCGAGGGGAGGCACCATGACCAGTTCAGACAACCGTCACTGGGCGATTGTGCCGGGCTAGGTGCACCTACAAAACAAGACGAGACAAAGATCCCCCGCGTAGCCCCAACAAGACTGCTGGGGCGAGTGCTGTCAGCCAGCAGCAGCGCCTACGAAGGCCGGCAGAGTGGCACACGACGGGGTTGGGTGGGCCAACGCTGCACAACACACGCGGCACTCTCACGCACTAAGACGCACTTATGTAAACAAACAAAGATTAAGATCCCTCGTACAGCAGCCTTAACAGACTGCTGGGGGCAAGTGCTGTTAGCGCAGCAGCAGCAGCAGCACCTACGAAGGCCGGCACGGCACACGACGGGGTGAGGGGTGGCCAACACCACGCCTGGCCGCCTTTTGCCGAACTAGGTTTGGGGCCAAAGCACCGGTTCAGATAATCGTCACCGATTGTTGGCCGCGAGCGGGAATCGAACTCGGGTCGGCAGGGTTCGTAGCGCAGCGCTAACACAGCGACACCAACAGCTCCCCGTACACTTCCACGCCCCAACACACACTCGCACACGCACTAGGACACACCATAACGAGTTAGGTTCCAGAGGCCTGTGTTCGCGAGTCCAACTCTTACTCCTGCCGGTTCCAAACACGCTGTACGGCGTGTACACTAAACACGGGGAATGGCTTTAAAAGTTGTATAATCTCCTGTAGATGTAGATGCCACTGGTTCTGCACGTTCTGCAGATGTAGATGCCACTGGTTCTTCACGTTCTGCAGATGTAAATAGCACTATTTCTTCACGTTCTGCAGATGTAGATGCCACTGGTTCTTCGTGTTCTGTAGATGTAGATGCCACTGATTTCTTCATGCTCTGCAGATGTAGATGCCACTTGTTCTTCATGTTCTGTAGATGCCACTGGTTCTTCACGTTCTGCAGATGTAGATGTCACTGGTTCTTCATTTTCTGCAGATGTAGATGCCACTGGTTCTTCATGTTCTGTAGATGTAGATGCCACTGGTTCTTCATGTTCTGTAGATGTAGATGCCACTGGTTCTTCACGTTCTGCAGATGTAGATGCCACTGGTTCTTCACGTTCTGCAAATGTAGATGCCACTGGTTCTTCACGTTCTGCAGATGTAGATACCACTATTTCTTCACGTTCTGCAGATGTAGATGCCACTGGTTCTTCATGTTCTGTAGATGTAGATGCCACTGATTCTTCATGTTCTGTAGATGCCACTGGTTCTTCATTTTCTGCAGATGTAGATGCCACTGGTTCTTCATGTTCTGTAGATGCACTGGTTCTTCACGTTCTGCAGATGTAGATGCCACTGGTTCTTCATTTTCTGCAGATGTAGATGCCACTGGTTCTTCATGTTCTGTAGATGTAGATGCCACTGGTTCTTCATGTTCTGTAGATGTAGATGCCACTGGTTCTTCACGTTCTGCAGATGTAGATGCCACTGGTTCTTCACGTTCTGCGGATGTAGATGCCACTGGTTCTTCATGTTCTGTAGATGCCACTGATTCTTCATGTTCTGTAGATGCCACTGGTTCTTCATTTTCTGCAGATGTAGATGCCACTGGTTCTTCATGTTCTTGTAGATGCCACTGGTTCTCCATGTTCTGTAGATGTAGATGCCACTAGTTCTTCATGTTCTGGTAGATGTAGATGCCACTGGTTCTTCATGTTCTGTAGATGTAGATGCCACTGGTACCTCATGCTCTGTAGATGTAGATGCCACTGGTTCTTCATGTTCTGTAGATGTAGACGCCACTGGTTCTTCATGTTCTGCAGACGTAAATACCAACTGGTTCTTCAGATGTCAACTCCCTCAGCTGGTATGCAGGAGGTCGTGGGTTCAATCCGGACCCTGACGCCTGTTGCTGTGTATTTGTAGTTTGAGCATCTCTCTCTCTCTCCCCCCATGGTCACGTGGAATTTTCTCCGGGCTCTCCGGCTTTTCCCGTGTTGATGTTGCCTCGAAAGAACAGCGTCTGCGACTCAGTTGCATTGTCTTTGAATCTGATTGGCCTACACCAGTGACATGAACCCTCTACATGCCCTAGCCTCACTACCAGTGTTAGACCAACAGGCGAACACAGTAGCAAAAAGACAATGCAAGTATCAACGTATTATAATAGCTCGGTTTGAGCAGCGATAACCGTGGGACCTTTTTGGCAGTGTCAAAAATATTTTAAAAAATAAGAAATATTTAAAAAAACTTTTTTTTTAAAACACGCTTTTATGAAATGTACCCTAATAGTGATGGCAGAACTCCACGACTCCAGGAAGTTGGCCCTGAAGCTTGGCCATAACGTAAGGGGGACCCCCGTGGCCAATTACAGCCAACGTCAGTTGACCGTGGACAATTAGACCCGAGCCGAAATATAACATAAAAAATAATTTTTAAAAATATAGATTTTTTAATATTTTTTTATGATAGAATATACTATTGTCATCAGTATGACATAAGTATAACACGTTTGCAGTCGATACCACATTGGGAAGTGGGTTAAAATTGAGTTACAAGATTTGAGGATACAACAACAACAACAGACAGAGTGAGTTAATAAAAAAGCGTGCAAAAAATAAAAGGTTTTAAAACAGGTGTGATAAGATGTTCAAACACCCAAGGAATCAAGTACTGCATTAACCACACAAATGGCACTCGTGATAAACCACGCAAATCAAACGTACCCTGATGATAACAATAATAATAATGTGTGCATTGTTACTGAAACTGATTGGCCTGACTCACCACCGGTGTTAGGAAAATTAAACTATTTACCTGGGTAAGGCCCACTAGGCTATACAGTGGCGCCTTAATCACGTGGAGATGTACAGCAGCCAAAATAGTGTCAAGCGCATGTTTCTCAATGTGGAGGGGAAAACCGGAGGACCCGGATAAAAAAAAAATCCACGCGACCACAGAACGAGACGCGGAAACTCCAAATATACAGCAGCAGCAGCAGCAGGCGTCGTCAGGGTCGGGATCGAACACACGACCTCCTGTATACCAGGCGAGGTAGTTAACATCTCCTAGCCACCATGATGATGATGAGAGAGAGACACGCAAACTCCAAATATACAGCAGCAGCAGGCGTCAGGGTCGGGATCGAACACACGACCTCCTGCATACCAGGCGAGGTAGTTAACATCTCCCTGGCCACTGTGATGATGAGAGAGAGACACGCAAACTCCAAATATACAGCAGCAGCAGGCGTCGTCAGGGTCGGGATCGAACACACGACCTCCTGCATCCCCGGCAAGGGTATTAACATCTCCTAGCCACCGTGATGATGGTGAAAGAGAGAGATATGCAGTACGCGTCAAGGGTCGGGATCGAACCCACGACATCCTGAATACCAGGCGAGGTAGTTAACATCTCCTAGCCACCGTGATGATGATGATGGAGAGAGAAATACGTGCAAACTCCAAATATACAGCAGGCGTCAGGGTCCGGGATTGAACCCACGACCTCCTGTATACCAAGCGACGTAGTTAACATCTCCTAGCTACCATGATGATGATGATCATGAGAGAGAGAGAGAGAGAGACACGCGCAAACTCAAACATACAGCAGCAACAGCAGCAGCAGGCGTTCAAGTGTCGGGATCGAACCCACGAGAACTCCTGCCTACCAGGGCGAGGTAGGTCAACGGCACCTCACGGCCACCAACAACAACAAAAAAAAGGCGAACACGGCACAGAGGCAACGTCACGAGCAATCACCGGGTCCCCACGACACAATTCGTCGTGGGGACCCGGTGAGCAATCACCGGGTCCCCACGACACAATTCGTCGTGGGGACCCGGTGAGCAATCACCGGGTCCCCACGACACAATTCGTCGTGGGGACCCGGTGAGCAATCACCGGGTCCCCACGACACAATTCGTCGTGGGGACCCTGTGAGCAATCACCGGGTCCCCACGACACAATTCGTCGTGGGGACCCGGTGAGCAATCACCGGGTCCCCACGACACAATTCCCCCCCCCCCCGTCCGCCAGAGTGCCGCTAACGAAATGACGCCGACTGCCGCCGCGGTTTCGTTCCCAAGCCGGGAGCGGAGGTGGAGAAGGAAACTGGCCTCGTAGGAACGCCCAACGGCACGGCGGCCGGGATCGGCGAGAGATCTGCGTTGGCCTGACCGACGGGGCGAGAGGAAAAATCGGCGGGACCGGACGCGGCACTGCGCGATCCCCGTTGGCGGGCAGTGCGTCGGTGGTCTTTAACCCCACAGAGTTTCGGTGGGGAATGGAGGACGGGGAGGAGAGGGAGGGGAGGAGAGGGAGGAGAGGGAGGAGAGGGAGGAGAGGGAGAGAGGGAGGAGAGGGAGGGAGGAGAGGGGAGGGAGGAGAGGGAGGGAGGAGAGGGAGGAGAGGGAGGGAGGACAGGGAGGGAGGGAGACAGGGAGGAGAGGGAGGAGAGGGAGGAGAGGGAGGAGAGGGAGGGAGGAGAGGGAGGAGAGGGAGGGAGGGAGGGCGGGAGGACAGGGAGGGAGGGAGACAGGGAGGAGAGGGAGGGAGGAGAGGGAGGAGAGGGAGGGAGGAGAGGGAGGGAGGGAGGAGAGGGAGGGCGGGAGGAGAGGAGAGGGAGGAGAGGGAGGAGAGGGAGGGAGGGCGGGAGGAGAGGAGAGGGAGGAGAGGGAGGAGAGGGAGGGAGGGAGGAGAGGGAGGAAAGGCGGGAGGACAGGGAGGGAGGGAGACAGGGAGGAGAGGGAGGGAGGGCGGGAGGACAGGGAGGGAGGAGGGAGGAGAGGGAGGAGAGGGAGGGAGGAGAGGGAGGAGAGGGAGAAGAGGGAGGGAGGGAGCCGACTGTGGCGAGCATACTGTGCAGGAGGAAACACTTTCACACGCGCAAAGCACACCTACACACGTGAATCGAATCTCCTTACCAACACAACGCACGCAATAAATACACAACATGGGGGCACGGGGCGGGGAAATGCGGTGGGGGGGGAAACGCGACCGTAAGCGAATCTCGATTTAAAGCTTTCGTGACTGCAATGATTCATCTTCTTTGGTTCTTTCGGCAAAGTGACTTTACCGAAAGAACCAAAGAAGACGTAAGAGAATCGCCGCGCAAATTCGATCACGCGAATTGGACAGGCGTTTTGCTTTCAGGAAAAAATGACTGATGATGAAACGGAGATGACGATTAAGCTTGTGTTGCGATCGAAACGTCATGGTCTCTTTTTATTGCTGTTATTTTTGTTATTTTGTTATTGAACCTATCTACGTGGTGACTTTACCGAAAGACCCAAGGACATGAATTCCCGCGCCGCAGTCACGAAAGCTTTAAGTCAAGATTTAGCCACTGACGTCTTCGCCGGCGCAGAAAATTTGAACGCGTCGCGCGCCAAGCTCCGCTCTCGGGAATTTCGGAGGCGAGCGTCGAGCGTCCGGGTTTCGGCGTCTGTTAAACGACGGCCTGGGATGATGTTGACTACCTCGCCTGGTATGCAGGAGGTCGTGGGTCCGATGTTGACGCCTGCTGTATATTGAGTTTGCGGTGTCTCATCATCATTATGGTGGCTAGGAGATGTTAACTACCTCGCCTGGTGTACAGGAGGTCGTGGGTCCGATGTTGGCGCCTGCTGTATATTGAGTTTGCGGTGTCTCATCATCATCACGGTGGCTAGGAGATGTTAACTACCTCGCCTGGTACGCAGGAGGTCGTGGGTCCGATGCTGACGCCTGCTGTATATTTGGAATTTGCTGTATCTCTCTCATCATCATCATGGTGGCTAGGAGATGTTAACTACCTCGCCTGGTGTACAGGAGGCCGTGGGTCCGATGTTGACGCCTGCTGTATATTGAGTTTGCGGTGTCTCATCATCATCACGGTGGCTACGAGATGTTAACTACCTCGCCTGGTACGCAGGAGGTCGTGGGTCCGATGCTGACGCCTGCTGTATATTTGGAATTTGCTGCATCTCTCTCATCATCATTATGGTGGCTGTGAGATGTTAACTACCTCGCCTGGTGTACAGGAGGTCGTGGGTACGATGTTGGCGCCTGCTGTATATTGAGTTTGCGGTGTCTCATCATCATTATGGTGGCTAGGAGATGTTAACTACCTCGCCTGGTATGCAGGAGGTCGTGGGTCTGATGCTGACGCCTGCTGTATATTTGGAATTTTCTGTATCTCTCTCATCATCATTATGGTGGCTAGGAGATGTTAACTACCTTGCCTGGTGTACAGGAGGTCGTGGGTCCGATGTTGACGCCTGCTGTATATTGAGTTTGCGGTGTCTCATCATCATTATGGTGGCTAGGAGATGTTAACTACCTCGCCTGGTGTGCAGGAGGCCGTGGGTCCGATGCTGACGCCTGCTGTATATTTGGAATTTGCTGTATCTCTCTCATCATCATCACGGTGGCTAGGAAATGTTAACTACCTTGCCTGGTATGCTGGAGGTCGTGGGTTCAATCCTGACCCCGACGATGCCTGCTGTTGTATATTTGGAGTTTGGTTGTCTCTCTCTCGCTCATCATCACGGTGGCTTTGAGATGTTAACTACCTCGCCTGGTATGCAGGAGATCGTCAGTTCGATCCCGACCCCTGAAGATACCCCCTATATTCTAGATTTGAAGCTTTCGTGACTGCAAGGATTCACTCTTTTAATTCGTTTTACCTAAGTGACTTTACCGAATAAAAGCAAAGAGTATGCCTCCTATATATTTGGCGTTGGCGCGTCTCTTTCTCTCTCTCCGTGGCCGCGTGGATTTTTCTCCGCATTTATAATGGACGTCACGAGTTGTTTTTTTCCTTTCCCGTATTTGGATGCTGCTACGGATTTCCACGCGATCACGATGATGATAAGCCACCCCCTGCGTTGAACAGAAATCATTTGCGATGACCAGGTTATGCTCCTGAAATAAGAGCCACACACAGCTCGGTGTGAAGGGGAAACCTGACGCCTTGTTGAAATATTTTTTTAAAAAAAATAAATATATATCCACGGTAGAGGTTTTTTTTGGGCTGGATTGCGTGTCGTTAAAAAAACCCGCCACCACCCGACACGGCCAACCAGGTAAGGGGCGTCTCACTCCAGATTTGAAGTTTTCGTGACTTTCGGTAAAGCCGTCACGCGGTAGGTGGAACGTTTTAATAAATGAAATCACGGCGACGTTTCGATCGCAACACAAGCGACCGTCATCGGGAAGGAACAGACGCAGCAGCAGAACTGCTGCCATCGGAGAAAGAAGCTGCTGCCGCTGCCGCCGCCGCTGCCGCCGCTGCGACAGGGGGTTCTCATGTCGGATTTTGGTGGGCTCAACCCCGAGGGTAAAGTGTGCGGAGCACGAGAAGGAATTTGTACGTAAATGTAAATGTGAGAGACCAGCGTGTCAGGTGTGAGAAGGGCCTTCCCAGCCGACGTGAGGTGGCTGGGGAAACCCTCCTGGTGCCTGGGGGGCTGCCTCACGGATGTTGAGCCTGGCGGAGAGTCGGAAGTAACAGCTGAAACAGGCAGGTAAGGATGGATGCGTCACAGTCAGTTAAGACTTTGCTTAGTTGATAACGTCCTTCCAATGATTGCTCAGTTTGCATCCATCTTCCCAGGGTTGACGTTATGTCTGTGTTCATACGTCTGGATGGCTTCATGAACAAAACCTTTGATAGTAGCCCGAAGGGGTTTGCAGAGCACCTTGGTTGCCACGTAAACGGAACGTGCCAATTTCGTCACTAGTACAGCACACCTTGATGCTATTTGTGGCGCAAGCCTACGTGTTAAACTAAAACAATTTTTTTTTATCTTCAGCTCAGATCTTCTTTGGTTCTTTCGGTAAAGTCACCACGTAGAATGAGAATAAAATAATAAATTGATAAAATAAAATAACACAATAATATTCTCACGACGTTTCGGCCACAACACAAGCGGCCTTCATCAGGTGAAGGGGACGAGACTGTCTGGAGGACAGCGCTGGAGTGAACACAGCCAAGCGCTGAGAATATTATTGTGTTATTTTATTTTATCAATTTATTATTTTATTCTCATTCTACGTGACTTTACCGAAAGAACCAAAGAAGATGAATCCTTGCAGTCACAAAAGCTTTAAATCGAAATTCAGCTCAGATGTTTTGATTTAAAGCTTTCGTGACTGCAGGTATTCATATTTTTGGTTCTTTTTGTACAGTCACCACCATGTAGAAGGGAAACAATAAAACAATAAAAATATAAAACAATAAAATTCTCACGACGTTTCGACTGCAACACAAGCAATCATCATCAGGTGTGAAAAGCACAGCAAGAAAATTATAATTTTATTGTTTTATATATTTTTATTGTTTTATTGTTTCCCTTCTACGTGACTTTACCGAAAGAACCAATAACATAGCTCAGATGTTGTTTCGCAAATTCAGTTTTCGGAAACTCGCGGCCTGTTTAAAAATTCCGTGAAGGCAGTTCCGGGAAATTTCACCCCCACCCCCCCTCCACCCACCGCGCGCCATCGGTCGACCACGCCGGTGCCTCGGTGATAAATCGCCCCGGTGACAAATCGCACCGGCTCACCCGTCACACCTACGTGGCCAAACTGAGAGATTGCCGCACCCCCCGATTGGCACGGTTGGCAACGAACGGTGCGCCAAAGAAGTTCAGCAGACACGCGTGGGTGCGTGCGTACGTGCGTACGTGCGTGCAAACTAACCGAGCCGACGGGCTGCCACTCGCCCGGCGGCAAATTATCCGCTACGGGGGCGGCGCCGGCGATGACGACGGGGCGAGGGTCGGTGAGGTGATTCCGCGGGGCAAGTCGGGACAGCTGGCGGCTGCCTGGGGGTGGCGGCTGGCACCCACCCACCCCCCCAAAGCCTCTCCGGCCTGCGGTCTGGCGCACTGTCTCACCCTCGAAGTCTGCGACTCTCTCACTGCCACCGGTTGGGCTTAACACCCATGAAACCCGTGGGGCTTCAGAGTCGGAATCTGTATTTAAAAGTATTAAGACTCACATTCTTGGTTCTTTCGGTACAGTCACGTAGAAGGGAAGCATTAAAATAATAAAAATATAAAACAATACAATTCTCACGACGTTTCGACTGCAACACAAGCAGTCGAAACGTCGCGAAATTTTTTTTATTGTTTTGTATTTTTATTATTTTATTGCTTCCCTTCTACGTGACTTCACCGAAAGAACCAAGAATATGAATCCCTGCAGTCACGAGAAAGCTTTAAATCAAAATATTACAACTTAACCAATTTCTTATTTTTACTATTAACAAAAACTCAATTCTATTTTTTATGTTACCAGGTGTAAGGGTCCCCCCCCCCACTGCTACGTAGCCTCTTTTTCAGAAGCCAACTGCCCATCATAAATGAAAGCCCAGCGGTGAAGTGTTGGCTCATCATCATCATCATCGCGTGGAAATTTATAGCAGTGGCCAAATACTCTAAACGCAGAGACCCACAGAGACCTGTACTAAAACTAAACAATTTCGTGTTTTACCAGGTAAGGCCCCACACTGATATCTGCATGAGCTCTTTTTCAGATGTGACCTAGCCGCCACAAACGATAGCGGCTCAATCGAGCGGCGGCTTATCATCATCAAGTGGAAATCGATATTTGTTTTCAGTACGGGGGGGGGGTGGGTGGGGGAGGGGGGACGACACGTGGGGTCAGAAAGTTACAACAAACGATATGCGGGGCCCCCAGTGATCTGTCATACGACCGTGGTTTATACACAACTACGCTCCTCAGAGCAGGAACCGGCCACTACCGCTACTTCTCCCCACCTCGGCTCTCACGCTCCGTGCTGGGGGAGGGGGTTCGGGCCTTCTGAAGCGTTGCCCCAAGGATCCGGGAACGCCTTCGGCGGCGGTGATCCGGCAAAAGCTGCGAGAGCCTCGGCGCGTCCAGGAGGGAGCGCAGGACACGCCATCTCTTCTCACGGCTTTTGCTTCCACATCACTTCATAGCCTCCGCGTTTTAAATTTTTTTTTTAAAGTGCGCCATGTTCAGCGCGGGTGGTGAGTACATTTAAAAGAAAAGAAAATAGCAAAAAATCACGACGTTTCGGCCACAACACAAGCGGCCTTCATCAGGTGAAGGGGACGAGACTGTCTGGTAGGACAGCGCTGTCCTCCAGACAGTCTCGTCCCTTCACCTGATGAAGGCCGCTTGTGTTGTGGCCGAAACGTCGTGATTTTTGTGTTATTTTATTTTCACCTACGTGGTGACTTTACCCAATAGAACCAAAGAGTATGGATCCTAGCAGTCACGAAAGCTTTAAATCTAGAATACATTTTAAAAGAACTACGGTTTTACGATATCCATTAGCCGCTATTTATTATTGTCGTCGACAACAACAAAACCACGTGCCCTCCCCATCTGCTTCGGACCGTTACCCCCCACTCCACACACACACACGATGGACGTTAAAGACCCCCCTCTCTCTCTCTCTCCCCGTGACTTCATTCGCAGGGAGAGCCGGTTGGCGCGTGGGCCACCGGGCGCGTCACGGTCCGCGATTGGCGAACTTTAACGCCAACAAGAGAAAAGTTATTTGCACGCTTTGCATTAACTCACTCGGTCTGTTGTTGTTGTTGTTTTATCCTCAAATCTTGTAACTCAATTTTAACCCACTTGCCAATGTGGTATCGACTGCAAACTCGGTTATGCTTATGTCATACTGATGACGATACTATATATCATATCATTTAAAAATTGAAAACATTTTTAAACATTATTTTTTTTATATGTTAAGTTTGCCGCTTGGGTCTAATTGTCCACGGTCAACTGACGTTGGCTGTAAATCACCGTGGGGGCCCCCCTCATGTTGTGGCCAAGTTTCGGGGCCAACTTCCTGGAGACGTGGAGTTCTTCCATTACTAGTACGGTACATTGAATTAAAGCGTGCTTTAAAAAAAAAAAACGTGTTTTTAAATACAGTATTACTTTTCCATTTAAAGCTTTCGGTGACTGCAGGGATTCATATTCTTGGTTCTTTCGGAAAAGTCACCACCACGTAGAAGGGAGAAAAAAAAACAATCATAAAATATTTCGGTAAAGTCACGTAGAAGAGAAATAAAAAAATTTTTTAAAAACATGATAAAATATTTTATTATGTTTTTTTCTCTCCCCCTTATGACTTTAACCTATTAGAACCAAGAAGAGGACAGGATTACTTAATTATTATTTCCACCGCAACGCACTCGCGATAGGGATCAAGAAGCAGCAGCCGGCGCCACCTACCGCCAAAAACTGGGCAGTAACTTCACCGCCCCCTCCCCGCCTCCGCCCCTCCTCTCCTGAGAGATCGGTGACACTCGGCGAAAGTTCGACCTGGACGGACGAGCGTTTCAAGTTTTAATTGATTTCATTCATCAGGCGTAGCCCTGTGAGCCATGCGGCTCTTTGAGTCGGGTGCAACCGAAACAAACCAAATATGCATGAAGGGAGAAACGTCTTAAAGCCACGACGCGCAACGGAAACACCCTGGGATTAAAAAAAAAACCCAGCAAATCTTCCAGAAAAGAAAAGCCGCATTAAAGCGCGGCGATGTCCTCCTGGTAACAATGACAGCGAAGTAACAAGGCGGCACGTTGCCGGCGCTTTCAGTAGGCGAATGCACTTCGCCATTTAGTGAGGTTTGTCACGTAAACAGAGCGTGCCAATTCGTTACGGGTACAGCACTAACCGGTGTGTTGTAAATGTTGTGGATTTGCTCTCCAACACACCGGTATGCTGTACTAGTGGCGTACTAGTATACTACGCTATACACTCAACACTAGTGCTGTGCTAGTATACTACACTATACACTCAACACTAGTGCTGTACTAGTATACTACACTATACACCACACTATACACTAAACACTAGTGCTGTACTAGTATACTACACTATACACTACACACTAGTGTTGCACTAGTATACTACACTATACACTACACACTAGTGCTGTGCTAGTATACTACACTATACACTACACACTAGTGCTGTACTAGTATACTACACTATACACTACACACTAGTGCTGTACTAGTATACTACACTATACACTACAATATACACTAGTGCTGTACTAGTATACTGCACTATACACTACACTATACACTAGTGCTGTACTAGTATACTACACTAACCACTACACTATACACTAGTGCTGTACTAGTGTTGTACTAGTACACTACACTATACACTAGTGCTGTACTAGTATACTACACTATACACTACACTATACACTAGTGCTGTACTAGTGGTGTACTAGTATACTACACTATACACTACACTATACACTAGTGCTGTACTAATATACTGCACTATACACTACACTATACACTAGTGCTGTACTAGTATACTACACTATACACTACACACTAGTGCTGTACTAGTATACTACACAATACACTACACTATACTCTAAACTATACACTAGTGCTGTACTAGTAACGAATTGGCACGTTCTGTTCACGTGACAAACCTTACAAATTGGCGGTGTCGGGTGGTGGCGGGTTTAACGACACATTTATATATTTACGAGATCTAACCCAACAAAAAAACCCTAAATTTGTTATGCTATTGGTCGCAAAAGCCTACTTTTTGCGTATTTCATCATTGGACCTCCTTTGCCAGTACCAAAATGTAATAATATGGGTTTTTCCCCTTTTTTTCTGGCAAGAAAACTGAAACCTTTTTACGATAATTCATGTTACTGCATTAACCACAATACCTGCAGTCAAAATACAAACAAAAAAACATTCTATTATGATATATGCATTATCCTTGAAACTGATTGGTCCACACCAAGAAAGCCGTCCCTTGGTGTGGACCAATGAGTTTCAAGGACAATGCAAATATTACTCTTTGGTTCTATTGGGTAAAGTCACGTAGGTAAAAAGCAAAATAACAAAAATCACCTACGTGACTTTACCCAATAGAACCAAAGAGTATGGATCCTAGCAGTCACGAAAGCTTTAAATCTAGAAATGCATCATATATTATCATAGTGTGTTTTTTTGTTTGCATTTTGACTGCAGGTCTTGTGGTTAATGCGGTAAACATGAATCCTCGTAAAAAAAGGTTTCAGTTTTGTTGACAGAAAAAAGTGGAATAACCCCTATTATTAAATTTTTGCGTATTGCTTGCCGTTCCGGTTTTTCTCCCTCCACATGTAGAATCGACGTCGCGCGTTTAAGAGGATTTGGCCGCTGCTGTAGATTTCCACGCGATGACGATGATGATGACGAGCCGCCGATTGGTTGAGCTGTCACTTGTCGATGGCCATGCCGCTTCTGCGAAAAAAAAGGCAGCGCAGTGGGGCCTAACCAGGTAAAATAAAAAAAAAATAGTTTAGTTTTAGTATGGGTCTCCGAGTAATGGGTCTCCGAGTAATGGGTCTCTATGGGTGTCTGTGGGTCTCAACGGATCTCTATGGGTCGATAAGTCTCCATGGATGTCTGATTGTGGGCCTCTGTGGGTCTCAATGGGTCTCTACGAGTCAGTGGGTCTCTATGCGTCGATGGGTTTCTACGAGTCTCTGAGTGTGCGTCTATGGGTCAGTGGGTCTCTATGGATCTCTATGGGTCGATGGGTCTATGAGTGTGAGTCTCTCTGGGTCGGTGGGTCTCTATGAGCCTCTGAGTGTGGGTCTATGGGTCGGTGGGTCTATGAGTGTGAGTCTCTATGGGTCGGTGGGTATCTCTGAGTCTCTGAGTGTGGGTCTATGGGTCGGTGGGTCTATGAGTGTGAGTCTCTATGGGTCGGTGGGTCTCTCTGAGTCTCTGAGTGTGGGTCTATGGGTCGGTGGGTCTATGAGTGTGAGTCTCTATGGGTCGGTGGGTCTCTGAGTCTCTGAGTGTGGGTCTATGGGTCGGTGGGTCTATGAGTGTGAGTCTCTATGGGTCGGTGAGTCTCTATGGGTCGGTGGGTCTCTATGAGTGTGGGTCTCGATAGGTAGGTGGGTTTCTATGAGTCTCTGAGTGTGGGTCTATGGGTCGATGGGTCTATGAGTGCGAGTCTCTATGGGTCGGTGGGTCTCTATGAGTCTCTGAGTGTGGGTCTATGGGTCGGTGGGTCTATGAGTGCGAGTCTCTATGGGTCGGTGAGTCTCTATGGGTCAGTGGGTCTCTATGGATCTCTATGGGTCGGTGGGTCTCTATGAGTGTGGGTCTCGATAGGTAGGTGGGTTTCTACGAGTCTCTGAGTGTGGGTCTATGGGTCGGTGGGTCTATGAGTGTGAGTCTCTCTGGGTCGGTGGGTCTCTATGAGCCTCTGAGTGTGGGTCTATGGGTCTATGGGTCGATGGGTCTATGAGTGCGAGTCTCTATGGGTCGGTGGGTCTCTATGAGTCTCTGAGTGTGGGTCTATGGGTCGGTGGGTCTATGAGTGTGAGTCTCTAAGGGTCGGTGAGTCTCTATGGGTCAGTGGGTCTCTATGGATCTCTATGGGTCGGTGGGTCTCTATGAGTGTGGGTCTCAATAGGTAGGTGGGTTTCTACGAGTCTCTGAGTGCGGGTCTATGGGTCGGTGGGTCTATGAGTGCGAGTCTCTATGGGTCGGTGGGTCTCTATGAGCCTCTGAGTGTGGGTCTATGGGTCAGTGGGTCTATGAGTGTTAGTCTCTATGGGTCGGTGAGTCTCTATGGGTCGGTGGGTCTCTATGGGTCAGTGGGTCTCTATGGATCTCTATGGGTCGGTGGGTCTCTATGAGTGTGGGTCTCGATAGGTAGGTGGGTTTCTACGAGTCTCTGAGTGTGGGTCTATGGGTCGATGGGTCTATGGGTGCGAGTCTCTATGGGTCGGTGGGTCTCTCTGAGTCTCTGAGTGTGGGTCTATGGGTCGGTGGGTCTATGAGTGTGAATCTCTATGGGTCGGTGGGTCTCTATGGGTCGGTGGGCCTCTACATATCTGTATACGGATTTACTAATAGGGTTTTTTCCCATTTTTTCTGGCAAAAAAAACTGACACGTTAAAATTAACCACAATACTTGCCGTCAAATGCAAACAAAAAACAATACTCTGATAATGTATGCCTTGTCCTTGAAAC
This sequence comes from Petromyzon marinus, assembly GCF_048934315.1. Taxonomy (NCBI): domain Eukaryota; kingdom Metazoa; phylum Chordata; class Hyperoartia; order Petromyzontiformes; family Petromyzontidae; genus Petromyzon; species Petromyzon marinus. The sequence goes on along the minus strand of NC_133736.1, from coordinate 5,007,112 downwards.
TGATTGGTCCACACCAGAGACAGCTTTTCTTAGAGCACCTTCTGGCGTCATCTGGTCGAGCACCAACTGACACTCGGCTCTCAGAAAAGCTGTCTCTGGTGTGGACCAATCAGTTTCAAGGACAATGCATAATTGATCAGAGTATTGTTTTTTTTGTTTGCATTTGACTGCAAGTATTGTGGTTAATGTAAACATGATTCCTTGCAAAAAAAGGTGTCAGTTTTGTTGCCAGAAAAAAGGAACAGAAACCCCCATTAGTATATGTTGTTACTGCCAAAGGAGGCCTCGTGATGTAGATGATTACCCCGAGCTCTCATTACTCCGACAGTACTTTGTCTTCGAACTGCGCGCCTTTTGGCGTCATCTGGTCGAACACCGTATGAGACTAGGCTCTAAGAAAAGCTGTCTCTGGGGTGCAGTTTCAAGGACAATGCATAGATTATCAGAGTATTGTTTTTTTTTGGTTTGCATTTGACCGCAAGCATTGTGGCTAATGTAAACATGATTCCTTGCAAAAAAAAGGTGTCAGTTTTGTTGCGAGAAAAGAAATCGGGGGAAAAAAACCCCTATTGGTATATTTTGGTACTGGCAAAGGAGGCCTCATGATGTATACGGATTTTAATTTTGATTTAAAGCTTTCGTGACTGCAGGGATTCATATTCTTGGTTCTTTCGGTAAAGTCACCACGTAGAAGGGAAGCGATAAAATAATAAAAATATAAAACAATACAATTCTCACGGAGAGATGTTGACGACCTCGCCTGGTGTGCGGTCTGGTGCACTGTCTCACCCTAGAAGTCTGCGACTCTCTCACTGCCACCGGTTGGGCTTAACACCCATGTGCCCGTGGGGCTTCAGAGTCAGAATCTGTATTTAAAACTATTAAGACTCACATTCTTGGTTCTTTCGGTACAGTCACGTAAAAGGGAAACAATAAAATAACAAAAAAAATATAAAAAAAAAAAAATTTCTCACGACGTTTCGACTGCAACACAAGCAATCATCATCAGGTGTGGTTTTCACACCTGTGGTTTTCACACCTGATGATGATGATTGCTTGTGTTGTAGTCGAAACGTCGTGAGAATTTTATTATATTCTTAGCTCTTTCGGTAAAGTCACGTTGACTTTACCGAAAGAGCTAAGAATATGAATTACTGCAGTCACGAAAGCTTTAAATCAATAATTTTATTGTTTTATTATTTTATTGTTTCCCATCTACGTGATTTTACCGAAAGAACCAATAATATGCTACTACTACTGTTTACTGCTACTAGTACTGCTGCTGCTACTACTGTTTACTGCTACTACGACTGTTGCTACTACTGCTACTACGACCGTTGCTACTACTACTGCTACTACCATACGTAGCCAACCGTGCTAATCGAAGGTGCGGGGGTTGGGTCATGTCTATTGGGCCATTACGCAGATTGTAAAACCTCCGTTTAAGAACCCATTTGGATACGAAAAGTACTTTTTTTTTTCAAAGGCGGTGTGGGGGGGGGGGTAGGGGTCCGAGAGGAGGGAGACTACGGAAGGTGGCAGACAAAAAGCGTTGACCACGCACGCCCCGACTAAAAATACGACTCCCGCACGCGCCCTCGGTCCTAGAACAAACATCGTAGGGGGCGGCCCACGCGGCCCTCGCCCCCCTCCCCCCCCCCACCGTGAAACTCCCCCCCCAACCCGACCCCCTCTCCACCCCGACCGTATCCACGGCGCCACGGTGGCTAGGAGATGTTAACTACCTCGCCTTGCATGCAGGAGGCGGTGGGTTCTGATCCCCCGACTTGTGAGACCCGCTGCTGTGTGGCTTTTATCTCCGGGGGTCCTCCAGGGTCCTCCAGGGTCCCCCAGGGTCCTCCAGGGTCCTCCGAGTTTCCATCCCATCCCACCAACCCCCCCCCCTCTACGTTTAGAATCGACATCACGCGTTTAGCGAGAGTTTGACTGCTGCTATAAATTGCCACGCGATGAGCCACAAACGCTGAGCTATCATTTGTTGTGATGGCCACGTGGCTTCTGAAAAATAGCGAAATATAGTTCAGTGGAGCAGTACCTGGTAAAATATTTTTTTTTGTTTGTTTGTTTAAGTATGGGTCTCTGAGTATGGCTCTCTGTGGGTCTCTGAGTATGGCTCTGTGGGTCTCTGTGGGTCTCTGAGCATGGCTCTGTGGGTCTCTGAGCATGGCTCTCTGTGGGTCTCTGAGTATGGCTCTCTGTGAGTCTCTGAGCATGGCTCTGTGGGTCTCTGTGGGTCTCTGAGTATGGCTCTCTGTGGGTCTCTGAGTATGGCTCTGTGTGGGTCTCTGAGTATGGCTCTGTAGGTCTCTGTGGGTCTCTGAGTGTGGGTCTCTGTGAGTCTCTGAGTATGGCTCTCTGTGGGTCTCTGAGTATGGCTCTGTGGGTCTCTGTGGGTCTCTGTGGGTCTCTGAGTATGGCTCTCTGTGGGTCTCTGTGGGTCTCTGAGCATGGCTCTGTAGGTCTCTGTGGGTCTCTGAGTATGGCTCTGTGGGTCTCTGTGGGGTCTCTGTGGGTCTCTGAGTATGGCTCTCTGTGGGTCTCTGTGGGTCTCTGAGCATGGCTCTGTAGGTCTCTGTGGGTCTCTGAGTATGGCTCTGTGTGGGTCTCTGAGTATGCCTCTTTGTGGGTCTCTGAGTATGGCTCTGTGGGTCTCTGTGGGTCTCTATGGGTCTCTGAGTATGTCTCTGTGGGTCTCTGAGTATGGCTCTGTGTGGGTCTCTGAGTATGCCTCTGTGTGGGTCTCTGAGTATGGCTCTGTGGGTCTCTGTGGGTCTCTGAGCATGGCTCTGTGGGTCTCTGAGCATAGCTCTCTGTGGGTCTCTGAGCATGGCTCTCTGTGAGTCTCTGAGCATGACTCTGTGGGTCTCTGAGTATGGCTCTCTGTGGGTCTCTGAGTATGGCTCTGTGGGTCTCTGTGGGTCTCTGAGCATGGCTCTGTAGGTCTCTGTGGGTCTCTGAGTATGGCTCTGTGTGGGTCTCTGAGTATGGCTCTGTGGGTCCTCTGTGGGTCTCTGAGCATGGCTCTGTGGATCTCTGAGCATGGCTCTCTGTGGGTCTCTGAGTATGGCTCTCTGTGAGTCTCTGAGCATGGCTCTGTGGGTCTCTGTGGGTCTCTGAGTGTGGGTCTCTGTGAGTCTCTGAGTATGGCTCTCTGTGGGTCTCTGAGTATGGCTCTGTGGGTCTCTGTGGGTCTCTGAGCATGGCTCTGTAGGTCTCTTTGGGTCTCTGAGTATGGCTCTGTGTGGGTCTCTGAGTATGCCTCTCTGTGGGTCTCTGAGTATGGCTCTGTGGGTCTCTGTGGGTCTCTGTGGGTCTCTGAGTATGGCTCTCTGTGGGTCTCTGAGTATGGCTCTGTGGGTCTCTGTGGGTCTCTGTGGGTCTCTGAGTATGGCTCTCTGTGGCTCTCTGTGGGTCTCTGAGCATGGCTCTCTGTGGGTCTCTGAGTATGGCTCTGTGTGGGTCTCTGAGTATGGCTCTGTGTGGGTCTCTGAGTATGGCTCTGTGTGGGTCTCTGGGTCTCTGAGCATGGCTCTGTGGGTCTCTGTGGGTCTCTGTGGGTCTCTGAGTATGGCTCTCTGTGGGTCTCTGAGTATGGCTCTGTGTGGGTCTCTGAGTATGGCTCTGTAGGTCTCTGTGGGTCTCTGTGGGTCTCTGAGTATCGCTCTGTGGGTCTCTAAGTATGGCTCTGTAGGTCTCTGTGGGTCTCTGTGGATCTCTGTGGGTCTCTGAGTATGGCTCTCTGTGGGTCTTATAGTATGGCTCTGTGGGTCTCTGAGCATGGCTGTGGGTCTCTGAGTATGGCTCTCTGTGGGTCTCTGTTGATGGCTCTCTGTGGGTCTCTGTTGATCTCTGTGGGTCTCTGTGGGTCTCAGACTATGGCTCTGTGGGTCTCTGTGGGTCTCTGACTATGGCTCTGTGGATCTCTGTGGGTCTCTGAGTATGGCTCTGTGGGTCTCTGTGGGTCTCTGTGGGGCTCTGTGGGGCTCTGTGGGTCTCTGTGGGTCTCTGAGTATGGCTCTCTGTGGGTCTCTGAGTATGGCTCTGTGGGTCTCTGAGTATGGCTCTCTGTGGGTCTCTGAGTATGGCTCTGTGGGTCTCTGTGGGTCTCTGTGGGGCTCTGTGGGTCTCTGAGCATGGCTCTGTGGGTCTCTGTGGGTCTCTGAGCATGGCTCTGTGGGTCACTGTGGGTCTCTATGTGTTCAGAGTATTTGGCCGCTATAAATTTCCACACCATGACTATTAATAAAGCCGCCACTTGGTTGGTTGAGCTGCTATGATTCGTGATTTCCAGGTCACTTCTGATAAAAGAGCCACGTAGCTCAGTGGGGCCTTACACCTGGTCAAAATAAATAAATAAAAATTGTTTAGTCGTTCAGTATCCGTGACATCCCCGGCTAATGAGAGCCCCTTTCTCTTTGTTAAAATGTTTGAAAGGGTGGGGTGTGGTTTGGGCAAACGGCAGAGGCGCCGCCCTGCAATTTCGCTGCCACTCAACTATTTTTAAAACTCGACTGCGGTCCGCTCGCTCTCCTACGGCGGAGCGGCAATAGCAGTGGCTGGCAGCGTTCGTGAAGAACAACCGCGCGGTGGAAAGATCGCGTTATAATGAATAAAATACACACGACATGGGCGGGCGGGGGTGAAGCACGGTCAGCGAGAACGCCCCGCGAGATGCCCAGCGCAGGGCCGAACACAGACTGAGGGGCGCGCGCCTGGTTGCGGGTAGCCATCCGGATGCATCCAGAAGCCTCCCGGGATGCATCCAGAAGCCTCCCAATGCCTCGTGCGATGACGACGGCGATGACGACGGCGATGACGATGATGACAACGACGATGACGACGCCGTCGCGATCGCCGCTTATTCCCCCGTTCACTCCTCTCGATCGCGCCGTGCACATCCAGGGCCGAACAACGAACTGAGGGCGCGCGTGGTGGGGGTAGCCATCTACTGTAAGCATCCAGCAGCATCCCAACGCCTCGCGCGATGATGACGATGATGACGATGACGACGATGACGACGATGACGACGACGCCGCCGCCTCAAGGCAGCCGCTTACGACCTGCCGCTTATTCCAACTCGGGAGTTCCGTTCGCTCGATCGCGTTGTATCCGAGGTCGCATCCGCGGCATGAAAACGTCATCGCGTTGCCCATCTCCCATTCGTGTTGTGAAAACCGCGCGCGGCGCTACGGGCGAACGGTCTGGACTGTTACTTTACCGGCAGGCGAGGGCCCCACTGTGCCACTGTGGTGCTCGATTTCAGAAGCGACCTTTGCGGTCCCAAACGATAGCAGCCATGAAGCGGCTGGTATCACCATCACGTGGAAATTTACCACAGCGGCGGCCAAATACTCGAAACGCCGTGGACGTCGCTTCTAAATGTGGAGGGAAAAACCGGCGGACCCGGGTTAAAATCCACGCGACCGAAAGGGGGAGAGGGGAGAGAGACACGCAAACTCCAACTATACAACAGGCGTCAGGGTCGGGATAGAACCCACGACCCTCCTGTACACGCCTGGCGAGGTTGTTCACATCTCCTAGCCACCGTTATGATGACGGCGAGAGAGAAAAACGTGCAAACCCACAAAAATATGCAACAGGAGTTGTCCGGGGGTCTGGATCGAGCCCACGACCTCCTGTATACCAGGCGAGGAAGTTAACATCTCCTAGCCACCGCCGACGCCAAAATTATACCGCTGGGTGGAGTTGATCCGGCAGCGGGGGGGGCGGTGGTGGTGGTGGGGGTGGCATTTCATAAACTTTGCCCCCCATTGTTTCAACCGCCGCGGGGCAGGGGATGGAATTGAACCGGTGGCCTCTGGATCCGCAAGCGACCGGTCAGACCGCCGTGACGGCACAACGTGTCGTGCCTTGATTGATTATAGCCCCCGCCCTCGCCCGCCGAGCTATTAATAGCGGGTGGGCCAAGGCCCTGGTCGGGTGAATGCTAGGAAGGGCAACGGAGGTCTCCCTCCCTCCCTCCCTCACCCAATCACCCACCCACCCCTAACTCCCAAAAACTCACGCATCCCTTGATCCCCCTCACTACCTCCCCCTGCCTCCCTCCCTCCCTGCCTCCCCCCTCCCTGCCTCCCCCCCCTCCCTGCCTCCCCTCCCTCCCTCCCTCCCTTCCTCCCTCCCCTGCCTCCCTCCCTCCCTCCCCTGCCTCCCTCACTCCCCTGCCTCCCTTCCCTGCCTCCCTCCCTCCCCCCCTCCCTCCCCTCCCGTCCCTCCCTCCCTCCCTGCCTCCCTCCCTCCCTCCCCTGCCTCCCTCCCTCCCTCCCCTGCCTCCCTCCCTCCCTCCCTCCCCTCCCTCCCCGCCTCCCCCATTGTAACTCAGCGGTTGCCGGACGGCGCGTCCGGAGCTGGGCGGGTGAGGCGGCGTCCAGAAATGGGGGGTGGGGGAGGATGTTGGGTTTTTTTTTGGCCGAGGGGAAGGGAAGGCCAAGGTCGGCGGGGCGGTGGAGGGGGACAGAGTTCAGGCACCACGCGTCGCTGTCGCCGCTCTCTGTGCGGCCCGTCGCAGGCGGCAGACGGGAAAACACGCGAACCGAAAAAACAACAACAGCAGCCTTCGCGGCGTCTGTGGGTCTCTGTGTGATGAGTCTGTGGGTCTCTGTGTGGTGAGTCTGTGGGTCTCTGTGTGGTGAGTCTGTGGGTCTCTGTCTGATGAGTCTATGGGTCTCTGTGTGATGAGTCTGTGGGTCTCTGTGTGGTGAGTCTGTGGGTCTCTGTGTGATGAGTCTGTGGGTCTCTGTGCGGTGAGTCTGTGGGTCTCTGTGTGATGAGTCTGTGGGTCTCTGTGTGGTGAGCTGGTCTCTGTGTGGTGATCTTGGGTCTCTGTGTGGTGAGTCTGTGGGTCTCTGTGTGATGAGTCTGTGGGTCTCTGTGCGGTGAGTCTGTGGGTCTCTGTGCGGTGAGTCTGTGGGTCTCTGTGTGATGAGTCTATGGGTCTCTGTGTGGTGAGGCTGTGGGTCTCTGTGTGATGAGTCTGTGGGTCGCTGTGCGGTGAGTCTGTGGGTCTCTGTGTGGTGAGTCTGTGGGTCTCTGTGTGGCGAGTCTGTGGGTCTCTGTGTGATGAGTCTGTGGGTCTCTGTGTGATGAGTCTGTGGGTCTCTGTGTGGTGAGTCTGTGGGTCTCTGTGTGGTGAGTCTGTGGGTCTCTGTCTGATGAGTCTATGGGTCTCTGTGTGATGAGTCTGTGGGTCTCTGTGTGGTGAGTCTGTGGGTCTCTGTGTGATGAGTCTGTGGGTCTCTGTGCGGTGAGTCTGTGGGTCTCTGTGCGGTGAGTCTATGGGTCTCTGTGTGATGAGTCTGTGGGTCTCTGTGTGGTGAGTCTATGGGTCTCTGTGTGGTGAGTCTGTGGGTCTCTGTGTGATGAGTCTGTGGGTCTCTGTGCGGTGAGTCTGTGGGTCTCTGTGCGGTGAGTCTGTGGGTCTCTGTGTGATGAGTCTATGGGTCTCTGTGTGGTGAGGCTGTGGGTCTCTGTGTGATGAGTCTGTGGGTCGCTGTGCGGTGAGTCTGTGGGTCTCTGTGTGGTGAGTCTGTGGGTCTCTGTGTGGCGAGTCTGTGGGTCTCTGTGTGATGAGTCTGTGGGTCTCTGTGTGATGAGTCTGTGGGTCTCTGCTCTGTGTGGTGAGTCTGTGGGTCTCTGTGTGGTGAGTCTGTGGGTCTCTGTCTGATGAGTCTATGGGTCTCTGTGTGATGAGTCTGTGGGTCTCTGTGTGGTGAGTCTGTGGGTCTCTGTGTGATGAGTCTGTGGGTCTCTGTGCGGTGTGGAGTCTGTGGGTCTCTGTGTGATGAGTCTGTGGGTCTCTGTGTGGTGAGTCTATGGGTCTCTGTGTGGTGAGTCTGTGGGTCTCTGTGTGATGAGTCTGTGGGTCTCTGTGCGGTGAGTCTGTGGGTCTCTGTGCGGTGAGTCTGTGGGTCTCTGTGTGATGAGTCTATGGGTCTCTGTGTGGTGAGGCTGTGGGTCTCTGTGTGATGAGTCTGTGGGTCGCTGTGCGGTGAGTCTGTGGGTCTCTGTGTGGTGAGTCTGTGGGTCTCTGTGTGGCGAGTCTGTGGGTCTCTGTGTGATGAGTCTGTGGGTCTCTGTGTGGTGAGTCTGTGGGTCTCTGTGTGGTGAGTCTGTGGGTCTCTGTGCGGTGAGTCTGTGGGTCTCTGTGTGATGAGTCTGTGGGTCTCTGTGTGATGAGTCTGTGGGTCTCTGTGTGGTGAGTCTGTGGGTCTCTGTGCGGTGAGTCTGTGGGTCTCTGTGTGATGAGTCTGTGGTCTCTGTGCGGTGAGTCTGTGGGTCTCTGTGTGGTGAGCCTGTGGTCTCTGTGCGGTGGGTCTGTGGGTCCCTGTGTGGTGAGTCTATGGGTCTCTGTGTGGTGAGTCTATGGGTGTCTGTGTGGCGAGTCTGTGGGTCTCTGTGTGATGAGTCTGTGGGTCTCTGTGTGATGAGTCTGTGGGTCTCTGTGTGGTGAGTCTGTGGGTCTCTGTGTGAGTCTGTGGGTCTCTGTGTGGTGAGCCTGTGGGTCTCTGTGTGGTGAGCCTGTGGGTCTCTGTGTGGTGAGTCTGTGAGTCTCTGTGTGGTGAGTCTGTGGGTCTCTGCGTGGTGAGTCTGTGGGTCTCTGTGTGATGAGTCTGTGGGTCTCTGTGTGATGAGTCTGTGGGTCTCTGTGTGGTGAGTCTGTGGGTCTCTGTGCGATGAGGCTGTGGGTCTCTGTGTGGTGAGTCTATGGGTCTCTGTGTGATGAGTCTATGGGTCTCTGTGTGGTGAGTCTGTGGGTCTCTGTGTGACGAGTCTGTGGGTCTCTGTGTGATGAGTCTGTGGGTCTCTGTGTGGTGAGTCTGTGAGTCTCTGTGTGGTGAGTCTGTGGGTCTCTGTGTGATGAGTCTGTGGGTCTCTGTGTGGTGAGTCTATGGGTGTCTGTGTGGCGAGTCTGTGGGTCTCTGTGTGATGAGTCTATGGGTATCTGTGTGGTGAGTCTATGGGTCTCTGTGCGGTGAGTCTGTGGGTCTCTGTGTGATGAGTCTGTGGGTCTCTGTGCGGTGAGTCTATGGGTCTCTGTGCGGTGAGTCTATGGGTATCAATGTACGTATGTTGAACTTCTTTGACGCCATACGTAGCCGACTGTGGTTAATCCGAGGTGCGGGGGGTGGCAGGACAACAAACTAAACACAACACCAATAAGCAGCTCTAACGAAACGATTCCGTCAATCCAGATGATGACGATGATTCAAAAGTGCAGCACAGCTCCCGGCCGCTTCCCAACATGGGGCAGGAAGAGCGCCTTCCAGACGGCCGCAGGAGCGCATCCGAATTGCTCCGCTCGGACGACGAGCAGCCGCGCAACAGGGTGACCACCGGCGCATCGCGTGGCGATGCTTCACGCTCAATTATTTCGGAGAGCCCTTTGGAGCAACAGACGCGAGGCCAACATCACACAGAGACCCACAGACTCGCCACACAGACACCCATAGACTCACCACACAGAGACCCACAGACTCACCACACAGAGACCCACAGACTCACCACACAGAGACCCACAGACTCACCACACAGAGACCCACAGACTCACCACACAGAGACCCACAGACTCATCACACAGAGACCCACAGACTCATCACACAGAGACCCATAGACTCACCACACAGAGACCCACAGACTCGCCACACAGACACCCATAGACTCATCACACAGAGACCCACAGACTCGCCACACAGACACCCATAGACTCACCACACAGAGACCCACAGACTCACCACACAGAGACCCACAGACTCACCACACAGAGACCCACAGACTCACCACACAGAGACCCACAGACTCACCACACAGAGACCCACAGACTCACACAGAGACCCACAGACTCATCACACAGAGACCCATAGACTCACCACACAGAGACCCACAGACTCGCCACACAGACACCCATAGACTCATCACACAGAGACCCACAGACTCGCCACACAGAGACCCATAGACTCACCACACAGAGACCCATAGACTCACCACACAGAGACCCACAGACTCACCACACAGAGACCCACAGACTCACCACACAGAGACCCACAGACTCACACAGAGACCCACAGACTCATCACACAGAGACCCATAGACACGTCACACAGAGACCCACAGACTCATCACACAGAGACCCACAGCCTCATCACACAGAGACCCATAGACTCACCACACAGAGACCCATAGACTCATCACACAGAGACCCACAGACTCACCACACAGAGACCCACAGACTCATCACACAGAGACCCACAGACTCATCACACAGAGACCCACAGACTCATCACACAGAGACCCACATAGACTCATCACACAGAGACCCACAGACTCGCCACACAGACACCCATAGACTCATCACACAGAGACCCACAGACTCGCCCAACACAGACACCCACAGCCTCATCACACAGACCCACAGACTCACCACACAGAGACCCACAGACTCATCACACAGAGACCCACAGACTCATCACACAGAGACCCATAGACGGACATTTGGGGCCCGGCGACACGTCACCGTCGCGAGAGCCGTCACCGCCACACCACATAGAGACCCACGTCAGCAAGTGTCGGTGGCCCGATTCCGTTTATCGGGAGTGGATGTGTGGTGATGGGGAAGGGAGGTGGGGGTGGGGGGGACACACGGGAGGGGGTGGGTGGATTGGGGGGGTGGGTGGGGGGGGCAGCACCCTGGGTTATTTAAAGATTAAACAATGAGGGGTGCGACATTGTTGCATTGTGCGTGCGAGTTGTGTGCGAGTTGTGTGCGAGTGTGTGCGAGTGTGTGTGAGTGTGTGTGAGTGTGTGCGAGTGTGTGCGAGTGTGTGCGAGTGTGTGCGAGTGTGCGCGAGTGTGTGTGAGTGTGTGCGAGTGTGTGCGAGTGTGTGTGAGTGTGTGTGAGTGTGTGTGAGTGTGTGCGAGTGTGTGCGAGTGTGCGTGCGAGTTGTGTGCGAGTGTGTGTGAGTGTGTGCGAGTGTGTGCGAGTGTGTGTGAGTGTGTGCGAGTGTGTGTGAGTGTGTGCGAGTGTGTGTGAGTGTGTGTGAGTGTGTGCGAGTGTGTGCGAGTGTGTGTGAGTGTGTGCGAGTGTGTGCGAGTGTGTGTGAGTGTGTGCGAGTGTGTGCGAGTGTGTGTGAGTGTGTGCGAGTGTGTGCGAGTGTGTGTGAGTGTGTGTGAGTGTGTGCGAGTGTGTGTGAGTGTGTGCGAGTGTGTGCGAGTGTGTGTGAGTGTGTGCGAGTGTGTGTGAGTGTGTGCGAGTGTGTGCGAGTGTGCGTGCGAGTTGTGTGCGAGTGTGTGTGAGTGTGTGCGAGTGTGTGCGAGTGTGCGCGAGTGTGTGCGAGTGTGTGCGAGTGTGTGTGAGTGTGTGCGAGTGTGTGTGAGTGTGTGCGAGTGTGTGCGAGTGTGTGTGAGTGTGTGTGAGTGTGTGCGAGTTGTGTGCGAGTGTGTGCGAGTGTGTGCGAGTGTGCGCGAGTATCCTGTGTGTGTGAGTGTGTGCGAGTGTGTGTGAGTGTGTGTGAGTGTGTGCGAGTGTGTGCGAGTGTGTGCGAGTGTGTGCGAGTGTGTGTGAGTGTGTGTGAGTGTGTGTGAGTGTGTGCGAGTGTGTGTGAGTGTGTGTGAGTGTGTGCGAGTGTGTGTGAGTGTGTGTGAGTGTGTGCGAGTGTGTGTGAGTGTGTGTGAGTGTGTGCGAGTGTGCGTGCGAGTTGTGTGCGAGTGTGTGTGAGTGTGTGCGAGTGTGTGCGAGTGTGTGCGAGTGTGTGTGAGTGTGTGCGAGTGTGTGCGAGTGTGCGCCGCGTGCGACGCGAGTATCCTGTGTGTGCGTGCGTGCTCCTCGCTAGCAGCACTTGCCCCCCAACGGTCTGTTGAGTTTAAACGGGGGGGGGGGGGGGGATCTTTTCCTTTGTGTGCGATGCGCAAGTGGTCAGCGCCGCGGACCCGCGGAGAACAGACTTCAAGCCCCGCTCACGGTCCGACACCGGTGAACGGCTCGCCAACAGCACTCGCCCCAACAGTCTTTTGAAGGCTATATAGGGGGACCTTTGTCTTTGCATGTGTGTGTGTACGTGCGTGTGCGTGTGACAGTGCGTGGGGAGCGGTGGTGTAGCGGTTAGCGCTACGCTGCGCTACGAACCCGGCGACCCGGTGTTCGATTCCCGCTCACGGCCGACACCGGTGACGATTATCTGAACCGGTCCCGGGCCTCCCCTAGGTCGACTCGGCATCAAATGAGCACCCGGTGCGGTGTGTGTAGTAAACATCGCCGCTGCGGAGACAAAGGCGGCCGGGCGTGGTGCTGGCCGCCCACCCCCTCGTGTGCCGTCACCGACCTTCATAGGTGCTGCTCGCTAACAGCACCTGCCCCTACAGCCTGTTAAGGCTATACGGGGGATCTTTGTCTTTGTGTGCCAGTGTGTACGTCCGGTAGCGTTGCGGTCGGCGCTACGAACCTGGCAGGGATCCGAGTTTGATTCCCACTCGCGGCCACCACCAACACCGATTACCTGAACTGGTCCCGGGTCAAGTGAGTACCTGGCGCGGTGTGCAGTGAACATCGCCACAGGGGAGACAAAGGCGGTCTGGGCCGTGGTGCTGGCCACCCACCCACCCACCCACCCCCTCGCGTGCCACAGTGTCGGCCTTCACAGGTGCTGCTACTCGCTAACAGCACTTGCCCCGACAGTCTGCGAAGGCTACACGGGGGAGGTCTTCTTGTGCGCGGGTATGAGGAGCGGTGGTGCTGTGGTCAGAGCGGTCCACTACGAGCCCGGCAACTCGGGTTCGATTCCCCGCCGCTCAAAGCCACCAACACCCAATGACGATTATCTGAACCGGTGCGAGGCCTTCCCCTGGGTTGACTCAGCCTTAACAAACTGTTAGGGCAAATTACTGTTTCACAGCGAGCAACACCCATTCAGGCAAGCGCAGCACACACAGAGGGGGGTGTGGCTGGGTGGCCAGCACCTTGGTCTCCCCCCCCCCCAGTGCGATTTACACACCGCACCAGATACTCATCTGCGACCACGGTGTGTGAGAGAGAGAGAGAGACAAGGAAACTCCAAATATACAGCAGGTGTGAGGGTCGGGATCGAACCCAGGCACCTCCTGCATACCGGGAAAGGGAGTTAACATCTCCATAGCCACCGTCATGATGATAAGACAATAAAACAAGCCGACTTCAAATAATCAATCTTGATTTGAATCTTTCGTGCCTGCAGGAATCCACTCTCTAACCACAGCAAGAAGAAAAAATAAATTCTCGCTGTGGTTTTCCCCACCTGATGATGATTGCTCGTGTTGCAATCTAAACGTCGCGATTTGCTTTTTATTTTATTTTATTTCAAATATACAGCAGCAGCAGCAGGCGTCACAGGGTCGGGATCGAACCCACGACCTCCTGCGTACCAGGCGAGGTAGTCAACATCTCATAGCCACCGTGATGATGATGATGAGAGAGAGAGACGCAGACTCCAAATCTACAGCAGCAGCAGGCGTCGTCAGGGTCGGGATCGAACCCACGACCTCCTGCGTACCAGGCGAGGTAGTCAACATCTCCTAGCCATCGTGATGATGATGATGATGAGAGAGACGCAGACTCCAAATCTACAGCAGCAGCAGAAGGCGTCGTCAGGGTCGGGATCGCACCCACGACCTCCTATGTACCAGACGAGATATTTAACATCTCTTAGCCACCGTGACGATGATGATGAGAGAGAGAGAGACGCGGACTCCAAATCTACAGCAGCAGCAACAGGCGTCGTCAGGGTCGGGATCGCACCCACGACCTTCTGTACACCAGGCGAGGTAGTCAACATCTCCTAGCCACCGTGATGATGATGATGATGAGAGAGAGAGAGAGACACAGACTCCAAATCTACAGCAGCGGCAGAAGGCGTCGTCAGGGTCGGGATCGAACCCACGACCTCCGGCGTACCGGGCGAGGTCGTCAACATCTCTCCGTCGGAGAATTGCATTGTTTTATATTTTTATTGTTTTATTGTTTCCCTTCTACGTGGTGGTGGTGGTGGTGGTGACTTTACCGAAAGAACCAAGAATATGAATCCCTGCAGTCACGGAAGCTTTAAATCAAAATCTCTCCGCTATCGCGACACTGCTGCCCAGGGGGCTTGAGATGTTGACTACCTCGCCTGGTATGCAGGAGGCCGTGGGTTCGACCCCGACCCTGTCGCCTGCTGCTGCTGCTGCTGTATATTTGGAGTTTGCGTGCGTGCGTGCGTGTGCCTCCATCTCCCTCCCCGTAGTGGCCGTGCGGATATTTTTGCGGGTCCTCTGTTTTTTTCCCCCTACACATTTCAGAATCGACGTCATGCGTTCCGAGCATTTCGCTGCCGCTATAAAGGTCCACGCGATGATGACGACGACGACGACGATGATGATGATGATAAGCCGTGATTTGTGAGAGTTAGGATCGCTTCTGAAAAACGATACCCCCACAGGTCACCTGCTTAAAATAAATAAAATGTTTATAGTTTATTAATTGAACGCAGCAACGCTGCCCCCTTGTGCATTTTCCCGGACATTTACGTGAAAAAAGAGCTTCACGGCTCATCGGATTCGTCCAGGAATAGACATTCCGATTCTGACGCAGAGGTGTATTTGTGATCGTGTGCCACTGCTCATGAGAGACCTCCTCACATCAGGGTCCTCTGTGGGTCCTCTGTAGGTCCTCTGTGGGTCCTCTGTGGTTCTACATGAGCATCTGGATCTCTGTGGGTCTCTGTGGTTCTACATGAGCATCTGGATCTCCGTGGGTCTCTATGGTTCTACATGAGTATCTTGATCTCTGTGGGTCTCTATGGTTCTACATGAGTATCTTGATCTCTGTGGGTCTCTGTGGTTCTACATGAGTATCTTGATCTCTGTGGGTCTCTGTGGTTCTACATGAGTATGTGGATCTCTGTGGGTCTCTGTGGTTCTACATGAGTAGCTGGATCTCTGTGGGTCTCTATGGTTCTACATAAGTATCTGGATCTCTGTGGGTCTCTGTGGGTCTCATCCTTCCGATGTTAGGAAGCCAGAGGAGCTGTACACATTTAAATCATCATCTAGATCAGGGGTGGAGAACGTCCGTCCCACGGGCCGCAAAATCATTTGGTCTGTTCCAGCCCAACGCATTAGGGGGGGGGCCGAGTTAATTAAATGTTTGACTAAACCTTTAATTATAACGGGGCTAATTTCTAAGTTGATCAGTTTGTATGGCCCGCGAATGATGTTATTATAAATATCCAAATGGCCCTTGGCATAAAAAAGGTTCCCCGCCACTGATCTGGATTGGCCAACTCGTTCCATTGCAACTGCTTCTTGGTGTTGTGTTTAGCTTTTGTCCTTCCACCGCCCCGCACCTCCGATTAACCACGGTCGGCTACGTTTGGCGTTAAAGAAGTTCAACATACGTACATTAATACCCATAGACTCATCACACAGAGACCCATAGACTCATCACACAGAGACCCATAGACTCATCACACAGAGACCCACAGACTCATCACACAGAGACCCACAGACTCACCACACAGAGACCCACAGACTCACCACACAGAGACCCACAGACTCATCACACAGAGACCCACAGACTCATCACAGAGACCCACAGACTCACCACACAGAGACCCACAGACTCATCACACAGAGACCCATAGACTCACCACACAGAGACCCACAGACTCACACACAGAGACCCATAGACTCACCACACAGAGACCCACAGACTCATCACACAGAAACCATAAGACTCATCACACAGAGACCCACAGACTCATCACACAGAGACCCATAGACTCATCACACAGATACCCATAGACTCATCACACAGAGACCCATAGGCTCACCACACTGCATCGCACGCTTCTGCAGCCAATCCGGAACGCTCTTCCTCCCGACGTTAGGAAGCCACTGACACCCATCGACCCGTCACACAAAGACCCATGGACTCACACTGCATCGCGTGCTTTCAGGAAGCCAATAGGAGCTATGTACTTTTAAATAATTGTCTAGACTGACAAACTAATGTCCTGCTTGTTGTTGTTGTGTTTAGTTTGATGTCCCCACTCCAACCCCCCACACACTCGCCACGCGTGGCTACGTACGGCGCCCAAGAAGTTCGACATCGGTACATGCTGGCGAAGATGTCGAATGAGGTGAATATTTTTTTGGCCGACGACACGGGCCGAGAGGTGGCACACGCATTTGGCCGCGGCTGTAACCTCCAACCACCCCCCCGCCGCAGCGGCCCCGGTAAATACCGCGGCCTCGGGACGTTGCTCTCGGCAAGAGTCGGCGAGGTCGCGGCGACAGATCAGCCGGGCGTCATACCGGCTGATCTCCGCGGTTCTTGCCAGCTGATCTCCGAGCGCCACGCCAACGGGTCTCCGAGCGTCGTACCAACGGATCTCAGAGCGTCACGCCAACGGATCTCAGAGCGTCATGCCAGCGGATCTCCGAGCGTCACACCAACGGATCTCCGAGCGTCATACCAACCAAATCTCCGACCATCATACTAACGACTCTCCGAGCGTCGTACCAACGAATCTCTGATCATCATACCAACAGATCTCCAATCGTAATACCAACATATCTCAGGGCATCATACCAAACGGCTACCCGAGCATCATACCAATAGACCTCTGAGTATCACACCAACGGATCTCAGAGCATCATATGTGGATATCCGAGCGTCCTATCGGCAAATCTCCGAACGTCATACCAACAGATCCCCGAGCGCCGTACCAGCAGATCTCCGAGCATTATACCACGGTTCTTGCCGATTCATCGCCGAGCGTCATACCAACGAACATTCAACCACCATACCAACAGATCTCCGAGCGTCACACCAACAGATCTCCGAGCGTCATACCAACAGATCTCCGAGCATTGTACCACGGTTCTTGCCGATTCATTGCCGAGCGTCATGCCAACGAACATTCAACCATCATACCAACAGATCTCCGAGCGTCACACCAACATATCTCAGAGCGTCATACCAACAGATCTCCGAGCGTCGTACCAACAGACCTCCGAACGTTGTACCACGGCTCTTGCCGATTCATCAACAAGCGTCATACCAACGCACATTCAACCATCATACCAACAGATCTCCGAGCGTCATACCAACAGATCTCCGAGCGTTGTACCACGGTTCTTGCCGATTCATCGCTGAGCGTCATACCAACGAACATTCAACCATCATACCAGCAGATCTCCGAGCGTCACATCAGCAGATCTCCGAGCGTCGTACCAACAAATCTCCGAGCGTCGTACCAACAGATCTCCGAGCGTCGTGCCAGCAGATCTCCGAGCGTCGTACCAACAGATCTCCGAGCGTCACACCAACAGATCTCCGAGCGTCGTACCAACAGATCTCCGAGCGTCACACCAACAGATCTCCGAGCGTCGTACCAACAGATCTCAGAGCGTCACACCAACAGATCTCCGAGCGTCGTACCAACAGATCTCCGAGCGTTGTACCAACAGATCTCCGAGCGTCGTACCAACAGATCTCCGAGCGTCGTGCCAGCAGACCTCCGAGCGTCGTACCACGGCTCTTGCACGATTCGTCGCCGTACCAACGGACATTTCAACCATCACACCAACAGATCATCTCCGAGCGTCACACCAACACATCTCCCGAGTGTCGTACCAACAGATCTCCGAGCGTCGTACCAACAGATCTCCGAGCGTCGTGCCAGCAGACCTCCGAGCGTCGTGCCGCGGCTCTTGCACGATTCGTCGCCGTACCAACGGACATTTCAACCATCACACCAACAGATCATCTCCGAGCGTCACACCAACAGATCTCCGAGCGTCGTACCAACAGATCTCCGAGCGTCGTACCAACAGATCTCCGAGCGTCGTACCAACAGATCTCCGAGCGTCGTGCCAGCAGACCTCCGAGCGTCGTACCACGGCTCTTGCCGATTCATCAACAAGCGTCATACCAACGAACATTCAACCATCACACCAACAGATCTCCGAGCGTCGTACCAACAGATCTCCGAGCGTCGTGCCAGCAGACCTCCGAGCGTCGTACCACGGCTCTTGCACGATTCGTCGCCGTACCAACGGACATTTCAACCATCACACCAACAGATCATCTCCGAGCGTCACACCAACACATCTCCCGAGCGTCACACCGGCGCGCGGCTTGGCCGTACTCACCGGTTGCCAGGCGAGGGAGTCGAGCACGGCCTCCTCGCAGCACCTGAGGTGCCTGATGACGTCGCGGGTGAGCGACGTCTCCGCGCGGATGAAACTCTCCAGGACCTGGTGCGACAGGGGGGGGCGGTGGCAGGTGGGTGACCAGGGCCGGATTCAGGTTCTTGTAAGGCTCTTGGGCGGACACGGGCAAAGTAGGGCCCCGTACACGGCCCGTTGGGATTTTTAATCCGGCCCGCCGAACGTGTACAAATATTATTATTATTACTAAATTAAATTTTACCTCTCTCCTGTAATGCCCCCATTTCCCCCATTAGATGGCGCACTTTGACCGGGAGTGCGGTGATTCGTTTGGGGCTCAGGCCTCGGATGTTTTCGTGATGTTTGGTGAGTCGCGTTACGACGTGTTTTTTAATATTATCGTTCGCGTTCGTGCAATTCGTTAAATTGCCTTGCAAAACAAAAAAGCTTTGCTAACCCGTTAAAGGCCAAATCCTTTCACGTAAATGATTTTTGACACGTCATTTATTATTAGTTCACACAAACACTCCGTCCATCTGTTCCTGGCCCCGGCCCCCTCTGTCAAATTGTATAACCCATTGTGGCCCCAGCCCTAGAGCACACCCTAGAGAGCACACCCATTGTGTGCTCTAGGGCTGGGGAAACTTTTTTGTGCCAAGGGCCATTTGGATATTAATAAAACATAATTCGCGGGACATACGAAATGATCAACTGAAAAATTAGCCCCGTTATATTTGGTCAAACGTTTCATTAACTCACCCACCCCCCCTAATGTGATGGGCTGGAAGCGCTTCTCTTTGGCGAGGCGCGGTGATGATGTTAGCCGGTACCGACGACGTTGCTGCTGCTGCTACTCGCGACCGCTTTGCCAGGCTTTGCTCTCCTACATTTATCGAATTTCGAGTCCCCGCCTTGCGGTTGCCTTGGCAGGGCCAGAGACCCAAATGATTTCGGAGGCCTCACACGGCCCGCGGGCCGTGCGTTCCCCACCCCTGCCCTAGGCACTGCTGTTTCGTAGGCCTCGAGTGACAACTCCCGACAACAGGTGGCACCCGCTTGCCTCCATGTCTCGCCACAAAAACGCCACCGTCGCTCAGATCAACTCGCGCGATTCGTGCCTCGTCCAGCCGCTGGGCAGACGTCGCTGCCGACGCCGCCGCCGCCGCCGCCGCGTTGGTCACCCCGAGCCCTCGTTACGTTGATAGTGGCGTTGTCTTTGAGCTGCGCGACGCCTTTTGACGTCATCTGGTCGAGCACCAATCGGGTCGAGGCTCAAAAGAAAAGCCGTCCCCTTGGTGCGGACCAATCAGTTTCAAGGACAATGCATCATATATTATCATAGTATGTCTTTTTGTTTGCATTTGGACCGCAGGTATTGTGGTTAATGCGGCGACACGAATCCTCGTAAAAAGGTTTCAGTTTTGTTGCCAGAAAAAAAAGTGGAAAAACCCTATTATTATTATATTTTGGTACTGACAAAAGAGGTCTAATGATGTAGATGCTCACCCCGAGCCCTCATTACTTTGATAGTGGCGTTGTCTTTGAGCTGTGTGACACCTTTTGGCGTCATCTGGTCGAGCACCAATTGGATCGAGGCTCAAAAGAAAAGCCGTCCCCTTGGTGCGGACCAATCAGTTTCAAGGACAATGCATCATATATTATCATAGTGTGTTTTTTTGTTTGCATTTTGACAGCATACATACATTTTTCATCTCCCCCCTCCTATTTTCCGAACATAGATGGACTCGTCCATCTAAACAAACGGTCAAATCGCTCTCCGTGGTGATAACGTCAAAAACAAATAAATCAATAAAAACCGCCACTTCTTTCAAATGTTCTTGCCATTGGTTTTCACACCTGATGATGACTGCTTGTGGTGTGGCAGTCGAAACGTCGTGACAATTTTATTGTTATATATATATTTTATTATTTTATTGTTTCCCTTCAACGTGACTTTACCGAAAGAACCAATCATATAAATCACTGCAGTCACGAAAGCTTTAAATCAAAATTTAAAATGCATATATTATCATAGTATGTTTTTTGTTTGCATTTTGACTGCAGGTATTGTGGTTAATGCAGTAACATGAATCCTTATTATGCGTTGGTCGTTGTTTCAGAAGCGGATTTAATTTGAAACACCGTGCATATATTTGCTACACGTGAATATATTTAATCGAGAAGATATCTTGGTTACATTTTTTTTTTTATCAAACAAACCGGGCCCTAAGGTACAGTAGCTACTGTGGCCTACTGGATAATAGGGCCCTGAGTGAGTGGGTGAATAAGTGAGTGGGTGAGTGGATTGGTGAGTGGGTGGGTGAATGGATGAGTGAGTGGGTGAGTGGATAAGTGAGTGGGTGGGTGGATTGGTGAGTGGGTGAGTGGCTGAATGAGTGGGTGAGTGGATGAGTGGGTGGGTGAGTGGATGAGTGAGTGGGTGGGTGAGTGGATGAGTGAGTGGGTGGGTGGGTGAGTGGATGAGTGAGTGGGTGGGTGAGTGGATGAGTGAGTGGGTGGGTGGGTGAGTGGATAAGTGAGTGGGTGGTTTGGATGAGTGAGTGGATGAGTGAGTGGGTAGGTGAGTGGATGAGTGAGTGGGTGGGTGAGTGGGTGGGTGAGCAGGTGGGTGAGCGGGTGGGTGAGTGGATGAGTGGATTGGTGAGTGGGTGGGTGAGTGGATGAGTGAGTGGATGGGTGGATGAGTGGATGAGTGAGTGGGTAGGTGAGTGGATGAGTGAGTGAGTAGGTGAGTGGATGAGTGAGTGGGTGGGTGGATGAGTGAGTGGATGAGTAAGTGGGTAGGTGAGTGGATGAGTGGGTAGGTGAGTGGGTGGGTGAGCGGGTGGGTGAGCGGATGAGTGAGTGGGTGGGTGAGTGGGTGAGTACGGTGCGAAAAAAGTACGGTGCGAAAAAAGTTCAATGTAGACACACACACCTCCCCCCACCCTCCCCCGCTGTGGGTGGGGCGCGTTGCCGCCACCTTGGATAAGTTATACGGCGAGAGGACTCCAGCACCTCGCATACGCAACGCGCGCGTATGCGTACGTCCGCATACGCTTATACAACGTACGTACGCTTATACAACGTACGTACGCATATACAACGTACGTACGCATATACACCGTACGTACGCATATACACCGTACGTACGCTTATACACCGTACGTACGCTTATACACCGTACGTACGCTTATACACCATACGTACGCTTATACACCATACGTACGCATATACACCGTACGTACGCATATACAACGTACATACATACACCGTACGTACGCATATACACCATACGCACGCATATACAACGTGCGTACGCTTATACACCATACGTACGCATATACACCGTACGTACGCATATACAACGTACATACATACACCGTACGTACGCATATACACCATACGCACGCATATACAACGTGCGTACGCTTATACAACGTACGTACGCTTATACAACGTACGTACGCATATACACTGTACGTACGCATATACACCGTACGTACGCTTATACAACGTACGTACGCATATACACCGTACGTACGCTTATACAACGTACGTACGCTTATACAACGTACGTACGCTTATACACCGTACGTACGCTTATACAACGTACGTACGCATATACACCGTACGTACGCATATACACCGTACGTACGCTTATACAACGTACGGACGCATATACAACAGTCCCCCCTCGCCCCTACCTCCCCCCGCCCACTTTGAACGTGGGGGGCGCGTTTGCCGCTACCTTGTAGAAGTTGTAGGGCGACAGCGAGAGGACTCCCAGCACCCAGGGGAAGGAGACGCCGCCGGAATCCTCCGGGGAGCCGATCATCGTTCCACACGAGCCGCTCCCTGCAACGATGCACGCACCACGGGAATGCACGCACGGCCGGCGGCGGCGGCGGACACGTGCCGCTGGACGGGAGGCGGCTCGGCGCGACCCCGCCGTAGGCTCTCGTCGGCCGGCCGTGTAAACGCCGCTTGTATCAGTGCTGTGCGTACGCCGGCATGCATGCTGCGTGCGTGTCGGACTTCTTTCGCACCATACGTGGCCAACCGCCGCTCATCGGAGGCGCGTGGCGAAGGCCAAGCTGAACACAACAAGAAGCAGTTGTGAAGAAAATGAGTTTTCAATTCAGTATGGTCGCTTTAGCGTGTCGTAGTGTACAGTGTAGTGTGCAGCACGGTGTGTGTAGCCTAGCCGTGTATAGTGTAGTGTACAGTGCAGTGTATGTGGGTCTTCTTTGGCACCGTATGTAGCCAACGTCACCATTCGGAAGTGCGGGTGGGGGGCCAGGACAACAAACTAAACTTAAAAAGCAGTTCTAAAGAAATTAGTTTGTCAATCTAGATGATCATTTACAAATGCAAATCTCCCGGTGGCTTCCTAACGTCGGAAGAGCATTCCAGACGGCCGCAACAGCGCGTCCGAAAGCGCCGTGACGCAGCGTGCGAGTCCACGGGTCTTTGTGTGGCGATTCTATGGGTCTCTGTGTGATGAGCCTTCCCCACGGGCTTTCTGTGCGAGTCTATGCATGCCTGTTGAACGGCTTTCACGCGGTACGTTGCGAACCGTTGCTAATCGGAGCTGGCAGTGGGGGGGGGGGGGGGGGGGAAGGACAACAAAATCAACACACAACAGTTGTGCAACTACTGATCAAGTGTGGACAAAGCAGTTTCAGAGGGGAGGGGAGGTGTAGGCGCAGCTTACTTGTACCAGAAAATAAGCTACGCCCTTAAAGTCTGCGGGAGCAAAACGTCTGACGCGTGTTTGAGGTGTCTTAAATCAAACTGTTTCTTTATTTTTCAGTTGCACAAAATCGAGCTTATGCCGAAGTTATACCTTTGCCTGTTCACGTACTGTGTATCACTTCGTCGCACGTACTGTATCACCCTGTCGCACGGTCAAAAGACGGTATCCACTCGCTCCCCACCGGCTCTTCCCATAGCCCCCCCCGTTTATACTGCAAAAACCGGAAGTGACGTCATGGGTTCAACCAACGGAGCATCTAACCACAGGGGGGGGGGGTTTCTACACAGTTGGGATATTCCAAATCAAATATAACCAGTCCGTCAACAAATGCATGACTTTCTGTCTTATGGCTCTTACAGGGGGAGACGCCACGGTGGCTAGGAGATGTTAACTACCTCGCCTGGTATACACGAGGCCGTGGGTTCGATCTCGACCCCTGACGACGCCTGCTGCTGCTGTATATTTGGAGTTTGCGTGTCTCTCTCGCTCTCATCATCATCACGGTGGCTAGAAGATGTTGACTACCTCGCCTGGTATACACGAGGCCGTGGGTTAGATCTCGACCCCTGACGACGCTTGCTGCTGTATATTTGGAGTTTGCGTGTCTCTCTCGCTCTCATCATCATCACGGTGGCTAGGAGATGTTAACTACCTCGCCTGGTATACAGGAAGCCGTGGGTTCGATCTCGACCCCTGACGACGCTTGCTGCTGTATATTTGGAGTTTGCGTGTGTCTCTCATTATCATCATCATCACGGTGGCTAGGAGATGTTAACTACCTCGCCAGGTATACAGGAAGCCGTGGGTTCGATCTCGACCCCTGACGACGCTTGCTGCTGCTGTATATTTGGAGTTTGCGTGTGTCTCTCATTATCATCATCATCACGGTGGCTAGGAGATGTTAACTACCTCGCCAGGTATACAGGAAGCCGTGGGTTCGATCTCGACCCCTGACGACGCTTGCTGCTGCTGTATATTTGGAGTTTGCGTGTCTCTCTCGCTCTCATCATCATCACGGTGGCTAGAAGATGTTAACTACCTCGCCTGGTATACAGGAGGCCGTGGGTTCGATCTCGACCCCTGACAATGCCTGTGGTATATTTGGAGTTTGCGTGTCTCTCTCGCTCTCATCATCATCACAGTGGCTAGGAGATGTTAACTACCTCGCCTGGTATACAGGAGGCCGTGGGTTCGATCTCGACCCCTGACAATGCCTGTGGTATATTTGGAGTTTGCGTGTCTCTCTCGCTCTCATCATCATCACAGTGGCTAGATGTTCACTACCTCGCCTGGTATACAGGAAGCCGTGGGTTCGATCTCGACCCCTGACGACGCCTGCTGCTGCTGTATATTTGGAGTTTGCGTGTCTCTCTCGCTCTCATCATCATCACGGTGGCTAGGAGATGTTAACTACCTCGCCTGGTATACAGGAGGCCGTGGGTTCGATCTCGACCCCTGACGGCGCTTGCTGCTGCTGTATATTTGGAGTTTGCGTGTCTCTCTCCGCCGTGGTGGTCGCGTAGTATTTTTCTCCAGGTTACTTCTGTTATTCCATCCCCCTTTTCGAGACAACCATCACGCATTTTAGAGTTACCTAGCTCCTGTAAATTTCCCCCGTGATGATAAGTGTTCTCTTACGGACGAAGAAGAACCGCGTTGTAAGCAGGGCGTCCGTGGGTTCGATCCCGACCCGGACGACTGCTGTATATTTGGAGTTTGCGTGCGTGTCTCTCTCCCTTCTCTTTCTCTCTCTCGCCCCCGTGGTGGTCGTGTGGATTTTTCTCCGGTTCCTCCGTTTTTTTCCCCCTCCACATTCAGACTCGACGTCACCGCGCGTTTATTAGAGTGTTTGGCTGCAATCAATTTCCGCGTGAGGATG
This sequence comes from Petromyzon marinus, assembly GCF_048934315.1. Classification (NCBI taxonomy): domain Eukaryota; kingdom Metazoa; phylum Chordata; class Hyperoartia; order Petromyzontiformes; family Petromyzontidae; genus Petromyzon; species Petromyzon marinus. Next base: position 4,982,258 of record NC_133736.1, on the reverse strand, counting down.
ACGACGATGACGGATGATAAGCCACCACTTGCTGGAGCTATCATTGCCGACGGCCAGGTAGCCTCTGAAAAACAGCTACGTAGCTCAGTTAGGCCTTCCTTACCTGGTGAAATAAAAAAAATTCGTGTAGTTTGTCCCTCCACATTTAGAATCGACGTCACGCGTTTAAGTGCATTTAGCTGCTCTAAATGTCCACGCGGTGGTGATGGTGATGATGATGATGGTGGTGGTAAGCCGCTTTGTTGAGCTACCATTTGCGACGGCCAGGTCGCTTGTGAAAAAGAGCGACGTAGCAGGTCGGTGGGGGGGGGGGGCCTTGCAGCTGCTAAACAGTTTAGTTTCGTAGTTTAGTTTCAGACGGGACCGCGGGTACTTACAGGAGCTGTTGTACGTCGCCATGACCACCTCGAGCGAGCAGGCGAGCAGCGACACGTGGAACGTCTCGATGCCCAGTAGGGTGCTGTGTGTGTGTGTGTGTGGGGGGGGGGGGGGAAGAGGCATAAAGGAAGGAAAATTAGCGGATTAACGTACGCGCGTTGTCGCTTGCTAAAAACCAAACTTTCTACTTGTTTCATTTCACCAGGCGCTAGGCCCCATTGAGATGCTACGTCGCCGCTTTTCAGAGGCGACCTGGCCCGTCACGAAATGATAGCTCAGCAAAGCGGCTTGCCATCATCACCGTGGGCATTTGGAGCCGCCAAATGAACGAAACGCGTGACGTCCATTCCACTTGTGTCGGGACAAACTACACCAAACTTATATTCTTAGTATTTTCGGTAAAGTCACGTTGAAGAGAAACAACAAAATAATAAAATATATATAACAATAAATTCTCACGACGTTTCGACCATAACTCAAACGGTCATCTTCAGGTGTGTTGGTTTGCATAAATTTATTTTTAAACGGCGCATTTATATTTTTAAAAATAAATGTATGCAAACCAACACACCTGAAGATGACCGTTTGAGTTATGGTCGAAACGTCGTGAGAATTTTTTATTGTTTTATATATATTTTATTATTTTGTTGTTTCTCTTCAACGTGACTTTACCAAAAAAACTAAGAATATGAATTACTGCAGTCACGAAAGCTTTAAATCAAAATTTACACTAAACTTATAAACTATTTTTTTATTCTACCAGGTAAGGAAGGCCCAACTGGAGCTGCGGAGCTGTTTTTCCAGAGGCGACCTGGCCGTCGCCAACGATACAGTGAGGGGAAAAAAAGTATTTGATCCCCTGCCGATTTTGTACAGGTAACAAGCTCCTGATCTCAGCTCGTTCACCTGTATAAAAGGCACCTGGGAGCCAGAAATCTTTCTGATTGAGAGGGGGTCGAATGCTTATTTCCCTCATTAAAATGCAAATAAATTTATAGCATTTTTGACATGCGTTTTTCTGGATTTTTTGTTGTTGTTATTCCCGCCTCTCACTGTTCAAATAAACCTACCATTAAAATTATAGACTGATCATTTCTCTGTGTCAGTGGGCAAGCGTACAAAATCAGCAGGTGATCAAATACTTTTTTCCCCTCGCTGTAGCACCAGCCAGTGGTGGCGGCTCATCATCATCGTCGTCGTCATCGTCGCACGGAAATTGATAGCAGTCAAATACTCATTGGTTTTTTTTTCGGTAAAGTCACGTAGGTAAAAAAAAAATGAAAACAACTAATATTCTTAGCTCTTTCGGTAAAGTCACGTTGAAGGGAAACAATAAAACAATAAAATATATATAAAACAATAAAAATTCTCACGACGTTTCGACCATAACGCAAACGGTCATCGTTAGGTGTGAAAAACCAACGGCAAAAAACATTTGAAAGTGGCGGCGGTCCGCATTTATTTATTTATTTTAAAACACCGCATTTACTTATTTATTAAAACATACGTTAGCGCCACGGGCAGCGATTTGGCAGTTTATTTAGAAGGACGAGTCCATCTATGTTCTGAAAAGAGGAGGGGGGAGACGAAAAATTAATGTATGCTGTCTGAAAGCCACCGTAAGCGTGAACAATTAATTAAGACCTGAAATGGTTTATCAAATCCTTCCAATGATTGCTAAGCCAGAATCCATCTTCTCGGTTGAAATTGTCTCCGTGCTTGTATATGTGGATAGCCTCACGAACGGATCTCTCATGGTAGCCAGATGGCTTACAAAGAACCTCTGTCTTGGAGCAGTCAATGTCATGTGAGCCTACAACTAAATTAAATACCGAAAAGTCTCGGTATTTTCGCTGGAGAAGTCCACACCCGATGGTGAAGGTCTCTTGCGTTGCTTCCGAAACGTCGCGATTTCATTTAGTCGTTTTCACTTATTTTATTTGATCGATCGAATTTTTTTTTTTTTTTACCTTCGTGACTTTACCGGGGGGGAAAAAAAAAACAAAGAGCAATGAATCCTCGCAGTCGCGAAGGCTTCAAATCTGGCGGCCAAACACTCTTAATAAACGCGTGGTGACGTCGATTCTCAACGCGGAAGGGGGGGTGGGGGGGAAAGCCCCGAGGGACCTGGGGAAAAAAAAATCCACACGACCACCACAGGGAAGAGAGAGAGGGAGAGAGAGAGACACGCAAACTCCAAATATACAGCGGGCGTCCGGGGTCGGGATCGAACCCACGACGTCCTCCTTACAACGCGGCTCTTCTTCGTCCGTAAGAGAACACTTTCGCACAGCGCGACGTAGTTTACGCGCGCCTCCATCGCCGTGAGATATCCAATTCGCATCCGCGTTGTAACAAAATGCGTTCCGTAACACAGCAAAACCTTGGTGGGATTGCGAGCGTAATTCGTTTCCGGAAACGTGTTTGTAATCCAAAGCGCTCGTACGTCAGAGCGCTCGTAGTACAATAAAGTATTAAAGCTTTCGTGGCTGCATCAAATTACTCATTGGTTGTTTTCGGTAAAGTCACGTATGTAGAAATACAATAAAATTATATTAAAACAAGCGTGTATACGTCCGCTGCTCGCATTTGCAAGACCCTCGCTCGTTTATCAAGTTAATATTCACTTACACAATTCTGCTCGTCTTGCAAAACGCTCGCAGGCCAAGTTGCTCGCAGTCCACAAGGTTTCACTGTACTACATTCATAACGCGTTACACATCCAATTCGCGTTAGGGGCCGTCCATAAATGACTCCATCGTCACACGGCGTCACAGAAAGTCAGACCCCCCCCCCTCAAATGACGTCACAAAGCTCTACCACCCCCCCCCCCTTCAAATCGCTTTAAAGTACGGCCCGGGGGCCCGTTGGGCTTTTTAATCCGGCCCGTCAAACTTGTCCAAACATCATTATTATTAAATAAAATTTTACCTCTCTCCTGTAATGCCCCCATTTCCCCATTAGATGGCGCACTTTGCCTTGCAAATAAATGCTTTGCTACCTGTTAAAGGCCAAATCCTTTCATGTAATGATTTTTAACACTTCATTTATATTAGTTCACACAAACACTCCATCCATCTGTTCCTGGCCCGGCCCCTCTGTCAAATTTTAGAACCCATTGTGGCCCGAGAGTCAAAAAATTTGCCCACCCCTGCTTTAAACTATGGTCATTGTAGTTGCGTATTTAATGTGGCGCTGCACTCCGATGTTGTAGGAGAAAACACTTATTAAAAAAGTCTATTTAATTAAGTAGAAACGTGTTGTCTTTATTTATTTAAAGTTGCGCATTTTTTACGTGACGTCACATTTCTCAAACCCCCCCTCCCCCGCCTCCTCGTCACACATCGTCACAAATGTCTGACCCCCCCTCCCCCCCAGGGGCGTGACGTCATTTATGGACGGCCCCTTTTAAAAAATAACATGCAGCGTTACAGGACGGACGGACCGTGCATGTTTACGTACACACACAGCGTAAAACATCAAATGAAATAGGACAAACATCTGTCATTGGACAGACCAGGTTCCACGCAACCGATACTGGGTAACGGCAAGAGTCTTAAAAGGTTTGTAAATGTGACGTTTGGCCGCAGCCGATTAGATATACAAAAACCCGCACAGCGTAAACGTCAAATGAAACAGGACAAAAAAAAATCGAACCGGGTTCCACGCAACCGATCGTGGGTAACAACAAGAGGGGTCCCACTGGGCGCTTAATGCAACGTTTGACTAGCGGTCCGATGGCGTTACTCCCGATTGTGGGTTCCCTCCCACCTGAAATCTTGCATGTTCAGCCGCTCTTCCTCCTGAGGGGAACACGGAGGGAGACAACGCCACGGTTGAAAGCAAAAACGTTCCCGGCCGTTTACGAGGCGCACGTCCGGTGGAGGCTACGGCGATGGTGGACGATGTTGTGGGCGGGCTGGCGGGTAGGACGGTCAACACGGCCGCAGAGCGAATGCTGAAATGTGCACGATGGAACGACGCTGCGGGTGGGTATGGGTGGGGTTGTGTATGGGTGGGGTGGGTATGGGTGGGGTGGGTATGGGTGGGGTGGGTATGGGTGGGGTGGGGTGGGTATGGGTGGGGTTGTGTATGGGTGGGGTGGGTATGGGTGGGGTGGGTATGGGTGGGGTGGGTATGGGTGGGGTGGGGTGGGTATGGGTGGGTATGGGTGGGTTGTGTATGGGTGGGTATGGTTGGGTATGGGTGGGTGGTTGGGTATGGGTGGATGGTTGGCCGTGGGTGAGTGGTTGGGTATTGGTGGGTTGGGTATGGGTGGGGTGGGTGGGTATGGGTGGGTTGGCTATGGGTGGGTGAATATGGGTGGGTTGTCTATGGGTGGGTGGGCTATGGGTGGGTTGGCTATGGGTGGGGGTTGGCTATGGGTGGGTTGGCTATGGGTGGGTTGGCTATGGGTGGGTTGGCTATGGGTGGGTTGGCTATGGGTGGGGGTTGGCTATGGGTGGGTTGGCTATGGGTGGGTAGGCTATGGGTGGGTTGGCTATGGGTGGGTTGGCTATGGGTGGGTGTTTATGGGAGTGTGGGTGTGAGAGTGATAGTATGAACCCTTTCCCCATTCCGAGACGCCTGCAAGTGGCAGGGTGGTGGTGTGGCTGTGTAACCCGTTCACCGCCGAATCTCGGAACGCGCACACAGCGGTTGCGAGCGTTAATTTTATTTAGTGAGGAGACGTAGTAGCAGCAGTAGTAGCAGTAGTAGCAGCAGTAGTAGCAGCAGTAGTAGCAGCAGCAGTAGCAGCAGTAGTAGCAGCAGCAATAGAAGTAGTAGCAAAGCAGTAGCAGCAATAGTAGCAGTAGTAGCAGCAGTAGTAGCAGCAGTAGTAGCATAAGCATCAGCAGGAGCAGTAGTAGCAGTAGTGGTAGCAGCAGCAGCAGTATTAGTACCAGCAGTAGTAGTAGTAGCAGCAGTAGTAGCAGCAGCAATAGCAGTAGTAATAGCAGGAGTAGCAGGAGCAGTGGTAGCAGTAGCAGCAGCAGTAGTAGTAGTAGCAGCAGTAGTAGCAGCAGTAGCAGTAGCTGTATCAGCAATAGTAGCAGCAGCAGCATCAGCAGCAGCAATAGTAGTAGCAGCAGTAGTAGTAGTAGCAGCAGGAGCAGCATCAGCAGTAGTAGCAGCAGGAGCAGCATGAGCATGAGCAGCATCAGCAGTAGTAGCAGCAGGAGCAGCATCAGCAGTAGCAGCAGCAGTAGTAGCAGCAGGAGCAGCATCAGCAGTAGTAGCAGCAGTAGTAGCAGCAGCAGGAGCAGCAGCAGTAGTAGTAGCAGCAGTGGCGTCGCTGTTTGTACTGTCGCTCACCGCAGACAACTGTAGCGACACGACCGCCGCCACTACGACAGCCGGCGCCAAAACTGTGCCACACACGCGACCTCCCGCATGGCCCTTTCACTTCCGGTTCCGTTCGGAATCGATTCGATCCCAATTCGGAAATTGAAAAACTGTTACTCCTTGGTTTTTTCGGTAAAGTCACGTAGAAATAAGACGTAATAAAATAATAACACAATGCTATACTAATACTATGCGACGTTTCGATTGCAACACAAGCAATCTTCATCAGGTACAGAAGAGCTAAATTTAAGAGAGAGAGGAAACACACAACCGCAGATATATATACAGACACCCAAATAGAGGGAATTAACAGATACACAAGGGGATACAAAGACGGAGGAGCACACTAAATCAAACAGGGTTTATAGCAAAATTTAGAAACTATATAAAGCAACACCAGACGGTCGGTCAAAACACAATTATCGCATGGTCTGCTTGAATACGTTACTTAAAAGATTGCTCAATTATAAGTTAAGTGTGAAATCCAAGAGAGCGCTGGAAAACAGACCGCATTGCAACATACATCGACATCCAAGCATCACGGGTTAGCACAGAGACACACGGGGAGAGACGAGCACACAGGGGGTGAAGCAACATGTCTTATTTCTACGTGCCTTCACCGAAAAAAAACACAAAGAGTTATCTCCCGCGCAGTCACGAAAGCCACCAAAAAATCGAGTTTGAAAAACTGCAGACGCCACGTACCGATTTCAGGATGGCCTCCATGACGCGGTAGTAGAGACGCACGGCAAGGCCCCAACGCTGCGAAGACAATTGATCACTCCCCTTCGTATAGCTTGAACAGCATCAGGATATTTCCATAATAAAGGTTCTTGGGTTAGATCGCGTTTATTTATAAATGTGTCGTAACCCTCCACCACCCGACACGGCCAATCAGCAAAAAAAAAAGTGTCACGTTGACAAAAGACAAATAATTCACTACTTCAGCCCACCGGTGTGTTGAAGAGTTAATCCACATTTACAGTTTGAGTACGACGTTTCGCTGGTAAACACTTCCAGCATCATCGGGCAATTCGCCAGAATGGCGCCAGAATGGCGAATTGCCCGATGATGCTGGAAGTATTTACCAGCGAAACGTCGTACTCAAACTGTAAATGTGGATTAACTCTTCAACACACCGGTGGGCTGAAGTAGTGAATTATTTGTCTTTGTCAACGTGACACTTTTTTTTTGCTGATTGGCCGTGTCGGGTGGTGGAGGGTTACGACACATTTATAAATAAACGCGATCTAACCCAAGAACCTTTATTATGAATATTGGTCGCGAAAGCCTACGTGTTAAACTGATCAGGATATTTATTCGCAAATACAACACGGACCCCATCGCCATCCGAGCAGGCCAAGCCCCACAGAGTGATTTAAAATTAACTTTTCAGAAGCGACAAATAATAGGTCAACGAAGCGACCCCATCGTTTGGATATTGATAGCGCCCAACGCAATCCAAATAATCGAAATAATGGAGGAATCCGATGAGCTGTAAAGCTCTTTTTTTAACAGATGGTCCAGTAGGGGGGCACTTGGTAAGAACGTCACAACAACAAACAGTTACGAAAACATGAAAGTGGGATAAAAAAAATACAATAAACAACTAAAACCATCCCCATCATCACAGGCAAAGCATTAACTGATTTCTCAGAAGCGACCCAAGCCTCACAAATGATTGCGCAACAAAGTGGGGCCCCCCCCCATCAATTTTTCGAAATTCAAAGCACCGAAATCATCCAAACCGGAGGGCCGACCGAAATTGGGTTTCGGTTTCGGCGCCGAAAGTTGGCCGATGGCCTCTTTCGGCGTAGTTTCTGTTTCGGCACAAGCCAAAAAGCTTTGCTTTTCGGTTTGGGACGAAAGTAAATTTTTAACTTTCGGTCTGGTTTTCGGCCGAAAACCAGACATTCACTTTCGGTCGGCCTCCAATCTAAACAAACAACCTCGATGGGCGTTTCTAAATGTGGAGGGTAAAACCGGAGGACCCCGGAGAAAAACAAAGGGGAGAGGGAGCGTGCAAACTTCGGGGTCGGCATCGGACCACCGGACCCCCCCCCTGCTGCATACCGAGGCGAGGAAGATGACGTCACACCACTGTAGGGGCAAGTGTGCTGTTGGGTGGCCAACACCACACCCCGGGCCAACAAACACGTGCTGCGGTGGTCACGTGACTCGCACGCAAGGCATATTGGATGGGAGTCGCGCCTAAGACCCGCACCTCCGATTAGCACGGACGGCCACGTACGGCGAGAAGATAAGGCCAGCGTACAGCACACGCGCACACGAACGAAGGCCTGTCGCCGCACTGCGCTGCGATTTCAGATGTGCTTCTGGGGCCGTCTGGAACGCTCTTCAGTCCGACGTCAGGAGCTATGCGCACTTTTATACGCAATCAACATCTAGATTGGCAAATGCATTTCTTTCGCACCGCACGAAGAAGACCGTGCTAATCGGAAGGTGTGGGGGGTGGTGGACAACAATCTAAACACAAAAAGCAGTTTAAAATAAATGAGTTTTCAATTTAGTGCAGTGGTGTAATGTATAGTAGTGTATTGTATAGTAGTGTATAGTATAGTAGTGTATAGTATAGTAGTGTATAGTATAGTGTGTAGCATAGTGTATAGTATAGAATGTCGTGTAATATAGTGTGTATTGTAGTGTATAGTGTAGTGTGTAGCATAGAGCATAGTATAGAATGTCCTGTAATGTAGTGTGTATTGTAGTGTATAGTGTAGTGTGTAGCATAGAGCATAGTATAGAATGTCCTGTAATGTAGTGTGTATTGTAGTGTATAGTGTAGTGTGTAGCATAGTGCATAGTGTAGAATGTCGTGTAATGTAGTGTGCATTGTAGTGTATAGTGTAGTGTGCAGCATAGTGTATAGTGTAGAATGTCATGTAATGTAGTGTATAGTGTAGTGTTTAGCATAGTGTATAGTATAGAATGTTGTGTAATGTAGTGTGTATTGTCGTGCATAGTGTAGTGTGTAGCATAGTGTATAGTGTAGAATGTCGTATAATGTAGTGTATATTGTAGTGTATAGTGTAGTGTGTAGCATAGTGTATAGTATAGAATGACGTGTAATGTAGTGTGTATTGTAGTGTATAGCGTAGTGTGTAGCATAGTGTATAGTATAGAATGTCATGTAATGTAGTGTATAGTGTAGTGTGTAGCATAGTGCATAGTGTAGAATGTTGTGCAATGTAGTGTATATTGTAGTGTATAGTGTAGTGTGTAGCATAGTGCATAGTGTAGAATGTCGTGTAATGTAGTGTATTGTAGTGTATAGCGTAGTGTGTTGCATAGTGTATAGTATAGAATGTCGTGTAATGTAGTGTATATTGTAGTGTATAGCGTAGTGTGTAGCATAGTGTATAGTGTAGAATGTCGTGTAATGTAGTGTATAGTGTAGTGTATAGTGTAGTGTGTAGCATAGTGCATAGTGTATAATGCCGTGTAATGTAGTGTGTATTGTAGTGTATAGTGTATTGTGTAGCATAGTGCATAGTGTAGAATGTCGTGTAATGTAGTGTGTATTGTAGTGTATAGTGTAGTGTGTAGCATAGTGCATAGTGTAGAATGTCGTGTAATGTAGTGTGTATTGTAGTGTATAGTGTATTGTGTAGCATAGTGCATAGTGTAGAATGTCGTGTAATGTAGTGTGTATTGTAGTGTATAGTGTAGTGTGTAGCATGGTGTATAGTATAGAATGTTGTGTAATGTAGTGTGTATTGTAGTGTATAGTTTAGTGTGTAGCATAGTGTATAGTGTAGAATGTCGTGTAATGTAGTGTGTGTTGTAGTGTATAGTGTATTGTGTAGCATAGTGCATAGTGTAGAATGTCGTGTAATGTAGTGTGTATTGTAGTGTATAGTGTAGTGTGTAGCATAGTGCATAGTATAGAATGTCGTGTAATGTAGTGTATATTGTAGTGTATAGTGTAGTGTGTAGCATAGTGTATAGTGTAGAATGTCATGTAATGTAGTGTGTATTGTCGTGTATAGTGTAGTGTGTAGCATAGTGTATAGTGTAGAATGCCGTGTAATGTAGTGTATATTGTAGTGTATAGTGTAGTGTGTAGCATAGTGTATAGTGTAGAATGTTGTGTAATGTAGTGTATAGTGTAGTGTGTAGCACAGTGTATAGTATAGAATGTCGTGTAATGTAGTGTATAGTGTAGTGTGTAGCACAGTGTATAGTATAGCATGTCGTGCAATGTAGTGTATATTGTAGTGTATTGTGTAGTGTGTAGCATAGTGCATAGTGTAGAATGTCGTGTAATGTAGTGTATAGTGTAGTGTGTAGCACAGTGCATAGTGTAGAATGTCGTGTAATGTAGTGTGTAATGTAGTGTGCATTGTAGTGTATAGTGTAGTGTATGTACTTTGAACTTCTTTCGCACCGTACGCAGCTACCCATCCTAATTGGGAGATGCTGGGGGGGAGGGGGGGGGACAAACTACCCCACAAAAAACTGTTCCAAAGAAATGAGTTCGTCAATCGAGATGATGATGATGATGATTTTAAAGTGCAGAGCATCCCAATATCGGAAGGAGGAGAACCCATAGAGATCCAGAGGCTCGTAGAGAACTACAGAGACCCACATTCATGCGTGCTGTTGAACTTCTTCCACCGCACCGTACGTAGCCAACCGTTGCTAACGACGGTATAACGACGACGACGACGAGGTGGTGGAACCCTCTCACCTGGTTGGCGGTCCCCGCACAGCCGGCGGACGTAGCCTCCACGAAGTTCCTCTGGAAGCGGGAGCCCACCTCCTCCACCGTGCGCGCGATCTCGGCCCGGGGGTTCACGGAGCAGCGCTGGCAAAAAAAATTGTGATGCGTGGTGACCGCGCGCCGTAGTGTCGACTGGGGGGCTCCATTATTGCAAACTCGCTACTCTAAGTAAGTAATATTTTTTTTAAAAACTTTTTTTTTTTAATTTAAAAACACGCCTTTTATTAAATGTACCAATCACGGGCAGAACTCCACGACTCCGGGAAGTGGCCCCCGAAGCTCGTCACGACGTGAGGGGGGGGGGCCCCGTGGCCACTTACAGCCAACGTCAGCTGACCGTGGACAATTAGACCCGAGCCGAAACATAACATGTAGTCGATACCACATTGGGAAGTGGGTCAAAATACTGATGTACCCCCCCCTGGTGAGACATTGCTTAACCAACACATACTTCACCTGGAATGGAACTTTCTACAAACAAACTGAGGGCACCCCAATGGGCTCCCGCCTATCTCCGGTTGTAGCCAACGTATTCATGGAAAAATTTGAAACTGACGCCATCCAGACTGCCACTCTACGCCTGACCTTATGGAAGAGGTACGTTGATGACACCTTTGTCATCTGGCCACATGGCCAGCCTGCTCTAGACCAATTCCGCGACCACATCAATTCCATACACCCAGCCATCAGATTTACCATGGAGGTCGAAAAAGATGGCAAATTACCCTTTTTGGATGTCTTAATTAAAAGGAGACATGATGGTTCAATGAGCCACTCTGTCTACAGGAAAGCTACCCATACAGATGCTTACTTGAAACCGGATTCCCACCACCATCCATCCCAGAAGAACTCCCTCATCAAGACTCTATACCAGTGGTTCTTAACCTGGGTTCGATCGAACCCCAGGGGTTCGGTGAGTCGATCTCAGGGGTTCGGCAGAGCCCCCGCCACGGAGGTCCGGACACACTTGAATTATTGTGTAAATTTGTGATGACACACACGGCCCGCTTGGCCATCACTGGCTGCAGATGATCATGCTACACTGCTTGGCCAATCAGCGCTGCGGGGAATTTAGTGCGTACTCAGTAGTCAACGTGTGACTGTTGTTGTCGTACGTCGTGTGATTTCTTTAATATTTTATCCATACTAACTATGTCGGGCAAAAGAAGAAAGTGGTCGGACGAATATGTACAACATGGATTCTCATGTATCACGGAACGTGATGGGAGTGAGCGTCCTATCTGCATGATTTGCAACGCCAAGTTGAGCAACTCTAGTCTTGCACCGGCAAAACTAAAGGAACACTTCTTGAAGCTGCATGGAGACGGGGAATACAAGAACACAACACTTGCTGAATTCAGGGTGAAGAGAGCCAGATTCGATGAAAGGGCCACTCTGCCTGCTCTTGGATTTGTACCTGTTAACAAACCGATCCTGACAGCATCGTACGAAGTTGCTTACCTGATCGCAAAGCAGAGCAAGCCACACACCATTGGTGAAACACTTGTGAAACCAGCTGCATTAAAGATGGCGAATCTGATACTCGGAACAGCGGCCGAAGGTAAATTATCCCAAATTCCCCTTTCAAATGACACCGTCAGTGACAGAATAGAAGACATGAGTAAAGACATCTTGGCTCAAGTAGTCGCGGATCTGATTTCAAGCCCGGCAAAATTCAGCCTTCAACTCGACGAAACCACAGACGTTTCTGATCTAAGCCAGCTTGCTGTTTTTGTACGCTATGTGAAAGACGACATGATAAAAGAAGAGTTTTTATTTTGTAAGCCTCTTAAAACAACAACGAAGGCAGCCGATGTGAAGAAGCTTGTGGATGACTTCTTCAGAGACAACAATCTTTCATGGGATATGGTTTCTGCAGTTTGTACGGACGGAGCTCCAGTCATGCTGGGAAGAAAGTCTGGTTTTGGTGCGCTAGTAAAGGCCGATGCACCACACATCATTGTGACGCATTGTATTCTGCACAGGCATGCGTTGGCAACAAAAACCTTACCTCCAAAAATGGCAGAAGTATTAAAAACTGTGGTGGAATGTGTGAACTATGTGCGAAAAAGTGCTCTGAGGCACCGCATCTTCAGTGAGCTGTGTAAAGAAATGGGCTCTGAATTTGAGGTACTTCTGCTCCATTCTAATATTCGGTGGTTATCCCGGAGACAGGTGCTGAATCGTGTTTTTGCCATGCGTGTGGAATTAGCCCTGTTTTTGCAAGAGCACCAACACTGCCATGCAGATTGCTTCAAAAATCCTGAGTTCATTCTCATTTTAGCGTACATGGCTGATATATTCGCAGCTCTCAATCATCTCAATCAGCAGATGCAGGGTGGTGGAGTCAATATCATGGAAGCGGAAGAACACCTGAAGGCTTTTCAAAAAAAGCTACCGTTATGGAAACGACGAACAGAGAACAATAACTTCGCAAACTTCCCGCTTCTGGACGACTGTGCAAGTAAGATCGAAGATGTGTCTGGAATCGGAGATATTTCTGTATCCACGGAACTGAAGCAAACAATTGCCACGCACTTAGATGAGCTTGCAAAGTCTCTCGACGGATATTTCCCTACAAGAGAGTCATATCCAGCATGGGTGAGACAGCCGTTCACGTTTGCTGTTGAAACAGCAGATGTCAATGATGAATTCCTCGACGAAATCATTGAAATTCAGCAGAGCCAGGTTCAACAGCAACTCTTCAGAACAACAACGCTCTCAACGTTTTGGTGTCGACAAATGAACAAGTATCCAGTATATAAATACAAGTATCCAGTTTTATATATATTTTGTTATTTTGTTGTTTCTCTTCAACGTGACTTTACCGAAAAAACTAAGAATATGAATTACTGCAGTCACGAAAGCTTTAAATCAAAATTTAATCGCCTCTACGGGGAGGGTTTTCACATAACTTTAAGATCTTTCAACAAACTCCGGGATAAGAAAGCTCAGCTGATCGAGTCTCTCACCTTCCTGAAGAGATGCCGCGACTCTGGGGTAATACCAATCGCATTTACACTCACCTCTGCTACTGTAACTTCTTCTAATGCGAAACGAATTCTTTTCAAAACTAGCTTAGCTCTTATCTCAGAAAAAATCAGACTTATACGCACAGAACTAGATCAGTTAGACAAGACACTCTACAAATCACACTTATCATTGACGGCAATAATGTCCACATCGGATTGGGAACATGTAGACAATATGACTGCCTCTTCAGCTGCTACTATGTCGACCAAATGTAAGGAAAACCTGATTTCCAAATTTAACCTCCTCTTAAACAAAAGACCGGACCCACACACCAAAAAGTTAGATGTTAATAAAGTCGTAATTAATCGCAGTAACAGTTCTATTTCCGATGGTCTGAAATCCGTTTTAGCTAAAGGTCTAAACTTTGCAGTCACACCTAAACACATACCAGTTAATGATATAATTGCCCAAGTAGACGTTGCTCTCAGGGGCCTGGGTCACATCGCTGCAGACGTAGCAAGATCTGAAATCGCTGCAACCCTCAAAAACGCTAAGATGCCAGCTAGCAACCTCAGCAAAGATGAGCGTTTTGAATTATATAAATTAAAAAAGAGGAATGATATTGTAGTTCTCTCAGCTGACAAAGGCAATGCTACTGTTATCATGGATAAAATAGAATACAACAACAAAATTAAAGAATTACTCGACGATGGTAGTTATACAAAAATAAAAAGAGATCCCACCAACAGCCTCGTCACACAAACCAACAAAATAATTTCTGATTCAACCGCATTAATTGATCAATCTAAACAGTTTTCGTTGAAACCTTCTGCTGCCAGGCCACCAAGATTATACGGCTTACCAAAAATACATAAAGTTGATACACCTCTTCGTCCCATAGTCTCTACTATCAGCTCCCCCACCTACAAACTAGCTCGTTTTTTGTCTGAAATCCTGCGTCCTTTCACTGGAAAGACCACCTCTGCGGTACAAAATTCTACTCACCTGGTATCAACAATCAAGGGTATTTCCCTGTCCCCAGACGACCTGCTTGTCAGTTTTGATGTAGTTTCCTTATTCACCAAGGTTCCTGTACCTGACACCATTGCAATCATTGAAGACTTGGTTCATCAAGGACTAAACACTGAGGTACCCCCCCTGGTGAGACACTGTTTAACCAATACATACTTCACTTGGAATGGAACTTTCTACAAACAAACTGGGGGCACCCCAATGGGCTCCCCCCTTTCTCCAGTTATAGCTAACATTTTCATGGAGAAATTTGAGACTGACGCCATCCAGACTGCCACTCTGCGCCCAACCTTATGGAAGAGGTACGTGGATGACACTTTTGTCATCTGGCCACATGGCCGGCCTGCTCTAGACAAATTCTTCGACCACATCAATTCCATACACCCAGCCATCAGATTTACCATGGAAGTCGAAATAGATGGCAAGATACCTTTTTTGGATGTCCTAATTAAAAAGAGACCTGATGGTTCAATGAGCCACTCTGTCTACAGGAAAGCTACCCATACGGATGCTTATCTGAAACCGGATTCCCACCACCATCCATCACAGAAGAATTCTCTCATCAAGACTCTGTATCATAGAGCCCAATGCATATCCGACCAGGAACACATAAGCAGTGAACTCAAGCACGTACACCAAGCTCTTAGGGCTAATGGTTACTCCGACTATACAATCCGCAAAGCTATCACTCAAACCATGAAGAAGAACCCTCTTGAGGAGCCTTTCAAAACCATCACTTTACCCTACATTGCTGGGATCACAAAAAAGATCTCCAAAATCTTGAATAAACACAAGATCCAGGTCCGTTTCAACACATTACATAAAATCCGTGATCTGGTTCCGTCTGTAAAAGATGTGATTCCGGACATACAATACCCTGGTGTCTACAAACTAAGTTGCCTCTGTGGTAGTAGTTACATTGGAGAAACCAAACGCCATATCTCGGACCGCATTCGTGAACATAAAGCAGACCTTAAACACGGTAGGACCAACACCTCGGCCGTAGCAGATCATTGTTCTAATTCAGTAGGCTCACATGCCATTGACTTTTCCAAGACAGAGGTTCTTTGTAAGCCATCTGGCTTCCATGAGAGATTCGTTCATGAGGCTATCCACATATACAAACACAGAGACAATTTCAACCGAGAAGATGGATTCTATCTTAGCAATCATTGGAAAGATTTGATAAATCATTTCAGTTCTTGATTGATTGTTCACGCTTACAGTGCCTTTCAGACAGCATACATAAAAACAAATTTCGTCTCCCCCCTCCTCTTTTCAAAAAAAAAATAGATGGACTAGTCCTGGCAAACTGCCATCGTTGCGCGTGACGCAAACGTTATTTTTATATATATAAATAAATATGCCGTTTTCAAAATAAATTTATGCAAACCGACACACCTGATGATGACCGTTTGAGTTATGGTCGAAACGTCGTGAGAATTTTTTTTTTATTGTTTTATATATATTTTGTTATTTTGTTGTTTCTCTTCAACGTGACTTTACCGAAAAAACTAAGAATATGAATTACTGCAGTCACGAAAGCTTTAAATCAAAATTTAATCGCCTCTACGGGGAGGGTTTTCACATAACTTTAAGATCTTTCAACAAACTCCGGGATAAGAAAGCTCAGCTGATCGAGTCTCTCACCTTCCTGAAGAGATGCCGCGACTCTGGGGTAATACCAATCGCATTTACACTCACCTCTGCTACTGTAACTTCTTCTAATGCGAAACGAATTCTTTTCAAAACTAGCTTAGCTCTTATCTCAGAAAAAATCAGACTTATACGCACAGAACTAGATCAGTTAGACAAGACACTCTACAAATCACACTTATCATTGACGGCAATAATGTCCACATCGGATTGGGAACATGTAGACAATATGACTGCCTCTTCAGCTGCTACTATGTCGACCAAATGTAAGGAAAACCTGATTTCCAAATTTAACCTCCTCTTAAACAAAAGACCGGACCCACACACCAAAAAGTTAGATGTTAATAAAGTCGTAATTAATCGCAGTAACAGTTCTATTTCCGATGGTCTGAAATCCGTTTTAGCTAAAGGTCTAAACTTTGCAGTCACACCTAAACACATACCAGTTAATGATATAATTGCCCAAGTAGACGTTGCTCTCAGGGGCCTGGGTCACATCGCTGCAGACGTAGCAAGATCTGAAATCGCTGCAACCCTCAAAAACGCTAAGATGCCAGCTAGCAACCTCAGCAAAGATGAGCGTTTTGAATTATATAAATTAAAAAAGAGGAATGATATTGTAGTTCTCTCAGCTGACAAAGGCAATGCTACTGTTATCATGGATAAAATAGAATACAACAACAAAATTAAAGAATTACTCGACGATGGTAGTTATACAAAAATAAAAAGAGATCCCACCAACAGCCTCGTCACACAAACCAACAAAATAATTTCTGATTCAACCGCATTAATTGATCAATCTAAACAGTTTTCGTTGAAACCTTCTGCTGCCAGGCCACCAAGATTATACGGCTTACCAAAAATACATAAAGTTGATACACCTCTTCGTCCCATAGTCTCTACTATCAGCTCCCCCACCTACAAACTAGCTCGTTTTTTGTCTGAAATCCTGCGTCCTTTCACTGGAAAGACCACCTCTGCGGTACAAAATTCTACTCACCTGGTATCAACAATCAAGGGTATTTCCCTGTCCCCAGACGACCTGCTTGTCAGTTTTGATGTAGTTTCCTTATTCACCAAGGTTCCTGTACCTGACACCATTGCAATCATTGAAGACTTGGTTCATCAAGGACTAAACACTGAGGTACCCCCCCTGGTGAGACACTGTTTAACCAATACATACTTCACTTGGAATGGAACTTTCTACAAACAAACTGGGGGCACCCCAATGGGCTCCCCCCTTTCTCCAGTTATAGCTAACATTTTCATGGAGAAATTTGAGACTGACGCCATCCAGACTGCCACTCTGCGCCCAACCTTATGGAAGAGGTACGTGGATGACACTTTTGTCATCTGGCCACATGGCCGGCCTGCTCTAGACAAATTCTTCGACCACATCAATTCCATACACCCAGCCATCAGATTTACCATGGAAGTCGAAATAGATGGCAAGATACCTTTTTTGGATGTCCTAATTAAAAAGAGACCTGATGGTTCAATGAGCCACTCTGTCTACAGGAAAGCTACCCATACGGATGCTTATCTGAAACCGGATTCCCACCACCATCCATCACAGAAGAATTCTCTCATCAAGACTCTGTATCATAGAGCCCAATGCATATCCGACCAGGAACACATAAGCAGTGAACTCAAGCACGTACACCAAGCTCTTAGGGCTAATGGTTACTCCGACTATACAATCCGCAAAGCTATCACTCAAACCATGAAGAAGAACCCTCTTGAGGAGCCTTTCAAAACCATCACTTTACCCTACATTGCTGGGATCACAAAAAAGATCTCCAAAATCTTGAATAAACACAAGATCCAGGTCCGTTTCAACACATTACATAAAATCCGTGATCTGGTTCCGTCTGTAAAAGATGTGATTCCGGACATACAATACCCTGGTGTCTACAAACTAAGTTGCCTCTGTGGTAGTAGTTACATTGGAGAAACCAAACGCCATATCTCGGACCGCATTCGTGAACATAAAGCAGACCTTAAACACGGTAGGACCAACACCTCGGCCGTAGCAGATCATTGTTCTAATTCAGTAGGCTCACATGCCATTGACTTTTCCAAGACAGAGGTTCTTTGTAAGCCATCTGGCTTCCATGAGAGATTCGTTCATGAGGCTATCCACATATACAAACACAGAGACAATTTCAACCGAGAAGATGGATTCTATCTTAGCAATCATTGGAAAGATTTGATAAATCATTTCAGTTCTTGATTGATTGTTCACGCTTACAGTGCCTTTCAGACAGCATACATAAAAACAAATTTCGTCTCCCCCCTCCTCTTTTCAAAAAAAAATAGGTGGACTAGTCCTGGCAAACTGCCATCGTTGCGCGTGACGCAAACGTTATTTTTATATATATAAATAAATATGCCGTTTTCAAAATAAATTTATGCAAACCGACACACCTGATGATGACCGTTTGAGTTATGGTCGAAACGTCGTGAGAATTTTTTATTGTTTTATATATATTTTGTTATTTTGTTG
Source organism: Petromyzon marinus (assembly GCF_048934315.1). Taxonomy (NCBI): domain Eukaryota; kingdom Metazoa; phylum Chordata; class Hyperoartia; order Petromyzontiformes; family Petromyzontidae; genus Petromyzon; species Petromyzon marinus. Next base: position 4,963,623 of record NC_133736.1, on the reverse strand, counting down.
TTTCTCTTCAACGTGACTTTACCGAAAAAACTAAGAATATGAATAAGTATCCAGTTATTGCTAAGAAAGCCCTGGATTTTTTTATACCATTTGTTACAACATATCTTTGTGAGCAATCCTTTTCGAGGATGCTGGACATAAAAACGAAGAAAAGGAACAGACTTTGCTGTGAAAATGACATGAGAGTGGCACTTGCCAAGGTGAAGCCACGCATATCTGAACTGATCTCTCAAAGGCAACAGCAGAAGTCACATTGATTTCCAGGTATGTAATTTGTTGTGAGTTTGTGCATTGTGTTGGTTTTATTCTTTGAACAAGGTAATGTTCATGCACGGCTCATTTTGTGTACCAGTAACAAACATATCTATGTCTTGAATTTGAAAAAAATCACATTTTATTTTTCACTAAAGAGGGGTTCGGTGAATGCGCATATGAAACTGGTGGGGTTCGGTACCTCCAACAAGGTTAAGAACCACTGCTCTATACCATAGAGCCCAATGCATTTCCGACCAGGAACACATTACCAGTGAACTCAAGCACGTACACCAGGCTCTCAGGGCTAATGGTTACTCCGACTACACAATCCGCAAAGCCATCACTCCAGTCATGAAGAAGGATCCTCTTGTGGAGCCACTCAAAACCATCACCTTACCCTACATTGCAGGGGTCACTAAAAAGATCTCCAAAATCCTGAATAAACACAAGATCCAGGTCCGATTCAACACAGTACATAAAATCCGTGATTTAGTTCCATCTGTAAAAGATGCTGTTCCAGACATACAGTACCCGGGCGTTTACAAACTAAAGTGCCTCTGTGGTAGTAGCTACATTGGAGAAACCAAACGACATATCTCGGACCGCATCCACGAACATTAAGCAGACTTGAAACACGGTAGGACGAACTCCTCTGCCGTGGCAGATCACTGTTATAATTCAGTGGGCTCACATGACATTGACTTCTCCAAGACGGAGGTTCTTTGCAAACCAACCGGCTACCATGAGAGATTCGTTCATGAGGCCATTCACATATACAAGCACAGAGACAATTTCAACCGAGAAGATGGATTCTGGCTTGGTAATCATTGGAAAGATGTTTTAAACCATTTATGTTCTTAATTAATTGTATTTTACGATGACCTTCAGACCGCAGCTCTTTCGCCAGCATTGACTCTTAATACCTCTCACACCACGGTTAATGGTATGGTTTACAACATGGAGTATAATAGCGCCTCGCAGCTGTCTCTCTCCCCCTCCTCTGTTCCGACCATGGATGAACTCGTCCGTCTGAACGGGGCCCGTAGCTATCCGTGGTGCTAAAGTTGAGGGTAAGAATCCACCCATTTTTTCGCCATATAGCATTGTGATATATAACGACTTATTGTTGGTAGCTTAGCTGATTGGAGAATATAGAGTTTATTGATAACATTAAGGTAATTTATATTTTAGTTTTTTATTGGTTCACTATATAGTACTGTGAATAGCTCAGATGTGTAGGCCGTGACTTCAACATAGTCATTTCTGTGACCAGTCACTAGCTAATCACTCAGTTATTTCAATGCTAAATTCGCCTAGTTATTTCAATGCTAAATTCTCCTGTTTGATTTGTACTAAGTGCCTCGGTGAATGTGTATGCTCTGACTTTAACGTAGCTATTTCTGTGACCAGTTACAAGCTAATCACTCAGCTATTTTCAATGCTAAATGCTATGCTAATTCCTTTGTCAAGGGGTGCCTCTGCGGATGTGTATGCTTTAACTTAGCTATTTCAATGCTAAATTCTGTGCTAATTCCTTTGTCAAGGGGTGCCTCTGCGGATGTGTATGCTTTAACTTTTAACATAGCTATTTCTGTGACCAGTCACAAGCTAATCACTCAGCCATTTCAATGCTAAATGATATGCTAATTCCTTTGTCAAGGCGCTTTGTTTCCTCTCACACAGCTTAAAGGTCGTGATCTGAACGTGGCTCTTTCACTCCAGCGCTGTCCTACCAGACAGTCTCGTCCCTTCACCTGATGAAGGCCGCTTGTGTTGTGGCCGAAACGTCGTGAGAATATTATTGTGTTATTTTATTTTTGATCAATTTATTATTTTATTCTCATTCTACGTGACTTTACCGAAAGAACCAAAGAAGATGAATCATTGCAGTCACGAAAGCTTTAAATCGAAATGTAAAAAATAATGTTTAAAAATATAGATTTTTTTTATTTTTTATGATAGAATATAGTATTGTTCACCAGTACGACACAAGTATAACAAGTTTGCAGTCGATACCACATTGGGAAGTGGGTCAAAATTGAGTTACAAGATTTGAGGATACAACAACAACAACGACGACAACAGACAGAGTGAGTTAAATGAAAACGTGTAAAAACGTTCTTGTTTATTGTAGTGTGTGGTAGCAGCGTGCAGTGTGCGGTGTGCGGTAGTGGTGCCCGGTTGCCGTGTTCAGTGTGCGGTAGTGGTCCCCGGTTGCTGTGTTCAGAGTGCGGCGTTGCTTACGCTTAGGTAGCTGTTGAGCGTCGTGGATGGTTCATCGCTCGCCGAGTTCAGGATGAGCTTCAGCTGCTGGACCGTGTTCATTGTGGTCCTGGGGAATTCATCGCGAAACGTTAACAAAATAAAAACGTTGAGTTCCCCTCCTCCTCCTTCCCTTCAATCTAGATTTGAAGCTTTTTTTTTCCTCTCTCTCTTGCTGTGCTTTTCCCACCTGACGATGACGACTACTCGAGTTGCAATCGAAACGTCTCGATCTATTTTATTTTATACCCAGGGGCGGAGCCGGGGGGCGGGGGTGACAGGGTAGACAATTGTCACCCCCGAAAAATAAAAAATAAAAAATCGAAAATCTGAAACATTCTGCGTGCGAGTGTACGACACTCGGCCCGGCGGACTCGGTGCAACTGCATTGTCAGAGCGCGTCCGCCAACCGATGGCGTCTGGTTCGACAGCCTGCCTGACTCTCCGAATCATTCTTGAAATAAAACATTTGTTGAACGTCACCCCGGGGGCTGGAAATCCTGGCTCCGCCCCTGGTTTATACCTACCTGACTTCACCGAAACAACCAAAAAGTATCCCTCTTTCCTTTTTTTCTACCCACCCTCCTCCTCCCCCCCCCCCCCCCAGATAAAACTTAAAGCCCCCCCCCCCCCGCCACGCCCCCCGGCACGTGAGCCCCACTCAGTTTAGCGGAGCAGTGAGTCCAATTATTTTATCGACCCCCCACCCGCCTTCATAGACAGATAGGGAGGGTCCTTGACTTAAAGCTTTCGTGAACTGCAGGAATTCATTCATATTCTTCGGTACAGTCACCCCTTCACACGATGATCGACCGCTCGTGTTGCGATCGAAACGTCGGGAGTTTTTTTTTTCGTTATTTCCGTTGAGCCCACCTGCCTGACTTTACCGAAAGACCCAAAGAGTAGGGGGGAACGGGGGGGGGGGGGGGGGGGGGCCTGTCGCGCCGAGACCGGCATTCACCGTCGCCCAGTTTCCGTGCCTCCTTCCGCTGTGCCATCGGCGCCGTGTTGTAACCGGGGGCTCGCGCCGAGTTGCAATTGGAGCATGCGAAAATAGTGGCGATAAATATTTAAACTAAACTATATTTTCTTATGATGATGATAGTAATAATAATAATAGGGTTCTCCCCCTTTTTTTCTGGCAGCAAAACTGAAACCTTTTTACAAGGAATCATGGCGTGCATTAACCACAATACTTGCGGACAAAATGCAAACAAAAAACTCTTATTCTTGGTTCTTTCGGTAAAGTCACGTAGAAGGGAAACAATAAAATAATAATAAATTATTGTTTTATATTAATAAAATAATACAAATATAAAGCAATAGTTTCTTATTATTTTATTGTTTCCCTTCTACGTGGTGGTGACTTTACCGAAAGAACCAATAATATGAATCCCTGCAGTCACAGAAAAGCTTTAAATAAAATATAAAAAAAACACCGATAATATAATTGGCATTGTCCTTGAATACTGGATTGGTCCACACCAGAGACGGCTTTCTTTTGAGCCTCGTCTCAATTGGTGCTCGACAAGAGGACGCAAGCAGGCTTACACAGCTCAAAGAGTGTGCTTTCTGTTTGTATTTTGACCGCAAGTTGTTGCGGTTAATGCACACCATGATTCCTCGAAAAAAAAGGCTTCAGTTTTTTTTGCCAAGAGAAAAAAAAGGGGAAAAACCCTATTATTACACTTTGGTCCTGGCAAAGGAGGTCTAACGATACGTTTTCTTATTTTTGCCAGGTAAGGCAGCACCGACCTATTCAGCTCTTTTTCAGAAGCAAATTGGGTCTTCACAAATGATAGTAGCTCAGCACAGTGACCCGCTGTCATCGCGTGGGAATTTGTAGCAGCAGCCAAATGCTGTGAACGCGTGACGTACGATTGTAAATCCGGAGGACCCGGACAAAAATCCACGCGAAAATGGGGACAGATAAAGAGACACGCAAACTCCAAATATACAGCAGCAGAAGCAGCAGGCGTCGTCAGGGTCGGGTTCGAACCCGCGACCTTCTGCGTACCAGGCGAGGTAGTTAACATCTCCTAGCCACCGTGACGACGATGAGAGAGAGACACGCAAACTCCAAATATACAGCAGCAGGCGTCGTCAGGGTCGGGTTCGAACCCACGACCTTCTGCGTACCAGGCGAGGTAGTTAACATTTCCTAGACACCGTGATGATGATGACAGAGATACACGCAAACTCCAAATATACAGCAGCAAGCGTCGTCACGGTCGGGATTAAACCCACGACCTTCTGCGTACCAGGCGAGGTAGTTAACATCTCCTAGCCACCGTGATGATGATGAGAGAGAGACACGCAAACTCCAAATATACAGCAGCAAGCGTCGTCACGGTCGGGATTGAACCCACAACCTCCAGTATACCAGGCGAGGTAGTTAACATCTCCTAGCCACCGTGATGATGATGAGAGAGAGAGAGACACGCAAACTCCAAATATACAGCAGCAAGCGTCGTCACGGTCGGGATTAAACCCACGACCTTCTGCGTACCAGGCGAGGTAGTTAACATCTCCTAGCCACCGTGATGACGATGAGAGAGAGAGACACGCAAACTCCAAATATACAGCAGGCGCCGTCAGGGTCAGGATCGAACCCATGACCTTCTGCATAACACGCGAGGTAGTTAACATCTCCTAGCCACCGTGATGACGATGAGAGAGAGACACGCAAACTCCAAATATACAGCAGGCGCCGTCAGGGTCAGGATCGAACCCATGACCTTCTGCATAACACGCGAGGTAGTTAACATCTTCTAGCCACCGTGATGACGATGAGAGAGAGACACGCAAACTCCAAATATAGAGCAGCAGCAGGCGTCGTCAGGGTCGGGATCGAACCCACGACTTCCTGCGTACCAGGCGAGGTAGTCAACATCTCCTAGCCACCGTGATGATGATGAGAGAGAGAGACACGCAAACTCCAAATATACAGCAGCAAGCGTCGTCACGGTCGGGATTGAACCCACAACCTCCAGTATACCAGGCGAGGTAGTTAACATCTCCTAGCCACCGTGATGATGATGAGAGAGAGAGAGACACGCAAACTCCAAATATACAGCAGCAGCAGGTGTCGTCAGGGTCGGGATCGAACCCACGACTTCCTGCGTACCAGGCGAGGTAGTTAACATTCTGCCACCGTGGCGGCCTTGAAAGAGAGCAGTGGAGAGGCTGAGAGAGATATTCTCCTCACCTGATTGGCGTCTGCTGCGGTCCCAGCATTGCATCCTGGCTCCTGGTTGGGCTGCCTAGAGCCTGAGGCCTAAGCAAACGGTACGACGTGGGCAATAAAAAAAAAACGCCGAATCAGAACATTTGTCTACACTGGAGGAATCCAATGAGCTACAAAGTCTCACACATGTCCAGTTTGGGGCAGGTCAGAACGTTACACGTGTATGTCCGTATGTTGAACTTCTAATCGGAGCTGCGGGGTGGTGGAGAGGGGGGGGGCAAATTTGAATCACAGTTCCTGTGATCACTGTCACATTCTTCTGATAGCTTTATTTTTGTGATTTCGAAAACGTTATGGTTTAGCCATATTTGTTTGTTTGTAGTACAGAGTTAGACTGATAACTTTAATCCAAATTGTCTCATGGTTGCTACTGTTTGACTTGCATCCCACTGGGATTTTTGCACGCGGCGTTGATACGCGGTGCTTTTTCTGCAAGACTTTGCTGGGTTTTTTTTTCCTGGATTTTTCTGTTTGCGCGCAGTCACTTTAAGATGATCCTTGTTCATGTTTTTGCTTGTTGCGGTTGCACCCGATTCAAGAGCCGCATGGCCCACAGGGCTATACCTAATACATGAACTGAAACGACCTAAACACAACAACAACAACAACCAGATTTAAAGAACTGAGTTTTCAATCTAGATTTAAATACAAAAAAACGAAATCTACAGGAAAGGTGACGTAGGACGCCGGTAAACGCCGCGCGTATAATCTTCATCTCTTTTTTTCATTGGCGTCTTTTAAAAAATCGAAAGGGGAGACATTTTTCCCGCGATAATTGGGGGGCCTTACTTATAGAATAATGTAGCGATTGTTGCAGGCCTTACTGTTTCTCAGTGTCAGGCAACAGAGAGTGGGATGGTTTGGGTCTTAAAATTGTTCACAAAAATTAAAAACGGAGCGATTATCGCGAGCCTTGCTGTTTGTCGGTGCTGGACACGAGGATGGGGAGGGTTAGTGTCTTTAAATACAAACAAATATATATAGAACAATGTAGCGATTATCGCGGGCCTTAGTGCTCGTCAGTGCTGGACAGCAGGGTGGGGTGGTTAGTGGTCTGTACATTTAAAATAAATAACGTGGCGATCATTTCGGGGCCTGACCGTTTATCGACAATGGGCACGAAAGTGGGGCGGAGTTAAGTGTCTTTAGAAAAATTTAACGTAGCGATAGTTGCGGGTCGTACTGTTTTTGTCGGCGTTGAGGAATGGGTGGGGTGGTTAGCATCTTAGAATTTAAAAAAAATATATATACGTAAAATAATGTAGCGATAATTGCGGGTCTTAATGTTTTTGTCAACGTTGAGGCATGGGTGGGGTGGTTAGCGTCTTAAAATTAAAAATATATATACGTAAAATAACGTAGCGATAGTTGCGAGTCTTACTGTTTGTCGGCGTTGGGCACCAGGGTGGGGTGGTGGACGAGGAAGCCTCGCTCGTCGATGCCACGCGTCTGCTCGTACAACGCCCCGTACTGCTCGCTCAGCAGCTGTGACAACGCAAAGGCAGCCAATGTAAATGCCGTGTGGGCGATGCTGTGTGTGACGATGATGTGGATGATGATGATGATGTGTGTGTGTGATGCTGTGGATGAAGATGTGTGATTATGATAATGTGCATGATGATGATATGAATGATGACGTGGATGATGATGTGCGATTATGATGTGTGTGATGATGCTGCTGCTGCGTACGATAATGATGATGCAGTATGTGTGATGGTGCGTGATGATATATGTGATGATGCTGTGTGTGATGATGCTGTGTGTGATGATGCTGTGTGTGATGATGCTGTGTGTGGTGATGCTGTGTGTGGTGATGCTGTGTGTGGTGATGCTGCGTGTGGTGATGCTGTGTGTGATGATTCTGTGTGTGGTGATGCGCGTGTATGATGATGTCGAGGAGGCTCATGAAGGACGCTGCTACTGGGCACTTGGATGTGTAGAGGTGTTAACTACGCACTGTTGCGTAACCTGCATTGCCACCAGGGCAGTGCGGCATTACCTCTGGGTACAACGGTTGGGGTCAGTCGAGGTGAAACGGATCGTAGCCAGGGTTTGGTACGAATAAATCAGACGGTTCCACGTGGGAATGTATGATTGGTTCTACCTGGCCACGAAGGAGTATAAGACGGGTGACCCAACAGACCTCGGGGAGTTCTCTCCCTGCACAAAGACAGAAGACTGGGCTGGAGCCTAGCCAGGACCCTGGACCAGCCTTTCAGCCCTTCTAAGGGCTAAGGCTCGGCATACCCAGTGGTCAGGACCCACCGGGCCAGCGGTGGGTCAGATAGCCTCCCCTAGGTCCTAGCCGGAGGACTCTAGGCTAGGTTAGCGGTAGACGTATGAGTCCCGCCAAGTCCGGAGGCTGTACCTCCCTAGGGTATCGGGTGAGGGGACCGTATATCCCTCTGTGTGTGTTAAGCATTGTATGAGGAATTAATACAATAAACAGAGTGTGCCTCCTAAGAAGTCTGCTTGTCTTTACAACGCTACAGATGCAATCACCCTCCAACAACAACGAAGGGCAGAGGAGCGACGCTCACAACAACGAGCGGAGCGCCGGGTGGCTAAAGCACAGCAAGTTGGCACAGTAGGGGCCACAGGTGGTGCATCTGCCGGTCATCTCAGTCAGTCAACCCGTGGCAACTGGGTCTGTTCCATGACCTCGTGCCAGCGGACGTTCGACACGTCACGTGGCCTTAACATGCACGTAGCCTGGCACAAGCCGCCACAAAGTGGCGAATTGGCGGTTGCTGTACGGTGATGATGGTGTGGCGATGCTATGGATGATGATGACGTGTGGTGATGCTGTGCATGATGATGACGTGTGGTGATGCTGTGCATGATGATGACGTGTGGTGATGCTGTGCATGATGATGACGTGTGGTGATGATGATGTGTGTGGTGATGCTGTGCATGATGATGACGTGTGGTGATGCTGTGCATGATGATGACGTGTGGTGATGCTGTGCATGGTGATGACGTGTGGTGATGCTGTGTATGATGATGACGTGTGGTGATGCTGTGCATGGTGATGACGTGTGGTGATGCTGTGCATTATGATGACGTGTGGTGATGCTGTGCATGGTGATGACGTGTGGTGATGCTGTGCATGATGATGATGTGTGGTGATGCTGTGCATGATGATGATGTGTGGTGATGCTGTGCATGATGACGTGTGGTGATGCTGTGCATGGTGATGACGTGTGGTGATGCTGTGCATGATGATGATGTGTGGTGATGATGATGATGATGATAATATGTGTGGTGATGCTGTGCATGATGATGTGTGTGATGATGCTGTGCATGATGATGTGTGTGGTGATGATGATAATGTGTGTGGTGATGCTGTGCATGATGATGATGTGTGTGTGATGATGATGATAACATGTGTGGTGATGCTGTGCATGATGATGTGTGTGATGATGCTGTGCATGATGATGTGTGTGGTGATGATGATAATGTGTGTGGTGATGCTGTGCATGATGTGTGTGGTGATGATGATAATGTGTGTGGTGATGCTGTGCATGATGATGATGTGTGTGATGATGATGATGTGTGTGGTGATGCTGTGCGTGATGATGATGTGTGTGAGGATGATGTGTGTGTGATGATGATGATGTGTGTGATGATGATGATGTGTGTGGTGATGCTGTGCATGATGATGATGTGTGTGTGATGATGATGATGATGTGTGTGGCGATGCGTAAGTATGATAATGTCTTTTTGAGGTTAAGGCAATTCCCGATGCCGAGCATTATTTACCTGGAGGAGGGAGTCTGTCGTGGTAGCTGGGAGAGAGCTTAGGAAGGGGAGGAAACAGCCGGTGTGAATGCTCATGACCTACACAATTGGGTAAAGAGAGAAGTGTATTAACACCAGCAGTGTATCAACACAGCAGTGTATTAACAAAGCAGTGTATTAACACCAGCAGTGTATCAACACAGCAGTGTATTAACACAGCAGTGTATTAACACCAGCAGTGTATTAACACCAGCAGTGTATCAACACCAGCAGTGTATCAACACAACAGTGTATTAACACAGCAGTGTATTAACACAGCAGTGTATTAACACAGCAGTGTATTAACACAGCAGTGTATTAACACCAGCAGTGTATTAACACAGCAGTGTATTAACACCAGCAGTGTATTAACACCAGCAGTGTATCAACACCAGCAGTGTATCAACACAACAGTGTATTAACACAGCAGTGTATTAACACAGCAGTGTATTAACACAGCAGTGTATTAACACAGCAGTGTATTAACACAGCAGTGTATTAACACCAGCAGTGTATTAACACAGCAGTGTATTAACACCAGCAGTGTATCAACACCAGCAGTGTATTAACACAGCAGTGTATTAACACAGCAGTGTATTAACACAGCAGTGTATTAACACAGCAGTGTATTAACACAGCAGTGTATTAACACCAGCAGTGTATTAACACCAGCAGTGTATTAACACAGCAGTGTATTAACACCAGCAGTGTATTAACACCAGCAGTGTATTAACACCAGCAGTGTATTAACACCAGCAGTGTATTAACACCAGCAGTGTATTAACACCAGCAGTGTATTAACACCAGCAGTGTATTAACACCAGCAGTGTATCAACACCAGCAGTGTATCAACACAACAGTGTATTAACACAGCAGTGTATTAACACAGCAGTGTATTAACACAGCAGTGTATTAACACAGCAGTGTATTAACACCAGCAGTGTATTAACACAGCAGTGTATTAACACCAGCAGTGTATCAACACCAGCAGTGTATTAACACAGCAGTGTATTAACACAGCAGTGTATTAACACAGCAGTGTATTAACACAGCAGTGTATTAACACAGCAGTGTATTAACACCAGCAGTGTATTAACACCAGCAGTGTATTAACACAACAGTGTATTAACACAGCAGTGTATTAACACAGCAGTGTATTAACACAGCAGTGTATTAACACAGCAGTGTATTAACACCAGCAGTGTATTAACACCAGCAGTGTATTAACACAACAGTGTATTAACACAGCAGTGTATTAACACAGCAGTGTATTAACACCAGCAGTGTATTAACACAACAGTGTATTAACACCAGCAGTGAATTAACACAACAGTGTATTAACACCAGCAGAGTATTAACACAGCAGTGTATTAACACAGCAGTGTATTAACACCAGCAGTGTATTAACACCAGCAGTGTATTAACACCAGCAGTGTATTAACACAGCAGTGTATTAACACAGCAGTGTATTAACACCAGCAGTGTATCAACACAGCAGTGTATTAACACCAGCAGTGTATTAACACCAGCAGTGTATTAACACCAGCAGTGTATTAACACCAGCAGTGTATTAACACCAACAGTGTATTAACACAGCAGTGTATTAACACCAACAGTATATTAACACAGCAGTGCAGTAACACGCAGTGTATCAACACCAGGAGTGTATTAACACAGCAGTGTATTAACACCAGCAGTGTATTAACACAGCAGTGTATTAACACAGCAGTGTATTAACACCAGCAGTGTATCAACACAGCAGTGTATTAACACCAGCAGTGTATTAACACAGCAGTGTATTAACACCAGCAGTGTATCAACACAACAGTGTATTAACACAACAGTGTATTAACACGGCAGTGTATTAACACGGCAGTGTATTAACACGGCAGTGTATTAACACGGCAGTGTATTAACACGACAGTGTATTAACACCAGCAGTGTATCAACACAGCAGTGTATTAACACAGCAGTGTATTAACACAGCAGTGTATTAACACCAGCAGTGTATTAACACCAGCAGTGTATTAACACCAGCAGTGTATTAACACCAGCAGTGTATTAACACCAGCAGTGTATTAACACAACAGTGTATTAACACCAGCAGTGTATTAACACCAGCAGTGTATTAACACAGCAGTGTATTAACACAGCAGTGTATTAACACCAGCAGTGTATTAACACCAGCAGTGTATTAACACCAGCAGTGTATTAACACAACAGTGTATTAACACAGCAGTGTATTAACACAGCAGTGTATTAACACCAGCAGTGTATTAACACAGCAGTGTATTAACACCAGCAGTGTATTAACACCAGCAGTGTATTAGTACAGCAGTGTATTAACACAGCAGTGTATTAACACCAGCAGTGTATTAACACCAGCAGTGTATTAACACCAGCAGTGTATTAACACAGCAGTGTATTAACACAGCAGTGTATTAACACAGTAGTGTATTAACACAGCAGTGTATTAACACCAGCAGTGTATTAACACAGCAGTGTATTAACACAGCAGTGTATTAACACAGCAGTGTATTAACACCAGCAGTGTATCAACACAGCAGTGTATTAACACAGCAGTGTATTAACACAGTAGTGTATTAACACAGCAGTGTATTAACACCAGCAGTGTATTAACACCAGCAGTGTATTAACACCAGCAGTGTATTAACACAGCAGTGTATTAACACCAGCAGTGTATTAACACAGCAGTGTATTAACACCAGCAGTGTATTAACACCAGCAGTGTATCAACACAACAGTGTATTAACACAACAGTGTATTAACACCAGCAGTGTATCAACACAACAGTGTATTAACACAACAGTGTATTAACACCAGCAGTGTATCAACACAACAGTGTATTAACACAACAGTGTATTAACACCAGCAGTGAATTAACACAACAGTGTATTAACACCAGCAGAGTATTAACACAGCAGTGTATTAACACAGCAGTGTATTAACACCAGCAGTGTATTAACACCAGCAGTGTATTAACACCAGCAGTGTATTAACACAGCAGTGTATCAACACAGCAGTGTATTAACACCAGCAGTGTATTAACACCAGCAGTGTATTAACACCAGCAGTGTATTAACACCAGCAGTGTATTAACACCAGCAGTGTATTAACACAGCAGTGTATTAAAACCAACAGTATATTAACACAGCAGTGTAGTAACACGCAGTGTATCAACACCAGGAGTGTATTAACACAGCAGTGTATTAACACAGCAGTGTATTAACACCAGCAGTGTATTAACACCAACAGTGTATTAACACCAACAGTGTATTAACACAGCAGTGTATTAACACCAGCAGTGTATTAACACAGCAGTGTATTAACACCAGCAGTGTATCAACACAACAGTGTATTAACACAACAGTGTATTAACACGGCAGTGTATTAACACGGCAGTGTATTAACACGGCAGTGTATTAACACGGCAGTGTATTAACACGACAGTGTATGAACACCAGCAGTGTATCAACACAGCAGTGTATTAACACAGCAGTGTATTAACACAGCAGTGTATTAACACCAGCAGTGTATTAACACCAGCAGTGTATTAACACCAGCAGTGTATTAACACCAGCAGTGTATTAACACCAGCAGTGTATTAACACCAGCAGTGTATTAACACAACAGTGTATTAACACCAGCAGTGTATTAACACCAGCAGTGTATTAACACAGCAGTGTATTAACACAGCAGTGTATTAACACCAGCAGTGTATTAACACCAGCAGTGTATTAACACCAGCAGTGTATTAACACAACAGTGTATTAACACAGCAGTGTATTAACACAGCAGTGTATTAACACAGCAGTGTATTAACACCAGCAGTGTATTAACACCAGCAGTGTATTAGTACAGCAGTGTATTAACACAGCAGTGTATTAACACCAGCAGTGTATTAACACCAGCAGTGTATTAACACCAGCAGTGTATTAACACAGCAGTGTATTAACACAGCAGTGTATTAACACAGTAGTGTATTAACACAGCAGTGTATTAACACCAGCAGTGTATTAACACAGCAGTGTATTAACACAGCAGTGTATTAACACAGCAGTGTATTAACACCAGCAGTGTATCAACACAGCAGTGTATTAACACAGCAGTGTATTAACACAGTAGTGTATTAACACAGCAGTGTATTAACACCAGCAGTGTATTAACACCAGCAGTGTATTAACACCAGCAGTGTATTAACACAGCAGTGTATTAACACCAGCAGTGTATTAACACAGCAGTGTATTAACACCAGCAGTGTATTAACACCAGCAGTGTATCAACACAACAGTGTATTAACACAACAGTGTATTAACACCAGCAGTGTATCAACACAACAGTGTATTAACACAACAGTGTATTAACACCAGCAGTGTATCAACACAACAGTGTATTAACACAACAGTGTATTAACACCAGCAGTGTATTAACACAGCAGTGTATCAACACCAGCAGTGTATTAACACCAACAGTGTATTAACACCAACAGTATATTAACACAGCAGTGTATTAACACAGCAGTGTATTAACACCAGCAGTGTATTAACACAGCAGTGTATTAACACCAGCAGTGTATCAACACAACAGTGTATTAACACAGCAGTGTATTAACACAGCAGTGTATTAACACAGCAGTGTATCAACACCAGCAGTGTATTAACACAGCAGTGTATTAACACAGCAGTGTATTAACACCAGCAGTGTATCAACACAACAGTGTATTAACACAGCAGTGTATTAACACAGCAGTGTATTAACACCAGCAGTGTATCAACACAGCAGTGTATTAACACCAGCAGTGTATCAACACAGCAGTGTATTAACACCAGCAGTGTATTAACACAGCAGTGTATTAACACCAGCAGTGTATTAACACCAGCAGTGTATTAACACCAGCAGTGTATTAACACCAGCAGTGTATTAACACCAGCAGTGTATTAACACAGCAGTGTATTAACACAGCAGTGTATTAACACCAGCAGTGTATTAACACAGCAGTGTATTAACACCAACAGTGTATTAACACAGCAGTGTATTAACACCAACAGTGTATTAACACAAAAGTGTATTAACACCAACAGTGTATTAACACAGCAGTGTATTAACACCAGCAGTGTATTAACACAGCAGTGTATCAACACCAGCAGTGTATTAACACCAGCAGTGTATCAACACCAGCAGTGTATTAACACCAACAGTATATTAACACAGCAGTGTATTAACACCAACAGTATATTAACACAGCAGTGTATTAACACCAACAGTATATTAACACAGCAATGTATTAACACCAGCAGTGTATTAACACAGCAGTGTATCAACACAGCAGTGAATTAACACAGCAGTGTATTAACACAGCAGTGTATCAACACCAGCAGGGTATCAACACAAGTGTATTAACACAGCAGTGTATTAACACCAGCAGTGTATTAACACAGCAGTGTATTAACACGGCAGTGTATTAACACCAGCAATGTATTAACACAGCAGTGTATTAACACAGCAGTGTATTAACACAGCAGTGTATTAACACCAGCAGTGTATTAACACAGCAGTGTATTATCACCAGCAGTGTATTAACACCAGCAGTGTATTAACATAGCAGTGTATTAACACAACAGTATATCAACACAGAAGTGGATTAACACCAGCAGTGTATTAACACCAGCAGTGTATTAACACAGCAGTGTATTAACACAGCAGTGTATTAACACCAGCAGTGTATCAACACAGCAGTGTACTAACAGAGCAGTGAATTAACACAACAGTGTATTAACACAGCAGTCTATTAACACAGCAGTGTATTAACACCAGCAGTGTATTAACACCAGCAGTGTATTAACACAGCAGTGTATTAACACAACAGTATATCAACACAGAAGTGTATTAACACCAGCAGTGTATTAACACCAGCAGTGTATTAACACAGCAGTGTATAAACACAGCAGTGTATTAACACCGCAGTGTATTAACACAGCAGTGTATTAACACCAGCAGTGTATTAACACAACAGTGTATTAACACAGCAGTGTATTAACACAGCAATGTATTAACACAGCAGTGTATCAACACCAGCAGTGTATTAACACAGCAGTGTATTAACACAGCAGTGTATCAACACTAGCAGTGTATTAACACAGCAGTGTATTAACACAGCAGTGTATTAACACCAGCAGTTTATCAACACCAGCAGTGTGTTAACACAGCAGTGTATTAACACAGCAGTGTATTAACACAGCAGTATATTAACACCAGCAGTGTATTAACACAGCAGTGTATCAACACAACAGTGTATGAACACCAGCAGTGTATTAACACAGCAGTGTATTAACACAGCAGTGTATCAACACAACAGTGTATCAACACCAGCAGTGTATTAACACAGCAGTGTATTAACACAGCAGTGTATTAACACCAGCAGTGTATTAACACAGCAGTGTATCAACACAACAGTGTATCAACACCAGCAGTGTGTTAACACAGCAGTGTATTAACACAGCAGTGTATTAACACAACAGTGTATTAACACAGCAGTGTATTAACACAGCAGTGTATTTACACCGGCAGTGTATTAACACCAGCAGTGTATTAACACAGCAGTGTATTAACACAGCAGTGTATTAACACAGCAGTGTATCAACACCAGCAGTGTATTAACACAGCAGTGTATTTACACCGGCAGTGTATTAACACCAGCAGTGTATTAACACAGCAGTGTATTAACACAGCAGTGTATTAACACAGCAGTGTATCAACACCAGCAGTGTATTAACACAGCAGTGTATTAACACCAGCAGTGTATTAACACAGCAGTGTATTAACACCAGCAGTGTATTAACACCAGCAGTGTATCAACACAACAGTGTATTAACACAACAGTGTATTAACACCAGCAGTGTATCAACACAACAGTGTATTAACACAACAGTGTATTAACACCAGCAGTGTATCAACACAACAGTGTATTAACACAACAGTGTATTAACACCAGCAGTGTATTAACACAGCAGTGTATCAACACCAGCAGTGTATTAACACCAACAGTGTATTAACACCAACAGTATATTAACACAGCAGTGTATTAACACAGCAGTGTATTAACACCAGCAGTGTATTAACACAGCAGTGTATTAACACCAGCAGTGTATCAACACAACAGTGTATTAACACAGCAGTGTATTAACACAGCAGTGTATTAACACAGCAGTGTATCAACACCAGCAGTGTATTAACACAGCAGTGTATTAACACAGCAGTGTATTAACACCAGCAGTGTATCAACACAACAGTATATTAACACAGCAGTGTATTAACACAGCAGTGTATTAACACCAGCAGTGTATCAACACAGCAGTGTATTAACACCAGCAGTGTATCAACACAGCAGTGTATTAACACCAGCAGTGTATTAACACAGCAGTGTATTAACACCAGCAGTGTATTAACACCAGCAGTGTATTAACACCAGCAGTGTATTAACACCAGCAGTGTATTAACACCAGCAGTGTATTAACACAGCAGTGTATTAACACAGCAGTGTATTAACACCAGCAGTGTATTAACACAGCAGTGTATTAACACCAACAGTGTATTAACACAGCAGTGTATTAACACCAACAGTGTATTAACACAAAAGTGTATTAACACCAACAGTGTATTAACACAGCAGTGTATTAACACCAGCAGTGTATTAACACAGCAGTGTATCAACACCAGCAGTGTATTAACACCAGCAGTGTATCAACACCAGCAGTGTATTAACACCAACAGTATATTAACACAGCAGTGTATTAACACCAACAGTATATTAACACAGCAGTGTATTAACACCAACAGTATATTAACACAGCAATGTATTAACACCAGCAGTGTATTAACACAGCAGTGTATCAACACAGCAGTGAATTAACACAGCAGTGTATTAACACAGCAGTGTATCAACACCAGCAGGGTATCAACACAAGTGTATTAACACAGCAGTGTATTAACACCAGCAGTGTATTAACACAGCAGTGTATTAACACGGCAGTGTATTAACACCAGCAATGTATTAACACAGCAGTGTATTAACACAGCAGTGTATTAACACAGCAGTGTATTAACACCAGCAGTGTATTAACACAGCAGTGTATTATCACCAGCAGTGTATTAACACCAGCAGTGTATTAACATAGCAGTGTATTAACACAACAGTATATCAACACAGAAGTGGATTAACACCAGCAGTGTATTAACACCAGCAGTGTATTAACACAGCAGTGTATTAACACAGCAGTGTATTAACACCAGCAGTGTATCAACACAGCAGTGTACTAACAGAGCAGTGAATTAACACAACAGTGTATTAACACAGCAGTCTATTAACACAGCAGTGTATTAACACCAGCAGTGTATTAACACCAGCAGTGTATTAACACAGCAGTGTATTAACACAACAGTATATCAACACAGAAGTGTATTAACACCAGCAGTGTATTAACACCAGCAGTGTATTAACACAGCAGTGTATAAACACAGCAGTGTATTAACACCGCAGTGTATTAACACAGCAGTGTATTAACACCAGCAGTGTATTAACACAACAGTGTATTAACACAGCAGTGTATTAACACAGCAATGTATTAACACAGCAGTGTATCAACACCAGCAGTGTATTAACACAGCAGTGTATTAACACAGCAGTGTATCAACACTAGCAGTGTATTAACACAGCAGTGTATTAACACAGCAGTGTATTAACACCAGCAGTTTATCAACACCAGCAGTGTGTTAACACAGCAGTGTATTAACACAGCAGTGTATTAACACAGCAGTATATTAACACCAGCAGTGTATTAACACAGCAGTGTATCAACACAACAGTGTATGAACACCAGCAGTGTATTAACACAGCAGTGTATTAACACAGCAGTGTATCAACACAACAGTGTATCAACACCAGCAGTGTATTAACACAGCAGTGTATTAACACAGCAGTGTATTAACACCAGCAGTGTATTAACACAGCAGTGTATCAACACAACAGTGTATCAACACCAGCAGTGTGTTAACACAGCAGTGTATTAACACAGCAGTGTATTAACACAACAGTGTATTAACACAGCAGTGTATTAACACAGCAGTGTATTTACACCGGCAGTGTATTAACACCAGCAGTGTATTAACACAGCAGTGTATTAACACAGCAGTGTATTAACACAGCAGTGTATCAACACCAGCAGTGTATTAACACAGCAGTGTATTTACACCGGCAGTGTATTAACACCAGCAGTGTATTAACACAGCAGTGTATTAACACAGCAGTGTATTAACACAGCAGTGTATCAACACCAGCAGTGTATTAACACAGCAGTGTATTAACACCAGCAGTGTATTAACACAGCAGTGTATTAACACCAGCAGTGTATTAACACCAGCAGTGTATCAACACAACAGTGTATTAACACAACAGTGTATTAACACCAGCAGTGTATCAACACAACAGTGTATTAACACAACAGTGTATTAACACCAGCAGTGTATCAACACAACAGTGTATTAACACAACAGTGTATTAACACCAGCAGTGTATTAACACAGCAGTGTATCAACACCAGCAGTGTATTAACACCAACAGTGTATTAACACCAACAGTATATTAACACAGCAGTGTATTAACACAGCAGTGTATTAACACCAGCAGTGTATTAACACAGCAGTGTATTAACACCAGCAGTGTATCAACACAACAGTGTATTAACACAGCAGTGTATTAACACAGCAGTGTATTAACACAGCAGTGTATCAACACCAGCAGTGTATTAACACAGCAGTGTATTAACACAGCAGTGTATTAACACCAGCAGTGTATCAACACAACAGTGTATTAACACAGCAGTGTATTAACACAGCAGTGTATTAACACCAGCAGTGTATCAACACAGCAGTGTATTAACACCAGCAGTGTATCAACACAGCAGTGTATTAACACCAGCAGTGTATTAACACAGCAGTGTATTAACACCAGCAGTGTATTAACACCAGCAGTGTATTAACACCAGCAGTGTATTAACACCAGCAGTGTATTAACACCAGCAGTGTATTAACACAGCAGTGTATTAACACAGCAGTGTATTAACACCAGCAGTGTATTAACACAGCAGTGTATTAACACCAACAGTGTATTAACACAGCAGTGTATTAACACCAACAGTGTATTAACACAAAAGTGTATTAACACCAACAGTGTATTAACACAGCAGTGTATTCACACCAGCAGTGTATTAACACAGCAGTGTATCAACACCAGCAGTGTATTAACACCAGCAGTGTATCAACACCAGCAGTGTATTAACACCAACAGTATATTAACACAGCAGTGTATTAACACCAACAGTATATTAACACAGCAGTGTATTAACACCAACAGTATATTAACACAGCAATGTATTAACACCAGCAGTGTATTAACACAGCAGTGTATCAACACCAGCAGTGTATTAACACCAGCAGTGTATTAACACAGCAGTGAATTAACACAGCAGTGAATTAACACAGCAGTGTATTAACACAGCAGTGTATCAACACCAGCAGGGTATCAACACAAGTGTATTAACACAGCAGTGTATTAACACCAGCAGTGTATTAACACAGCAGTGTATTAACACGGCAGTGTATTAACACCAGCAATGTATTAACACAGCAGTGTATTAACACAGCAGTGTATTAACACAGCAGTGTATTAACACCAGCAGTGTATTAACACAGCAGTGTATTATCACCAGCAGTGTATTAACACCAGCAGTGTATTAACATAGCAGTGTATTAACACAACAGTATATCAACACAGAAGTGGATTAACACCAGCAGTGTATTAACACCAGCAGTGTATTAACACAGCAGTGTATTAACACAGCAGTGTATTAACACCAGCAGTGTATCAACACAGCAGTGTACTAACAGAGCAGTGAATTAACACAACAGTGTATTAACACAGCAGTCTATTAACACAGCAGTGTATTAACACCAGCAGTGTATTAACACCAGCAGTGTATTAACACAGCAGTGTATTAACACAACAGTATATCAACACAGAAGTGTATTAACACCAGCAGTGTATTAACACCAGCAGTGTATTAACACAGCAGTGTATAAACACAGCAGTGTATTAACACCGCAGTGTATTAACACAGCAGTGTATTAACACCAGCAGTGTATTAACACAACAGTGTATTAACACAGCAGTGTATTAACACAGCAATGTATTAACACAGCAGTGTATCAACACCAGCAGTGTATTAACACAGCAGTGTATTAACACAGCAGTGTATCAACACCAGCAGTGTATTAACACAGCAGTGTATTAACACAGCAGTGTATTAACACCAGCAGTTTATCAACACCAGCAGTGTGTTAACACAGCAGTGTATTAACACAGCAGTGTATTAACACAGCAGTATATTAACACCAGCAGTGTATTAACACAGCAGTGTATTAACACAGTAGTGTATTAACACAGCAGTGTATTAACACCAGCAGTGTATTAACACCAGCAGTGTATTAACACCAGCAGTGTATTAACACAGCAGTGTATTAACACCAGCAGTGTATTAACACAGCAGTGTATTAACACCAGCAGTGTATCAACACAGCAGTGTATTAACACAGCAGTGTATTAACACAGTAGTGTATTAACACAGCAGTGTATTAACACCAGCAGTGTATTAACACCAGCAGTGTATTAACACCAGCAGTGTATTAACACAGCAGTGTATTAACACCAGCAGTGTATTAACACAGCAGTGTATTAACACCAGCAGTGTATTAACACCAGCAGTGTATCAACACAACAGTGTATTAACACAACAGTGTATTAACACCAGCAGTGTATCAACACAACAGTGTATTAACACAACAGTGTATTAACACCAGCAGTGTATCAACACAACAGTGTATTAACACAACAGTGTATTAACACCAGCAGTGTATTAACACAGCAGTGTATCAACACCAGCAGTGTATTAACACCAACAGTGTATTAACACCAACAGTATATTAACACAGCAGTGTATTAACACAGCAGTGTATTAACACCAGCAGTGTATTAACACAGCAGTGTATTAACACCAGCAGTGTATCAACACAACAGTGTATTAACACAGCAGTGTATTAACACAGCAGTGTATTAACACAGCAGTGTATCAACACCAGCAGTGTATTAACACAGCAGTGTATTAACACAGCAGTGTATTAACACCAGCAGTGTATCAACACAACAGTGTATTAACACAGCAGTGTATTAACACAGCAGTGTATTAACACCAGCAGTGTATCAACACAGCAGTGTATTAACACCAGCAGTGTATCAACACAGCAGTGTATTAACACCAGCAGTGTATTAACACAGCAGTGTATTAACACCAGCAGTGTATTAACACCAGCAGTGTATTAACACCAGCAGTGTATTAACACCAGCAGTGTATTAACACCAGCAGTGTATTAACACAGCAGTGTATTAACACAGCAGTGTATTAACACCAGCAGTGTATTAACACAGCAGTGTATTAACACCAACAGTGTATTAACACAGCAGTGTATTAACACCAACAGTGTATTAACACAAAAGTGTATTAACACCAACAGTGTATTAACACAGCAGTGTATTAACACCAGCAGTGTATTAACACAGCAGTGTATCAACACCAGCAGTGTATTAACACCAGCAGTGTATCAACACCAGCAGTGTATTAACACCAACAGTATATTAACACAGCAGTGTATTAACACCAACAGTATATTAACACAGCAGTGTATTAACACCAACAGTATATTAACACAGCAATGTATTAACACCAGCAGTGTATTAACACAGCAGTGTATCAACACCAGCAGTGTATTAACACCAGCAGTGTATTAACACAGCAGTGAATTAACACAGCAGTGAATTAACACAGCAGTGTATTAACACAGCAGTGTATCAACACCAGCAGGGTATCAACACAAGTGTATTAACACAGCAGTGTATTAACACCAGCAGTGTATTAACACAGCAGTGTATTAACACGGCAGTGTATTAACACCAGCAATGTATTAACACAGCAGTGTATTAACACAGCAGTGTATTAACACAGCAGTGTATTAACACCAGCAGTGTATTAACACAGCAGTGTATTATCACCAGCAGTGTATTAACACCAGCAGTGTATTAACATAGCAGTGTATTAACACAACAGTATATCAACACAGAAGTGGATTAACACCAGCAGTGTATTAACACCAGCAGTGTATTAACACAGCAGTGTATTAACACAGCAGTGTATTAACACCAGCAGTGTATCAACACAGCAGTGTACTAACAGAGCAGTGAATTAACACAACAGTGTATTAACACAGCAGTCTATTAACACAGCAGTGTATTAACACCAGCAGTGTATTAACACCAGCAGTGTATTAACACAGCAGTGTATTAACACAACAGTATATCAACACAGAAGTGTATTAACACCAGCAGTGTATTAACACCAGCAGTGTATTAACACAGCAGTGTATAAACACAGCAGTGTATTAACACCGCAGTGTATTAACACAGCAGTGTATTAACACCAGCAGTGTATTAACACAACAGTGTATTAACACAGCAGTGTATTAACACAGCAATGTATTAACACAGCAGTGTATCAACACCAGCAGTGTATTAACACAGCAGTGTATTAACACAGCAGTGTATCAACACCAGCAGTGTATTAACACAGCAGTGTATTAACACAGCAGTGTATTAACACCAGCAGTTTATCAACACCAGCAGTGTGTTAACACAGCAGTGTATTAACACAGCAGTGTATTAACACAGCAGTATATTAACACCAGCAGTGTATTAACACAGCAGTGTATCAACACAACAGTGTATGAACACCAGCAGTGTATTAACACAGCAGTGTATTAACACAGCAGTGTATCAACACAACAGTGTATCAACACCAGCAGTGTATTAACACAGCAGTGTATTAACACAGCAGTGTATTAACACAGCAGTGTATTAACACCAGCAGTGTATTAACACAGCAGTGTATCAACACAACAGTGTATCAACACCAGCAGTGTGTTAACACAGCAGTGTATTAACACAGCAGTGTATTAACACAACAGTGTATTAACACAGCAGTGTATTAACACAGCAGTGTATTTACACCGGCAGTGTATAAACACCAGCAGTGTATTAACACAGCAGTGTATTAACACAGCAGTGTATTAACACAGCAGTGTATCAACACCAGCAGTGTATTAACACAGCAGTGTATTTACACCGGCAGTGTATTAACACCAGCAGTGTATTAACACAGCAGTGTATTAACACAGCAGTGTATTAACACAGCAGTGTATCAACACCAGCAGTGTATTAACACAGCAGTGTATTAACACAGCAGTGTATTAACACCAGCAGTGTATTAACACAGCAGTGTATTAACACAGCAGTGTATTAACACAGCAGTGTATTAACACAGCAGTGTATTAACACCAGCAGTGTATTAACACAGCAATGTCACACACAGAAGTGTATTAACACCAGCAGTGTATTAACACACAGCAGTGTATTAACACAGCAGTGTATTAACACAGCAGTGTATTAACACAGCAGTGTATTAACACCAGCAGTGTATTAACACACCAGTGTATTAACACAGCAGTGAATTAACACAGCAGTGTATTAACACAGCAGTGTATTAACACCAACAGTGTATTAACACAGCAGTGTATTAACACCAGCAGTGTATCAACACAGCAGTGTATCAACACAGCAGTGTATTAACACAGCAGTGTATTAACACAGCAATGTATTAAAACAGCAGTGTATTAACACAGCAGTGTATTAACACAGCAATGTATTAAAACAGCAGTGTATTAACACAGCAGTGTATTAACACAGCAATGTATTAAAACAACAGTGTATTAACACAGCAGTGTAATAACACAGCAATGTATTAACACAGCAGTGTATTAACACAGCAGTGTATTAACACAGCAGTGTATTAACACAGCAGTGTATTAACACAGCAGTGTATCAACACAGCAGTGTATTAACACAGTAGTGTATTAACACAGCAGTGTATTAACACAGCAGTGTATTAACACAGCAGTGTATTAACACCAGCAGTGTATTAACACAGCAGTGTATCAACACAGAAGTGAACACTGTTTTTAACATTTGATCATTTGATCTACATAACGACACGTTGCTGATATTAACTATGTTTCCCTATTTGTATTTTTAAATTATATCTTAAAGCTATTTTATATTCGATATTTATTTAATTTTATATAATTCAGCCCCTTAGTGTTAGACTTTTAACCCTTATTATAGTAAGACTTGTTTAAAACTTATTTAAGATTTTAGATTCCTATATGTTGAATGTATGCACCATCCTGCCAAAGTAAATTCCGTGTCGGTGTGAACTTACATGGCGAATAAAACCCTTTCTGATTCTGATTAACACCAGCAGTGTATTAACACCGGCAGTGTATTAACACCAGCAGTGTATTAACACCAGCAGTGTATTAACACACAGAAGTGTATTAACACACAGAAGTGTATTAACACACATAGCATACTCTTTGGTTCTATCTGGAGGACAGCACTGTCCTCCAGACAGTCTGGTCCCTTCACCTGATGAAGGCCGCTTGTGTTGTGGCCGAAACGTCGTGATTTTTTGTTAATTTTTTGGCTATTTTATTTTCACCTACGTGACTTTACCCAATAGAACCAAAGAGTATGGATCCTAGCAGTCACGAAAGCTTTAAATCTAGAACACATAGCATCTTTGGCTACGTACGGTACCAATGAAGTTCAACACACACACAAGCATAGCACGGTTAGCTACGTACGGTGCGAAAGAAGTTCAACACACACATAGCACGGTTGGCTATGTACGGTGCCAATGAAGTTCAACACACACACACAAACCACGGTTGGCTATGTATGGTGCCAATGAAGTTCAACATACACACACACATAGCACGGTTGGCTATGTATGGTGCCAATGAAGTTCAACATACACACACACAAACCACGGTTGGCTATGTATGGTGCCAATGAAGTTCAACATACACACACACATAGCACGGTTGGCTACGTACGGTGCCAATGAAGTTCAACACACACAAGCACACCACGGTTGGCTACGTACGTTGCGAAAGAAGTCGAACGTACACATACACATAGCACGGTTGGCTACGTACGGTGCCAATGAAGTTCAACATACACACACACATACCACGGTTGGCTACGTACGGTGCCAGTGAAGCTCAACATACACACACACATAGCACGGTTGGCTACGTACGGTGCCAATGAAGTTCAACACACACACACAAGCACACACCACGGTTGGCTACGTACGTTGCGAAAGAAGTTCAACATGCTCACACACAAGTGCAGCGGGGGCCAGCCTGCACCAGCCTTTGTGAAAAAAAAAAAAAAAAATTAGTTTTTTGTTTTTAACAATGAATGAAAGAGCAACGAGGCTGAAGCTCACCTCCTCGTGGTTGCAGTTGTTGTGACGGCACAGCAGCGCGACGACCGGCGGAGCCACGGCCACCGCGGCCGTCTTCGCGGCGGCGGCCGTGGTCACAGCGGCGGCGGTGCCCTGGCTGTACGAGTGCTCGCCGCTCGAAGCCGCCGGGTCGGCCTCTCCGTCCGTGCCGGACGCCGGTTTGCCGTCCCTCACGGCGGACGCTTCGGCCGGCGGCGGCGGCGGCGGCGGCGGTGGGCGAAAGGGGGGGTAACACGGATTTTCGGCACACGCCGAATTAAAAACCCCCCCTCCTCCACATCCCTTCTCGTCCCCTTGCGTTCGTTCGGCGTCCCTGTACGTGCTTTGCGTGTTGCATGTGTTGAATGTGTTGAACTTCTTTGGCTGCGTGTGAATGTGCGTGCGTGTTGAACTTCTTTGGTTGCGTGCGCGTGTGTGTGTGTGCGTGTGCGGGGAGCGATGGCGTAGCGTTCATAGCGCTACTCTGCGCTATGAACCCGGCGACCCGGTGTTCGATTCCCGCTCACGGCCAACACCGGTGACGATTATCTGAACCGGTCCCGGGCCTCCCCTAGGTCGACTCGGCCTCAAATGAGTACCCGGTGCGGTGTGTAAACATTGCCACTGGGGAGACAAAGGCGGTCGGGCGTGGTGCTGGCCACCCACCCCCTCGTGTACCGTTACCGGCCTTCATAGGTGCTGCTCGCTAACAGGACTTGCCCCTACAGTCTGTTAAGGCTATACGGGGGATCTTTGTGAGTGTATGTGTGTGCGTTGTGAGCGACTGGCTGAGGTGCCATCTGTTGAGGAAGTACTGAAGGCGATCCGGAGTCTGAGACCAGGAAAGGCACCGGGCAGAGATGATCTCCCAAGCGAAACGCTGAGGGAGGGTGGGGCGTTTGTGCGCAGACTGCCCTACAGGACATCGTAACAACAGGCTGGACCACTGGACGGGTTCCGCAGGATTGGAAGGATGTCCTGGTGGTCCCCCTCTTTTAGAAGGGGGACCGCACAGACTGTAACAACTACAGGGGCATCTCACTCCTCAGTGTGCTGGGAAAGGTCCTGGCAAGGATTATTCAACATCGCCTTGCCAGGCACGCTGAGGAGAGGCTTGTGGTGCCCCAATGCGGTTTCAGGAAAGGGCGGTCCTGCACAGATGCCATATTTTCTGTCCGTCTGCTACAGCAGAGATGTAGGGAATTGGAACAAGACCTACATCTCTGCATTATTGACCTGGTCATGGCCTATGATACCATCAGTAGGCCTGGGCTCTGGGTTATTCTTCGTGCTTTCGGAGTCCCTGACCCTCTGCTCACGATCATTAAGGACCTTCATGATGTTGAGCGGGCCCGGGTAAAACTACGTGGCCGGGAGTCAGAGCCATTCCCTGTACGCATTGGGGTGTGACAGGGATGTCCTCTGGCTCCCACATTATTTAACATCTATTTCGATGACGTAGTTCGTGAAGCCTTCAATACGAATCTCCATCTGATACAGATACAATGGGAGGCTAATCGATGCCCGGGTGCGGTCAAGGGATGGCTCCCTATTGCTCAACCATGTTATATATGCCGATGATCTGGTAATTACTGCTCACTCAGAGGAGGAGTTGGAGGCGCTGCTGCTGAACCTGGAGCTTGCCACTAAGAGGTGGGGCCTTACCATCAGCCCCACCAAAACTAAGCACCTGCCTGGGTATTTTGTACCATCGGACACTCCACCCCCACAACTCCCAATTGGTGGTAGGGCAGTTGTGGAGCGAGTGGAGAGCTTCCTATACCTGGGCAGTGTGCTTATGACCGGCTCCGTTTTGACAGCAGAGGTCTCACTCCGAATAAATCAAGTGGCATGTTTTCATCGGTTGCGTAACGCTGTGTGGAAGCTACCTGGTCTTATGCTCCGCACGAAGCTTCAGGTCTTCTCGGCCTCAGTCATTCCCTCCCTTCTCTACGCTTGCGAAACGTGGACCCCCTTAATGGAGCATCTCCGCCGGTTAAAAACATTTAGGCTGGCCTGCCTACGATCCATCCTGGGTTTAACCAGGCTAGATTGTGTGTAGCGTATTGTAGTGTATAATGTAGCGTAGTGTGTAGTGTAGTGTGTAGCAGTGTGTAACTAGTCTGTAGCATAGTGTGGTGTATAATGTAGTGTAGTGTATAGTCGCGTATGTCACGTAGTGCATAGAGTAGTGTGTAGCGTAGTTTGTAGCATGGTGTGTAGTGTATAATGTAGTGCAGTGTGTAGCATATAGTGCAATGTATAATGTAGTCTAGTGTGTAGTGCAGTGTGTAGCAATGTGTAACTAGTCTGTAGCATAGTGTGGTGTATAATGTAGCGTAGTGCATAGTGTATAGTAGCGTATGTCACGTAGTGGAGAGTAGTGTATAGTATTGTATAATGTGGTGTAGTGTGTAGCGTAGTGTGTCGCTAGTGTGTAACTAGTGTGTAGTGTATAATGTAGCATAGTGTGCAGTGTATAATGTAGTGTAGTGTGGAGCATAGTGTGTAGTGTATAACGTAGTGTGGTGTATAACGTAGTGTAGCGTGTAGTGAAGTGAAGTCATCTTCCCTTCCCCATATGAAAAAAATCCACGCTCCCGGTCCCCACCTGCGTGGGGGAGTGAAGCCCAATGTTTCATGGCAATGATGATGAATATTGATCGTGATGTTGACGAGGATGACGCTGTTGATAGCGATGATGACGGTGACGACGGCGATGGTGATCATGATGTTGATGTGGTTGACAATGTTACTGACAATGACGAAGACGATGATGGCAAAGACGACGATGGTGGTGGCGATGTTGATGAGGATGACGATGTTGATGACAATGATGACGATTACGATGACGATGATGACGACGATGCTGACGACGAAGTTGACGACGACGTCCCCTTCACCGCGAGCGCTACTGACTCGCCCCCCCCCTCCACCCACCCCCGTGGCGTTACCGTAGGGCTCGTGGAGAGACGAGGCCTGGCAGCGGGAGACAAAGTGGTCTAGGACGCACAGCAGGAGATGGAACGCCGAGACCAGATCCGTGCCGGCCTGGAGCCCGTGGCCTGCGCGACCCAGCCACACGTCAGACAAAGCACCCAGCCACACGTCAAAGGACCCAGCCACACGTCAGACAAAGCACCCAGCCACACGTCAGACAAAGCACCCAGCCACACGTCAGACAAAGGGACCCAGCCACACGTCAGACAAAGCACCCAGCCACACGTCAAAGGACCCAGCCACACGTCAGACAAAGGACCCAGCCACACGTCAGACAAAGCACCCAGCCACACGTCAGACAAAGGGACCCAGCCACACGTCAGACAAAGGGACCCAGCCACACGTCAGACAAAGGGACCCAGCCACACGTCAGACAAAGGACCCAGCCACACGTCAGACAAAAGGACCCAGCCACACGTCAGACAAAGGACCCAGCCACACGTCAGACAAAGGGACCCAGCCACACATCAAAGGACCCAGCCACACGTCAGACAAAGGGACCCAGCCACACGTCAAAGCACCCAGCCACACGTCAGACAAAGCACCCAGCCACACGTCAAAGGACCCAGCCTCATGTCAGACAAAGGGACCCAGCCACACGTCAGACAAAGGACCCAGCCACACGTCAAAGGACCCAGCCACACATCAGACAAAGCACCCAGCCACACGTCAGACAAAGGGACCCAGCCACACGTCAGACAAAGGGACCCAGCCACACGTCAGACAAAGGGACCCAGCCACACGTCAGAGGACCCAGCCACACGTCAGACAAAGGGACCCAGCCACACGTCAGACAAAGGGACCCAGCCACACGTCAGACAAAGGGACCCAGCCACACGTCGGACAAAGGGACCCAGCCACAAGTCGGACAAAGGGACCCAGCCACACGTCAGTCAAAGGACCCAGCCACACGTCAGACAAAGGACCCAGCCACACGTCAGACAAAGGGACCCAGCCACACGTCAGACAAAGGACCCAGCCACACGTCAAATGACCCAGCCACACGTCAAAGGGACCCAGCCACACGTCAGACAAAGCACCCAGCCACACGTCAGACAAAGGGACCCAGCCACACGTCAGACAAAGCACCCAGCCACACGTCAAAGGACCCAGCCACACGTCAGACAAAGGGACCCAGCCACACGTCAGACAAAGGGACCCAGCCACACGTCAGACAAAGGGACTCAGCCACACGTCAGACAAAGGGACCCAGCCACACGTCAGACAAAGGGACCCAGCCACACGTCAGACAAAGGGACCCAGCCACACGTCAGACAAAGGGACCCAGCCACACGTCAGACAAAGGACCAAGCCACACATCGGACAAAGCACCCAGCCACACGTCAGACAAAGGGACCCAGCCACAAGTCGGACAAAGGGACCCAGCCAAAGACAAAGATCCCCCGTATAGCCTTAACATACTGCTGGGGCAAGTGCTGTTAGCGAGAACGCCGGAACGGTACACGAGGGGGTTGGGGTGGCCAGCACCACGCCCGACCGCCCTCCTCTCCCTCATGGCGATGCTCACTACGCAACGCACATCAGGTACTCATTTGAGGCCGAGTCGACCTAGGGGAGGCCCCAGGATCAGTTCAGAAAATCCTCACCTGTGGTGGGTTCATGTTCCTTGTCAAATTTGATAAACACCGCTGGCACCAACGGAAGGAGATCACTCACCCTTGGCGAGGATGAATGTTGTCCAGCACTCCTTTGCCATCGTGGACGGAAACGGCGAGGCGCTGTGGGGACGTAATATAGTTTTTGTTTTGTTATTGATGTAACGTGTAATGATGTAACGTTATGATGTAAGGTAAGGGAAGCGATATAACGATGTAACGGAATTATGCAACGTGTAATATTTTCACGTAATGTGTAATATTTTCGTTGGTGTAATGCGTAACAGAGGCATTTCCCCTGCAACATTCGCAAATTTGGCGATTTTGGCTACCGGCGGATCGCAGAACTCTACGCGAGAGAGATAACGTGACGAGAGATAACGTGACGTGAGATAACGTGACGTGAGATAACGTGACGTGAGATAACGTGACGTGAGATAACGTGACGAGAGATAACGTGACGTGAGATAACGTGACGAGAGATAACGTGACGTGAGATAACGTGACGTGAGATAACGTGACGTCAGAGATAACGTGACGTGAGATAACGTGACGTGAGAGATAACGTGACGAGAGATAACGTGACGTGAGATAACGTGACGTGAGATAACGTGACGTGAGATAACGTGACGTGAGATAACGTGACGTGAGATAACGTGACGTCAGAGATAACGTGACGTGAGATAACGTGATGTCAGAGATAACGTGACGTGAGAGATAACGTGACATGAGATAACGTGACGTGAGATAACGTGACGTCAGAGATAACGTGACGTGAGATAACGTGATGTCAGAGATAACGTGATGAGAGATAACGTGACGTGAGATAACGTGACGAGAGATAACGTGACGTGAGCTAACGTGACGTGAGCTAACGTGACGTGAGATAACGTGACGTGAGATAACGTGACGTGAGATAACGTGACGTGAGATAACGTGACGAGAGAGATAACGTGACATCAGAGATAACGTGACGTGAGATAACGTGACGTGAGATAACGTGACGTGAGAGATAACGTGACGTCAGAGATAACGTGACGTCAGAGATAACGTGAAGAGAGATAACGTGACGTGAGAGATAACGTGACGTGAGAGATAACATGGAGGAGGCAGAAATGACTGCTGGCCTACCATCGTCCGCAGTCTTCGTTGAAGATCTTGCCGTACATCCTGCAAGGGGGATCGGAGGGGGGGGGGGGGGTGAAAATTCCCACGAGATTAAAGATCAACAAACTCAAAATCCCCCAATCGACAATGAAAAGAAAATGACAGCAGGCACGCAATGATCCCTATCCATCGACGTTATTCGGGTGTCTTCTTTGGTTCTTTCGGTAAAGTCACGTAGAATGAGAATAAAATAATAACTTGATAAAATAAAAAAAAGTTCTTCGGGTGCTTCGTCCGGGTCAAAATAATAACAACAACAACAACAATTCCATTCGTATAGCGATTTCATCAAAGGATCTCAACGTTACAGATTACAGCGGCAGCAGCGGCGGCAGCAGCAGCCACTCGGCATGGAAACAATCGCGTCACAAATACGTTTTCAAGAACCCGTTTGCTCGATGGACTAAAAAGGGCTGAACAAGCGGACGCGCACAGATACGTTTCAAGATGCGTTTTTTTTTAAAAAAAAAAAAATGCCCAGCGGACTCCGGCATCCCTCCATCCCCGCGGAAAGAGCGTTCCCCCGTAGCCTGGGGGCTGAACGGAGAATTCATCAATCTAGATCCGAAGCGAATCCACGCTCTTTTTGTTCCTTCGGTACAAGGTCCACGTAGGTAAAGCAAAAAGAAAATAAATCGAGGCGACAAGCGGTCGTCCTCAGGTTGGGGAAAAAAACCACGGCAAGAATGTTTTGTTTTTATTTTTTTTGCTGAAGTGGGACAGCTGCCGTGGGGTAAGAGGTTATTATATATATAGGTAAGAAAGGGGGGAGGTGGGATAGAGAGAGATGGGGGGAGGGCAACGCTGCATCCACCTGACGATGATTGCTTGTGTTGCAATCGAAACGTCGAGATGTATTTTATTTTATGGCTACATGAATGAGTTAAATGATGACGTCACCCTGCTGCTGCTGCTGTTGCTGCTCTATTTAAGACCGGGAGCAAGTGGAGAGGGCTTTACCATTCCGGCGAATTGCCCGATGATTGCTGGATGTAATTGCCAGCGAAACGTCGTACAACTCAAACTGTAAATGTTGTGGATTCACTCTTCAAACACACCGGTGGGCTACAGTAGTGAACCATTTTTGTCTTTTGTCGACGTGACACTTTTTTTGCCGATTGGCAGTGGTCGGGTGGTGGAGGGTTACGACACATTTATAAATAACGCCATCTAACCCAAAAACCTTTTTATTATGAATTTTCTCCTTATTCTTAGCTCTTTCGGCAAAGTCACGTTGAAGGGAAACAATGAAATAATAAAAATATATACTTTATTACTTTATTATTTTATAAAAAAATATATATATACTTTATTATTTTATTGTTTCCCTTCAACGTGACTTTACCGAAAGAGCTAAGAATATGAATCACTGCAGTCACGAAAGCTTC
Source organism: Petromyzon marinus (assembly GCF_048934315.1). Lineage (NCBI taxonomy): Eukaryota > Metazoa > Chordata > Hyperoartia > Petromyzontiformes > Petromyzontidae > Petromyzon > Petromyzon marinus. Next base: position 4,930,382 of record NC_133736.1, on the reverse strand, counting down.
AAATCAAAATTGAATTTTCTCCTTGTTTATAATCGCCGCCTCTTTAAATTGATCGCATTCCTTTACAAATCTCTCCACGGCACTGGCTCCCCCCCCCATCCTTACCTCCCTTCTCTCACCTCACTTCACACGTCCCTGCACGCTCACCGCGTTCTAAATCCTAGCCTTCCTCTTGTTCCTACTGCTCCTCCTCCTCCTCCTCTCCTCCGTGCGCGCAGCCTCGGTCTCGCTCGTTCTCTCTCCGAGCCTCTCGTCACCGGAATCAACTGGCCTTGCACGTCAAACAATCACCCCTCTCTCTCTCTCACTACCTTTCCGCTCTTCGCTAAAACCACCAATCTCTTGCCCACCCTTCCTTCTCCCCTTGTTGCGCGCTCCCCACCCACACTCCTGTCCCCAACTCCCCATGGTCACCGCCCCCCCTCCCCTCCCCTCCCCCCCGCCAATCATCAATCCACTCATCTCATTTCCATCTTCATTCATTCTGCGCATCGTCACCGTCACCACATCCGCCCTCATTTTACAAACGGCAAAAACCTTGGGACCGCGAGTAACTTGGCCCGCGAGTGTTTTTTTGCAAGAAGAGCAGAAATTTGTAAGTAAATATTAACTTGATAAACGAGCGAGGGTCTTGCAAATACGAGCAGCGGACGTGTCAGTACGCTTTGTCTCGTCGAGCGTCACGTGATCACAACCGATATACTACGGGAGCGCTTTGACGTACGAGTGCATTGGATTACAAAACACGTTTCCGGAACGAATTATGCTCGCAATCACAAGGCTTTACTGTATATTCAATACACAGGGTGCTTTAAAAAAATGTTAACACTGAAATGGGGCTATCGTTTTAATAATACACCGTAACACGCTAACAAGTGTAACGTTGCTAGCTTCAAAAAGTCAAAGAGCCTCCCCCCCCGGCTTGTTCGCCATCGTTGTCAACAACAACAACACATGCCTGGAATCTTCTCCAGGTGTTCTCTACCAGAGCCCCGGGGGGGGGGGTGGGGGACAACATTTATTGGTGGCGTTGTTGTTGTTGCAGTTGCAAATTCTCAGCGGAAGTGTTAACATTTTTTCGAAGCACACCCTGCATACAGCAAAAACCTTTTGCGGATTGCGAGCAAACTTGGTTATGCGAACATCGCACGCGCAACGCTTTGTACTGCCGAGCGTCACGTGATCACGACTGCTATACTACGGGCGCGCTTTGACGTACGGGTGCTTTGGATTACAAAACACGTTTCCCGAACGAATCGCGCTCGCAATCCAAAGGTTTTCCTGTAGTTGCCGCATGCACTCGTGCCGAGCCGGCCATCTCGTACCGCAGTTAGTTCACTGCACAGCGCGTCCTTGGTCGAGGCGCTGCAGAAATGCACGGGAAGATAACATCCTGCTCTGTGGGGGTTCCCCCCGCTCGTATCTTTATCGCTCATTCCTCCGTCTCCGTTGGTCTCGTCTCGATCGCTCCACGGACATTCGCGTCTTGGCTTCATTATTCACCGGGTCGCCGAGGAGAGAGGAGTGGGGGGTGGGGGGTGGGGGGTGGGGATGGGCGGCCGGGCGAGGGAGCGGCGCGTCGTTAAGCACTTTAAAAAAAAAAATTTATTTCTGCCGGAATGTTACGACGCCGTCGCGAGCACAGAGCGTCCCGAGGGTGTGGGCCCCCGCTCAAGCGGACATCACGGAGCTTAGCCTGCGACACCTTTCCGAGATGCCTTTCTTCGCCCGGGCCTGCTAAAAAAAGGGAACGCAATTCGATGTTTTGTTTTTTTCCCAAATGCACAGAGGCGTCGATTCGCCGCTCCGTTGCGTTTGGGGAAAAAATTTGAAATCAACGCCGGAGTTTTGGAGGGTTAGATGGCGCAAACGTAAATGTGTCGTTAAACCCGCAGCCACCACGCCGACACAGCCAGTCGGTAAGGGTTTGACACGTAAACAAAACGTGCCGATCAGTTACACGAGTTTGGCACTAACCAACGTGCCGGAGGACTGAACGTCACTGCAATATCTAAAATTCGGGTGCCGTGACGTTTCGAACCGGTAACGAATCGGCACGTTTTTTGTTTTTTTAACGTGACAAACCTCGCCAAACGGCCGCGTTTGGGTGGCGGTGGGTTTCACCGACGCAACATTCATATTCGCGGCCAAACATTCCAAACCCACGTTGCTTCTAAACGTGGAGGGGAAAAACGGGAAGACCTGGTGAAAAATTCCACGTGGCCACGGCAGGGAGAGACGCAAACCAAATTTACACAGCAGGCATCAAGATCGGGAACGAACCCACGATCTCCTGCATGCCAGGCGAGGGAGATAACATCTCAGCACCTTTTACAGGGATGCGCATCCCCAAGGTAGTTAACATCTCCCCACGATGGCGAGATTTTAACTACCCCGCCTGATGTAAAGGATGTCTTGGGTTCGATCCCGACCCACTGGTCTCTGCACGTTCTCTCCCCCGAAGTCACGAAGATTTTTCTCCAGGTCTTTCAGCTTTTCCCTCCACGTTTACAATCAACAGCACGCGTTCAGAGTAATTCAGCTGATATAAATTCCACATCGTGATGATGACCGGCCGCTTCGTTCAGCGATCAGCCGTGATGATGGCCAGGTCGCTTCTGCAAAAGGAACTAGACAGCTCAGTGGGGCCTCGCATTGTTAAAAAAAGAAAAATGGTTTAACAGTTTTTTATCACGTTTAACACGTAGTAGGCTTTCGCGACCAATATTATTCATAATAAATGTTTCTGGGTTAGATCGCGTTTATTTATAAATGTGTCGTAACCCTCCACCACCCGACACGGCCAATCAGCAAAAAATTAAGTGTCACGTTGACAAAAGACAAGATACTTCACTACTTTAGCCCACCGGTGTGTTGAAGAGTGAATCCACATTTACAGCTTGAGTTGTACGACGTTTCGCTGGTAATTACATCCAGCATCATCGGGCAATTCGCCAGAATGGTAAAGCCCTCGCCTGCTCCCGGTCTTAAATAGAGCAGCAGTAGGGTGACATCATCATTTAACTCATTTCAGGTGCAGTGATTTGAGGCGGAGGGGGGGGGTATTGTAATTATATAATCGATTAGTAATCAGTCAATGGTTATGATTAGTAATGAGTTGTAGATTAGCAATTAGTTGAAATGTGTGTTATTGTGATTATATGCTATGTTAGTAATCCGTTAATTAGTATGTGTTTCCCCTATAAGGAATTGTAATGTGTATTATTTGATAATACGCTTCAAACTGTAAATGTTGTGCATTCACTCTTCAACACACCGGTGGGCTAAAGTTGTGAATTATTTGTCTTTTGTCAACGTGACACTTAATTTTTTTGCTGATCGGCCGTGTCGGGTGGTGGAGGGTTACGACACATTTATAAATAACGCGATCTAACCCCAAAAAACCTTTATTATCAAGTTTTTATCATCGTCGTTATTGTTTACGATCGTATTGTTACTACGATTATCTCTTACGTCTGGAACTTTTTGTAGATGGCGGCGACGACCTGGAACTGGTTATTCAGGGTGGTGAGCGATAGCTGCATTTCTGACGGAGCATCCATGTTCCGCACAGCGTGGTAGAAATCGTCGAAGCTGTCGCGGCACGGAGGGGGGGGTGGGAGGGGGGGGCGAGACACGACAGAGAGAGACTCTAGCGAGAGAGAGAGAGAGAACACGACGGAGAGACGCTAATGAGGGAAAATACTTATTTCCCCCTAATGAGGGAAATAAGTATTTGACCCCGTCTCAATCAGAAAGATTTCTGGCTCCCAGGTGTCTTTTATACAGGTAACGAGCTGAGATTAGGAGCACACTCTTAAAGGGAGCGCTCCTAATCTCAGCTTGTTACCTTTATAAAAGACACCTGTCCACAGAAGCAATCAATCAATCAGATTCCAAACTCTCCACCATGGCCAAGACCAAAGAGCTCTCCAGGGATGTCAGGGACAAGATTGTAGACCTACACAAGGCTGGAATGGGCTACAAGACCATTGCCAAGCAGCTTGGTGAGGTGACAACAGTTGGTGCGATTATTCGCAAATGGAAGAAACACAAAAGAACTGTCAATCTCCCTCGGCCTGGGGCTCCATGCAAGATCTCATGAGAACGGTGAGGAATCAGCCCAGAACTACACGGGAGGATCTTGTCAATGATCTCAAGGCAGCTGGGACCATAGTCACCAAGAAAACAATTGGTAACACACTACGCCGTGAAGGACTGAAATCCTGCAGCGCCCGCAAGGTCCCCCTGCTCAAGAAAGCACATATACATGCCCGTCTGAAGCTTGCCAATGAATATCTGAATGATTCAGAGGACAACTGGGTGAAAGTGTTGTGGTCAGATGAGACCAAAATGGAGCTCTTTGGCATCAACTCAACTCGCCGAGTTTGGAGGAGGAGGAATGCTGCCTATGACCCCAAGAACACCATCCCCACCGTCAAACATGGAGGTGGAAACATTATGCTTTGGGGGTGTTTTTCTGCTAAGGGGACAGGACAACTTCACGATGGACAGGGCCATGTATCGTCAAATCTTGGGTGAGAACCTCCTTCCCTCAGCCAGGGCATTGAAAATGGGTCGTGGATGGGTATTCCAGCATGACAATGACCCAAAACACATGGCCAAGGCAACAAAGGAGTGGCTCAAGAAGAAGCCCATTAAGGTCCTGGAGTGGCCTAGCCAGTCTCCAGACCTTAAACCCATAGAAAATCTGTGGAGGGAGCTGAAGGTTCGAGTTGCCAAACGTCAGCCTCGAAACCTTAATGACTTGGAGAAGATCTGCAAAGAGGAGTGGGACAAAATCCCTCCTGAGATGTGTGCAAACCTGGTGGCCAACTACAAGAAACGTCTGACCTCTGTGATTGCCAACAAGGGTTTTGCCACCAAGTACTAAGTCATGTTTTGCAGAGGGGTCAAATACTTATTTCCCTCATTAAAATGCAAATCAATTTATAACATTTTTGACATGCATTTTTCTGGATTTTTTTGTTGTTATTCTGTCTCTCACTGTTCAAATAAACCTACCATTAAAATTATAGACTGATCATTTCTTTGTCAGTGGGCAAACGTACAAAATCAGCAGGGGATCAAATACTTTTTGCCCTCACTGTAGCCCACCGTGCTATGTGTGTGCATGTTGAACTCCTTTCACGCCGTACGTAACCAACCATGCTAATCAGAGGTACAGAGGGAAGGACGACAAATTAAACACAAAAGGCAATTCTAAAGAAACACGCTTTCAATCTAGCATAGTAGTGCATAGCGTAGTGCGTGCGTGTTGAAACTTCTTTCACGCTGTACGTAGCCAACTGTGCTAATCGGCGGTGCGGGGGAAAGACAACAAACGAAACACAAAAAGCAGCTCGAAATAAACGAGTTTCCGATTGATTACAGTAGCGCAGCGTACAGTGTCGTGTTTAGCGTAGTGTAGTATGTAGTGTATACTGTAGGCGTGTACTGCAGCGTATAGTGGAGCGTACGTGCGTTGAACTTCTTTCGCGCCGTACGTGGCCAACCAGGCGCGCAACTCACCTGACACCAAGCTCGGAGAGAAGTTGCGTGACCTTGATGGGCAATGGCTTCATGGCGGCGATGTAAAGGCAGACGGCCAGCGTCGGAGCACAGCTCTGAGACAAACAGAAACAAAAAAACACGCAGAGATACCCACACCCACCCCCCCCCCCCCGACACCCACGCAGCCTTGTAAAGATCATAGCGCTCGTCGAAAAATGAACGACCGCAATACCTCGCCGAGCCCGTCAAGGAGCGCAAGCCATTCATAATGAAAGGTCTTTGGGTTAGATGGCGTCATTTATAAATGTGTCGTAACCCTCTCCACCACCCGACACGGCCAATCGGCAAAACAAAAAAAAGCGTCACGTTGACAAAAGACAAAAATAGTTCACTACTTTTAGCCCACCGGTGTGTTTGAAGAGTGAGTCCACAACATTTACAGTTTGAGTTGCACGACGTTTCGCTGGTAATTACATCCAGCAATCATCGGGCAATTCGCCGGAATGGTAAAGCCCTCTCCACTTGCTCTCGGTCTTAAATAGAGCAGCAGTAGGGTGACATCATCATTTAACTCATTTCAGGTGCAGTGATTTGAGGCGGAGGGGGGGGGGTATTGTAATTATATAATCGATTAGTAATCAGTCAATGGTTATGATTAGTAATTAGTTGTAATGTGTGTTAGTGATTATATGCTATGTTAGTAATCCATTAATTAGTATGTGTTTCCCCTATAAGGAATTGTAACGTGTATTATTTAATAATACGCTTCCAGGCCGCACTAAGCCTGTAGCTGTCAGAGTGATTAAAGTTATTTTTATTCCTCTCAATTTCAATAGATTCTCTAATTAGTCTTTGCCAGTAACAATTAGTTTTACACAACACTTCAACGTTATCAAAATCAATTGAGTGTCCTTGTTGACAAGCATGTTCTGCCACTGCCGACAGTTGTGTTTGAGATAATTTAATATTTCTTTGATGTTCTTTTAGTCTTACGCTGATGTTACGTCCCGTCTGTCCAATATAGCGCGACACTCCGGTGGTTATCCGCGCAGCAGCGGCGGATAACCACAAATAGCTTTAGGCGCGCGAAATCATTTGGTCTGTTCCAGCCATCACATTAGGGGGGCGAGTTAATTCAATGTTTGACCAAATATAATTTTGAAGTTGATCATTTTGTATAGCCCGCGAATGTTATTATAAATATCCAAATGGCCCTTAACAGAAAAAAGGTTCCCCACCCATAGACGCATCAGACAATGACCCATAGACTCATCACACAGAGACCCATAGACTCATCACACAGAGACCCATAGACTCATCACACAGAGACCCATAGACTCATCACTCAGAGACCCATAGACTCGTCACATAGAGACCCACAGACTCATCACACAGAGACCCATAGACTCATTACACAGAGACCCATGGACTCGCACAGAAACCCACAGACTCATCACACAAAGACTCATGACACTGTATCGCGTGCTTTCAGATGCGCTTCTGCGGCCATCTGGAACACCCTTCCTTCCGAAATTAGGAAGTCGCCGGGAGCTGTGAAGACTTTTAAATCATCGTGTAGGTTGGTAAACTAATTTCTTTAGAACTGCTTCTTGGTGTTGTGATTAGTGTGTCGTTCCCCCCCCCCCGCATCCCGCACCTCCGATTAGGGCGGCTGGCTACGTACCGTGCGGAAAATAATTTCAACCTACGTGCGGATATAAACAATTTTAATGAAAACATCAAAACGAATATCTCACCTGCGCAGAGTCGGGCTTGCATGTCAATTCCCAGAGCCTCCAGGCCATCTTGCACGTCTCATCGGTGGCGCCCACAGCCACACAAACCTTCTCCAGCTTCCTCCGCCACCCATCCTCTTCACCGTCGCTGCTGCTGCTGCTGGCGCTGCCGCCGCCGCTGCTGCCGCTTTCAACACCCACAGAGCGAAATCAAACAGCCGTGAAATTTCAGAATTATCGCCATCTTCATTTATGCTGGAGGAAACCGATGAGCTATTAAAGCTCTTTTTTCAACAGATGGTCGGTCCAGTAGCAGCACACGTGTGATTGTCAGAATGTTACAACAAACTAAAACACGATATGGCGTGCAAAAGTATAGGGGTGGAAAGCAGATCACTAAAGAAAGTTGTATTTTTTTATTTTACCAGGTAAAGCCCACTGAACCATCAGCTTCTTTTTCAGAAGCGCCCTGGCTGCTAATGACAGCTCAGCTGAGTGGCTTTTTCGCGTGGGAATTGATAGCAGCCAATTTTTTTTTTTAATAACTCTAAACGCGTGATGTTGATACTAAACATGGGGGGGAAAAACCGGGGGACCCGGAGGACAAAATAAACACGTGACCACGGGGAGAGAGACACGCAAACTCCAAATATACAGCGGGCGCCAGGGTCGGGATGATTGTATCGGCACACACCGGTGACAAGATCTATCGATTGATAATCGTCGGGGAAGACAATAAGCCGACAGATTCAAAAAAAAAAAACATCTCAATTCATACGTATATCCGAGAACCTCAGACCAGTTCTGGAAGAATGCTGGCAAAGAGAGTGGAACGATGCCATCGGACGTCCAGAATAAGCGTTCGATTTAGCACGGGTTTGCTCGCAGTGCTCCTCCAGGTGTGATTCGCGGATTCGCAAACATCGCGGACAGCAAGCTCGTGAACAGCGAGGGAATACCGGATTTAAATTTCGTACTCTTTGGTTCTATTGGGTAAAGTCACGTAGGTAAAAAAAATAACAAAAATCACGACGTTTCGGCCACAACACAAGCGGCCTTCATCAGGTGAAGGGACGAGACTGTCTGGAGGACAGCGCTGGAGTGAAAAAAGCCACGCTCAGATCACTCCAGCGCTGCCCTCCAGACAGTCTCGTCCCTTCACCTGATGAAGGCCGCTTGTGTTGTGGCCGAAACGTCGTGATTTTTGTTATTATTTTTTTTACCTACGTGACTTTACCCAATAGAACCAAAGAGTATGGATCCTTGCAGTCACGAAAGCTTTAAATCTAGAATTTAAATTTCGATTTAAAGCTTTCGTGACTGCAGGGATTCATATTCTTGGTTCTTTCGGTAAAGCAAGAAAAAAATTTTGCTGTGGTTTTTCACACCCGATGATGATTTGCTTGTGTTATCGAAACGTCATAATTTTATTATTTCCCTTCTACGTGACTTTACCGAAATAACCACGAATATGAATACCGTATTGTTAAAAAAAACAGCTGTACAATATTTATTTTTGCCTTGACCGGGGTGCTACAATGTTAGAATTTTCGATGCGAGTGCTTTTGCCAATAACATCCGACAAAAAGCCTGCCTCTTGCCGATGAGGCCCATGATGTCGAAACCAGTCCAGAGTTCGCTTGCTATCGGCTGTTCGCACTGTTCACCGAAAACTTTTGATTAACAAGCCAGACTCTTGCTGATGAGACCCATGATGTCAAAACCAGTCCAGAGTTCGCTTGCTATCGGCTATTCCGCACTATTCACAAACAGCTTTAGATTAGTTTAACACGTTCAAGCTTTGATTAACAAGCCAGAATCTTGCTGATGAGACCCATGATGTCAAAACCAGTCCAGAGTTTGCTTGCTATCGGCTGTTCCGCACCGTTCACAAATAGCTTCAGATTAGTTTAACACGTTCAAGCTTTGATTAACAAGCCAGAATCTTGCTGATGAGACCCATGATGTCAAAGCCAGTCCAGAGTTCGCTTGCTATCGGCTATTCCACACTATTCACAAACAGCTTTAGATTAGTTTAACACGTTCAAGCTTTGATTAACAAGCCAGAATCTTGCTGATGAGGCCCATGATGTCAAAACCAGTCCAGAGTTCGCTTGCTACCGGCTGTTCCGCACTGTTCACAAATAGCTTTAGATTAGTTTAACACGTTCAAGCTTTAATGAACAAGCCAGAATCTTGCTGATGAGACCCATGATGTCAAAACCAGTCCAGAGTTCGCTTGCTATCGGCTATTCCGCACTATTCACAAACAGCTTTAGATTAGTTTAACACGTTCAAGCTTTGATTAACAAGCCAGAATCTTGCTGATGAGACTCATGATGTCAAAACCAGTCTAGAGTTCGCTTGCTATCGGCTGTCCGCACCGTTCACAAATTGCTTCAGATTAGTTTAACACGTTCAAGCTTTAATGAACAAGCCAGAATCTTGCTGATGAGACCCATGACGTCAAAACCAGTCTAGAGTTCGCTTGCTATCGGCTATTCCGCACAATTCACAAACAGCTTTAGATTAGTTTAACACGTTCAAGCTTTAATGAACAAGCCAGAATCTTGCTTATGAGACCCATGATGTCAAAACCAGTCCAGAGTTCGCTTGCTATCGGCTATTCCGCACTGTTCACAAATAGCTTTAGATTAGTTTAACACGTTCAAGCTTTGATTAACAAGCCAGAATCTTGCTGATGAGACCCAGGATTTCAAAACCAGTCCAGAGTTCGCTTGCTATCGGCTGTTCCGCACTATTCACAAACAGCTTTAGGTTAGTTTAACACGTTCAAGCTTTGATTAACAAGCCAGAATCTTGCTGATGAGGCCCATGATGTCAAAGCCAGTCCAGAGTTCGCTTGCTATCGGCTGTTGCGCACTGTTCACAAATTGCTTTAGATTAGTTTAACACGTTCAATCTTTGATTAACAAGCCAGAATCTTGCTGATGAGACCCATTATGTCAAAACCAGTCCAGAGTTTGCTTGCTATCGGCTGTTCCGCACCGTTCACAAATAGCTTTAGATTAGTTTAACACGTTCAAGCTTTAATGAACAAGCCAGAATCTTGCTGATGAGGCCCAGGATTTCAAAACCAGTCCAGAGCTCGCTTGCTATCGGCTATTCCGCACTGTTCACAAACAGCTTTAGATTAGTTTAACACGTTCAAGCTTTAATGACCAAGCCAGAATCTTGCTGATGAGACCCATGATGTCAAAACCAGTCTAGAGTTCACTTGCTATCGGCTGTTCCGCACTGTTCACAAATAGCTTTAGGTTAGTTTAACACGTTCAAGCTTTAATGAACAAGCCAAACTCTTGCTGATGAGACCCACTGTCGAAGCCGGTCCAGAATTGTACTTGGGACAAATTCTTCCGGATAATATTGGGTCTGGAAGGAAAGTCAATCAATAGGATGCCAATGGGGTAATAATAACTGTAGTACTTATATGTTAGAGAAGAAGAAGACTCATACATCGTAACGAGAGTTGTGTTTTCGATGGGGGGGTTTTGTTTTTACTGTATGTTAGTTTAGTCCCAAAAAAACATTTTAAAAAAATCCGTCGAATCTGAGGCGAATCTGAGGTAAAACAATAACTTCAACACTCTTTCGGAATATTTCGGGATGAACTTTTAAAAAATGTTTTATTCGCGTCAATCAATCAGCCAAAATCATCACGTCGCAAAAAGCAGCCCCCATTCGTTTAAAGCGCGCGCAGGCCTCGTGACTTCAACAGCAAAATCGTCGTCGGTCAAGTAATCTTTTAAAAGGCGACACGCGGCAAAAAAAATAGACGATTAAAAACCACCGTCCTTCTGGAGCACACTTTAAAACGAACAAACTGTGCTTAAAAGCGAAACTTTAAAGCAATTCTATGCGCGCAAAACGTGTTTCGATGCTGCTGCTGCTGCGTTGGACGTGCTGCACAAGACGACACCGGCCCAATTATTCAACGTTTGCCGAACCTTTAACATACGAGTGACACGTTATTAGTGTGTGTGTGTTTATACATACGATGTGGTAGTCGGCGACGTTTCGGGCAATGGCCCTTGTTCACGACAAGCTCTCGTCGAGGTGTAAAAAACAACAAAAACACAGCCAAACCTCGACAAAACGCACAGGGTTCGCAGCGCCCCCTTCAATAAGGAGGGCCAGCTGCCCGAAACGTCTACCCGGTTGACGTATTTGCATTTATTTTTAAGGAGTGTGGTGGTGTGGGGGGGTGGGAGCAACGATTTTTGAGGTAATGCGCTGTTGTCGAACTCGATGTAGAATGTTTTTGGTTTAAATTTGTGTTAAACTATTTTCAATAAAGCGATGGTTAACAAGGGTTCAGACCAAGCGCGCTGCGGCCTAGCGAGACCGACCGACCGACGAAACCCTCCCGCGGTTGAACCACCCCCGGAACGTCGTCCCCGTCGTCGTTTTACCTGACGAGCGAAGCGGTCGAGCTGTCGTGTTCACCACCTTCCTTGAGGGACATCATCAGCGCCACCACCACCACCACAACAACCACCACCAAACACAGGGAATTGTTGTTGGGGAGGGGAGGTGAGTGTAGCTGATTTGCGAGTTGTTGTTTATAATTTTTGTTATTCTCTTTAAACGTATCGCCGCTTTATTCTTTCCACTTCTTAAAAAAACAATCGCCTTCTCGTGGAGCCCGACGCGCGCGGTTTTAATAATTATTATTATAATTTTTATTTTTTATTCCTCCCTTTCCCCTCAGGGGCAACCCGGCTCGGTCCTCAATTTCGCGCGCAATCCCCCGGTGGCGAACGGCCACGCGAAGTTCGCCGAGCGTCGCTTGTGCCGACGCGAGAGCTCGGGGCTCGCTGTGAGTGGGGAGGGGGGAGGAGGAGGGGGAGGAGCCTGCGACTTGGGGTTGGAAGTCGCTGGAGAGAAGGGAACGGGCGGTGAGGGGGGCGGGGTGGTCACCGGGGAGGGGGCGGGGTTTAAGGGGGTAAGGGGTTGGGGAGAGGGGGGTGGCGTGGTTACGGGGGGGCGTGGTTTAAGGGGGTAAGGGGTGGGGGAGGGTTGTGGGTGAGAGGGGGGCGGGGTGGTCACGGGGGGAGGGGGCGGGGTTTAAGGGGGTAAGGGGTGGGGGAGGGTTGTGGGTGAGAGGGGGGCGGGGTGGTCACGGGGGGAGGGGGCGGGGTTTAAGGGGGTAAGGGGTGGGGGAGGGTTGTGGGTGAGAGGGGGGTGGGGTGGTCACCGGGGGGAGGGGGCGGGGTTTAAGGGGGTAAGGGGTGGGGGAGGGTTGTGGGTGAGAGGGGGGTGGGGTGGTCACGGGGCGGGGGGGCGTGGTTTAAGGGGGTAAGGGGTGAGGGAGGGTTGTGGGTGAGAGGGGGGTGGGGTGGTCACGGGGGGAGGGGGCGGGGTTTAAGGGGGTAAGGGGTGGGGGAGGGTTGTGGGTGAGAGGAGGGTGGGGTGGTGGGGGGGGGCCCCCCCACGCGCGAGGACGGAGTAGTAACCGGAAGTGAAGCGGTACGTCTCGCGCCGAGCGCGGGAAAATCGACTTCCGGGAGTTGACTCCGCCCCCCCGCGCGCTCCCGCGCGCGCGCGTGTGTGTGGGAGGGGGATTAGCAGTGGGGGGGGGAAGTTTGGGTTGGGGGGGGAGGTTTTTTTGGGGGGGTCACGTGACAAGTGGGGGAAGTTTGGGGGGTCACGTGACAAGTGGGGGGAGTTTGGGGGGTCACGTGACAAGTGGGGGGGTGGAGGCGAGAGTTCGCGGTGGGGGGGGGAGTTTGGGGGAGTCACGTGACAAGTGGGGGCGGCACGGTCAGAATGGCGGGAGGGGGGGAAAGTTTGGTCGGTCACGTGACACCGACATTGCGGTGGTTGTGGGGAGGGTGGGAGGGGGTCGGGTCACGTGACAATGACATAGCGGGGGGTGTTATACTGGTAGGAACGAAGTTGTAAACTGAGTGTACCAGCCTGCAATAGATTAATGTGTCCGTCCGTCCGTCCCTTTTCAATACTTTAACGAAGTTAAATCTCGTGCTGTTGGGGTGTAAAACTAAAATTGCGCAAAATTCCAATGTTCCTACCAGCCCACCCTGCAGGGACCTGTTCTTCTTTGGTTCTTTCGGTAAAGTCACCACCACGTAGAATGAGAATAAAATAATAAAATAATACAATAAAATTCTCACGACGTTTCGGCCACAACGCAAGCGGCCGTCTTCAGCTCTGTCGTCCCGACAGTTCTGTACCTTTCACCTGAAGACGGCCGCTTGCGTTGTGGCCGAAACGTCGCGAGAATTTTATTGTGTTATTTTATTATTTTATTCTCATTCCACGTGGTGGTGACTTTACCGAAAGAACCAAAGATGAATCCTTGCAGTCACGAAAGCTTCAAAGCGGGGGGTTTGTTCCGCATTATAAGACGCACTTTAAATTACCACTGTAATCAGGTAGGGCACTAATAATGGGTTGACAGGTATGTAGTACTGTAGTGTATAGTGTAGTGTATGGTGTAGTGTATAGTAGTGTATGGTGTAGTGTATAGTGTAGTGTATAGTAATGTATGGTGTAGTGTATAGTAGTGTATAGTAGTGTATAGTAGTGTATGGTGTAGTGTATAGCAGTGTATGGTGTAGTGTATAGTAGTGTATGGTGTAGTGTATAGTAGTGTATGGTGTAGTGTATGGTGTAGTGTATAGTGTCGTGTATAGTAGTGTATGGTGTAGTGTATAGTAGTGTATGGTGTAGTGTATAGTAGTGTATGGTGTAGTGTATAGTATTGTATAGTGTAGTATATAGTAGTGTATAGTGTAGTGTATAGTAGTGTATGGTGTAGTGTATAGTGTAGTGTATAGTAGTGTATGGTGTAGTGTATAGTAGTGTATGGTATAGTGTATAGTAGTGTATAGAGGTGTATGGTGTAGTGTATAGTAGTGTATGGTGTAGTGTATAGTGTATAGTAGTGTATGGTGTAGTGTATAGTATTGTATGGTGTAGTGTATAGTGTAGTGTATAGTAGTGCATAGTGTCGTGTATAGTGTAGTGTATAGTAGTGTATAGTAGTGTATAGTGTAATGTATAGTAGTGTATAGTGTAGTGTATAGTAGTGCATAGTGTCGTGTATAGTGTAGTGTATAGTGTAGTGTATAGTAGTGTATAGTGTAGTGTATAGTAGTGTATAGTGTATTATAGTGTAGTGTATAGTCGTGTATGGTGTAGTGTATAGTAGTGTATAGTGTAGTGTATAGTAGTGTATGGTGTAGTGTATAGTAGTGTATAGTTGTGTATGGTGTAGTGTATAGTGTAGTATAGTAGTGTATGGTGTAGTATATAGTTGTGTATGGTGTAGTGTATAGTTGTGTATGGCGTATTGTATAGTGTAATATATAGTAGTGTATGGTGTAGTATATAGTAGTGTATAGTGTAGTGTATAGTAGTGTAGTGTATGGTAGTGTATAGTGTAGTGTATAGTAGTGTATGGTGTAGTGTATTGTAGTGTATAGTGTAGTGTATAATAGTATATGGTGTAGTGTATAGTGTAATATATAGTAGTGTATGATGTAGTGTTTCGTGTCGTGTATAGTGTATGGGGCCGTCCATAAATGACGTCACGCGATTTTGATCGATTTTTGACCCCGCCCCCCCTCGTCACGCGGCGTCACAAAAAGTCAGACCCCCCCTCAAATGACGTCACAAAGCTCTGCCCCCCCCCCCCAAAAACCATATTTCCATTTTGAAAATAAAACATGCTTCAAATCGCTTTAAACTATCGTAATTGTAGCGCGTATTTAATGTGGCGCTGCACTCTGATGTTGTAGGAGAAAACATTTATTGAAAACGTCTATTTAATTAAGTAGAAACGTGTTGTCTTTATTTATTTAAATTTGCGCATTTTGATGTGACGTCACATTTCTCAAACTCCCCCCCCCCCTCTCGTCACACATCGTCACAAATGTCTGACCCCCCCCCCTCCTAGGTCCGTGACGTCATTCATGGACGCCACCACCACTGTGACGATTATTTGAACCGGTCCTGGGGCCTCCCTTTAGGTCGACTCAGCCTCAAGTGAGTTTTCGGTTCGATGTGTGGGCAATAGACATCGCCACTGGGGGAGAGACAAAGGCGGTCGGGCGGCCGTGCTTGCTGGCCACCCACCTCCCTCGTGTGCGACAGCGCCGGACCTTCATAGGTGCTGCTCGCTAACAGCACTTGCCCCTACAGCCTGTTAGAGGCTACACGGGGGATCTTTGTCTGTGTATAGGTGCTGCTGCTACTACTCGCTAACAGCACTTGCCCCTTCAGCCTGTTAGAGGCTACACGGGGGATCTTTGTCTGTGTATAGGTGCTGCTGCTGCTACTCGCTAACAGCACTTGCCCCTACAGCCTGTTAGAGGCTACACGGGGGATCTTTGTCTGTGTATAGGTGCAGCTGCTACTCGCTAACAGCACTTGCCCCTACAGCCTGTTAGAGGCTACACGGGGATCTTTGTCTGCGTATAGGTGCTGCTACTCGCTAACAGCACTTGCCCCTTCAGCCTGTTAGAGGCTACACGGGGGATCTTTGTCTGTTTATAGGTGCTGCTGCTACTACTCGCTAACAGCACTTGCCCCTTCAGCCTGTTAGAGGCTACACGGTGGATCTTTGTCTATGCATAGGTGCTGCTGCTGCTACTCGCTAACAGCACTTGCCCCTACAGCCTGTTAGAGGCTACACGGGGGATCTTTGTCTGTGTATAGGTGCTGCTGCTACTCGCTAACAGCACTTGCCCCTACAGCCTGTTAGAGGCTACACGGGGATCTTTGTCTGCGTATAGGTGCTGCTACTCGCTAACAGCACTTGCCCCTACAGCCTGTTAGAGGCTACACGGGGGATCTTTGTCTGTTTATAGGTGCTGCTGCTACTACTCGCTAACAGCACTTGCCCCTTCAGCCTGTTAGAGGCTACACGGTGGATCTTTGTCTATGCATAGGTGCTGCTGCTGCTACTCGCTAACAGCACTTGCCCCTACAGCCTGTTAGAGGCTACACGGGGGATCTTTGTCTGTGTATAGGTGCTGCTGCTGCTCGCTAACAGCACTTGCCCCTACAGCCTGTTAGAGGCTACACGGGGGATCTTTGTCTGTGTATAGGTGCTGCTGCTACTCGCTAACAGCACTTGCCCCTACAGCCTGTTAGAGGCTACACGGGGATCTTTGTCTGTGTATAGGTGCTGCTACTCGCTAACAGCACTTGCCCCTACAGCCTGTTAGAGGCTACACGGGGGATCTTTGTCTGTGTATAGGTGCTGCTGCTACTCGCTAACAGCACTTGCCCCTACAGCCTGTTAGAGGCTACACGGGGGGATCTTTGTCTGTGTATAGGTGCTGCTGCTACTCGCTAACAGCACTTGCCCCTACAGCCTGTTAGAGGCTACACGGGGGATCTTTGTCTGTGTATAGGTGCTGCTGCTGCTCGCTTACAGCACTTGCCCCTACAGTCTGTTAGAGGCTACACGGGGGATCTTTGTCTGTGTATAGGTGCTGCTGCTACTCGCTAACAGCACTTGCCCCTACAGCCTGTTAGAGGCTACACGGGGGATCTTTGTCTGTGTATAGGTGCTGCTGCTGCTACTCGCTAACAGCACTTGCCCCTACAGCCTGTTAGAGGCTACACGGGGGATCTTTGTCTGTGTATAGGTGCTGCTGCTGCTACTCGCTAACAGCACTTGCCCCTACAGCCTGTTAGACGCTACACGGGGGATCTTTGTCTGTGTATAGGTGCTGCTGCTGCTCGCTAACAGCACTTGCCCCTACAGCCTGTTAGAGGCTACACGGGGGATCTTTGTCTGTGTATAGGTGCTGCTGCTACTCGCTAACAGCACTTGCCCCTACAGCCTGTTAGAGGCTACACGGGGGATCTTTGTCTGTGTATAGGTGCTGCTGCTACTCGCTAACAGCACTTGCCCCTACAGCCTGTTAGAGGCTACACGGGGGATCTTTGTCTGTGTATAGGTGCTGCTGCTACTCGCTAACAGCACTTGCCCCTACAGCCTGTTAGACGCTACACGGGGGATCTTTGTCTGTGTATAGGTGCTGCTGCTACTCGCTAACAGCACTTGCCCCTACAGCCTGTTAGAGGCTACACGGGGGATCTTTGTCTGTGTATAGGTGCTGCTGCTGCTCGCTTACAGCACTTGCCCCGACAACCTGTTAGAGACTACACGGGGGATCTTTTTCTTTGTTCTATAACGGGGGGGGGGGGGGGGGGGTGACGTGTGCGCCTCAACAAACAGGTGACGTCACCCACTATTGTTGTTTATCCAATGACGTCACCCACTATTGCAAATATCTCAACCGTCCCACCCCACCCACGTTCGATTCCCGCTCACGACCACCAACAACACCACCACCACCACAAGTGACGATTATCTTGAAGCAGGTACCGGGCGGGCCTCCCCTGGGTCGACTCAGCCTTAAATGAGTACCTGGTGGGTGATGTTTGGCCACCGTGCAGGCCTTTTGCAAACCTTCGCTCGCTAAACAGATTATTGAGATGATTTTGCCACGATGCATTTCCACGTTAACTCTAAATGTGCAGGAGTCAGGGGGTCGGGATCGGAGCCACGACCTCCCGCATACCGGGCGATGTAGTTAACATCTCGCCAAATAGAGCAGGCATCGTCAGGGTCTGGATCGATTCCACGACCTCCCGCACACCAGGCGAGGTAGTTAACATCTCGCCAAATAGAGCAGGCGTCGTCAGGGTCTGGATCGATCCCACGACCTCCCGCATACCAGGCGAGGTAGTTAACATCTCGGCAAATAGAGCAGGCATATTTAGGGTCTGGATCGATCCCACGACCGCCCGCATACCAGGCGAAGTAGTTAACATCTCGGCAAATAGAGCAGGCATCGTCATGGTCATGATCAATCCCACTATCTCCCGCATACCAGGCGAGGTAGTTAACATATTGGCAAATACAGCAGGCATCATCAGGGTCGGGGTCAAACGCACGCGACCTCCCGCATACCAGGCGAGGTAGTTAGCGTCCCTGGAACAGGTGGCGAGATGTTATCTCCCTCGCCTGGTGTGCAGGAGGTCGTGGGTTCGATCCCGACTCTGACCATGCCTGCTGTATATTTGAAGTTTGCGTGTCTCTCTCTCTTTCTCCCCGTGGTCGCGTGGATTTTTCATCCGGATCTCCCAGGTTTTTTTCCCTCCACATGTATCACCAACGTGCCGTTTTGAGTATTTGGCCGCTCTTGCTTTCCGCGCGACGAGGAGGATGATGATGATAAGACGCCGCTCCGATGAGCTCGTCACTTGCGATATCGAGGGCCGCTTCTGAAAAAGGAGCTACGTCGCGTCTTTAAAGGGCAAAATAAATATTTCACATCAACAGGTTAAATTAACATTATGAGACCTCCTTTGCCAGTAACAAGATATAGGAATAGGTTTTACCCTTTTAACTGGCACAAAAACTGACACCTTTATTCAAGGCATCATGTTTGCAATAACCACAACACAAGCAGTCAAAATGCAAACAAAAGAGACAACTCTGATAATAATATTGGCACTGTCCTTGAATTTGATTGGTCCACACTCGAGACGGCTTTTCTTAGAGCCCAGTCTCCACTTGTGTTGGACCAGAAGATGCCCACCGATCTCACCAGAAGACGCCTTTTGGCGTATTCTGGTCCAACACAAGTGGAGACTAGGCTCTAAGAAAAGCCGTCTCGGGTGTGGACCAATCAAATTCAAGGACAGTGCCAATATTATTATCAGAGTTGTCTTTTTGTTTGCAATTTTGACTGCTTGTGTTGTGGTTATTGCAAACATGATGCCTTGAATAAAGGTGTCAGTTTTTGTGCCAGTTAAAAGGGTAAAACCTATTAGCATAGGTTAAATTAAATTTCCCACACCGACACAGCCACCTTCGCTCGCGTCCTCGAGGTGGAGGCAGCTCTGCGATCTCACGTCAACATGCTAATCTTTAATCTCTCACATTAACATAGCCACCTCAGCTCGCTCACCGTGGAGGCAACTCACCGATCTCACGTCAACATGCTAATCGCTAATCACTCACATTAACATAGCCACCTCAGCACGCTCACCGTGGAAGCCGCTCACCGATCTCACGTCAACATGCTAATCTCTAATCTCTCACGTCAACATAGCCACCTCAGCACGCTCACCGTGGAGGCAACTCACCGATCTCACGTCAACATGCTAATCGCTAATCTCTCACATTAACATAGCCACCTCAGCACGCTCACTGTGGAGGCCGCCCAACGATCTCACGTCAACATGCTAATCTCTAATCTCTCACATTAACATAGCCACCTCAGCTCGCTCACTGTGGAGGCCGCTCACCGATCTCACGTCAACATGCTAATCTCTAATCTCTCACATTAACATAGCCACCTGAGCTCCCCCACCGTGGAGGCAACTCACCGATCTCACGTCAACATGCTAATTGCTAATTTGAAACATTAACATAGCCACCTCAGCTCGCTCACCGTGGAGACCGCTCACCGATCTCACGTCAACATGCTAATCTCTAATCTCTCACATTAACATAGCCACCTCAGCACCCTCACCGTGGAGGCCACTCACCGATCTCACATTAACATTAGCTGCCCCGCCCACGCTGCTGACATTTGGGCTCCGCCCATTGCAAACCTTTGTAGAGGAGCAGTATGGCGACGTGACGTCATGCGCGCGGTGAGGCGCGATGACGTCACGTCACCTGGGGGGGTACTTAAGTGGAGAGCCGGTGACGAAAGCGGGGTCGTTGTGGGAGCCGGGGATGGTGAGCGTCTGGGGAAGGCTTCTCCTGCTGCGAGTAGGAGAGCCGGATAGACAGCCTGGGGTAGAGCTCGAGAGGCCTGTAGAAGCCGGCTGAGTTACAGGAGGCGCTGCTCTAATCGGTCGGGCGGTGTTGGCTGAACCCCCGTCACCGACTCGAGTGAGACAGCCCGAAGAGATAGCCGAGGCGAGGAACAGATGAAGCCGAGGGTCCATGTGAAGGACCGAGGGTAGGACCACCTATCCCTGCTGTTTTAGTTACTACTTTCTTGTTTATAAACCGGCGCAAGCCCTTACCTGGAATTCTGCCTCCGAGTCTTCATTCACCACACGACACCTTTATAAACATATTCTTAGCTCTTTCGGTAAAGTCACGTTGAAGGGAAACAATAAAATAATAATATGAATTACTGCAGTCACGGAAGCTTTAAATCAAAACCTTTATAAACAGTTTGCCTTTAGAAGCTAACCCCCTTTTCCTGATGACGACCGCTTTGTGTTGCGATCGAAACCTCGTTGTTTTTTGTTATTTTCTTTGAGCGTATCTACGTGACTTTACCGAAAGACCCAAAGAATAAGATAAAATAGTTTAGTCAGAGTATGGGTCTCGGTGAGTATGGGTTACTGTGGGTCACAAGTGGCTTTCTGTGGGTCTCTATGGATCTGTGGGTCTCTATGAGTCTGTAAAAAAGTGCATTTCGAGTATTTGGCTGCTGCTATACATTTCCACGTGATGACGATGATGATGATAAGCCGCTACTTGTTTGAGCAGCTATCATTTGTGATAAGCAAGGGTCGCTGCTGAAAATAGCTTCGCATCTCAGTGGGGCCTTACACCTGGTGAAATTAAATTTGTTTATAGTTTTAAAAACTTAGAAATAAGTAAATACGTAATAATACGTTAATACCTCAGTGGGGCTTAACCTGGTAGGATGGCGATGGCTTAGTGTTGTATTTGTTTGTGTCTTGGTGATGTGTTTACCTTTCTTGTACCGTGCACTCCGATCGCGTTTTTGTGTAACTCTTTGTTGTTTCGACGTTCTTAACCCGTGCCCCGGTATCAATATTCACGCCACGGTGGCAGGATGTTAATTACCTCGCCTGCTATGCAGGAGGTCGTGGGTTTCGACCCCGACCCTGACGTAGCTTACAGCTCATCGGATTTCTCGTCCGGAAGTCCAAATAAATATTCCGATTCTGATGATTCTGCCCCCAGAGTGGCGTCACCTCCCTTTGGTCGAGGCACATTTGTGACGGCCAGGTGCTCACTTCTGATTAACAGCCGCATTGCACATGATGAAATAAAAAAAAAAGTTCATAGTTTAAAGAAAAAAAATAAAGAATTTGTTAACACTTCAAATGAAGTTACTACTTCTGCAGTGACATAGCGATGACTGTTGTACGGCGGCTGCAACTGCAGGTAGACACTTATCGCGCACGCCGCTGAGGATATACGCGGACTGTGTGCGTGTGCGTGTGTGTGTCCCGGCAGGGCGGAGGAACTGGGGCAAGGGTTCACGGTGGACCTCGTGGGCAGGCCCCCCGAAACCCCTCTGGTGGGTCCGGAGAAAGGGAGGCGCGGCCAGGGCGGAGCCAAGCGGCCCCGGAGGGGAATAAAAGCAGGCGGAGAGCGGGGAGCTCCGGGCTGCCGGATCCGGGAGGGGACCCGCCGTCGTCAATCGTCGCCCTCGTCGCCGCCTCCTCTGCCCGGGCATCGCGCGGCCGGGCAGCGGTTGGCCGTCCGGTCGACGCCGTCGGTGCAACGCGGAGGCCCGGAGTTGGTGGCGTGAGCCCAAGAACAACGAACGCAAGGGGAGGACCGTGCATCGTCTCCGACTGAGCGTGCGTGTGGCGTGTGTGCGTTTCCGCGACACACACGCCACACGCGACACACACGCGTCTCGAGCAGAAGGAAGGAGAGACCCACGACACCGTACTTCAGTGGGGCTTTGCCTGCTAGGATGGGGGATGGTTTAGCGTCGTGGCTGTATGCTATTGTACGCAGTGATGGTAAACACGTCACGATAGTGCTTTGCGCTACTGTCGTGTTTGTGTATTGTGTTGTTGTGACGTTCTTAGAGGCCGTCCATAAATGACGTCACGGGATTTTGAACGATTTTTTGACCCCCCCCCCCCCCTTCGTCACACGGCATCACAGAAAAAGTCAGACCCCCCCTCAAATGTGACGTCACAAAGCTCTGCCCCTCCCCCCCCCCCAAAAAATATATATAAAACATGCTTCAAATCGCTTTAAAACAATTGTCATTGTAGTGCGTATTTAATGTGGCGCTGCACTCTGATGTATATTTAATTAAGTAGAACGTGTTGTCTTTATTTATTTAAAGTTGCGCATTTTACGTGACGTCACATTTCTCAAGCCCCCCCCCCCCCTCATCACACATCGTCACAAATGTCTGACCCCCCCCCCACCACCCCCTAGGTACGTGACGTCATTTATGGACGGCCCTTACCCCGTGTGTTTCCCCTACTGAGCCATCTGTTAGAACCAAACAAAGAGCTTTATAGGTTCATATTCTTGGTTCTTTCGGTAAAGTCACGTAGAAGGGAAATAATGAAATCATAAAAAATATATCATTCTATTATTTCTTGATAACAAAAATTTTATCGTTTTATTTTTATAATTTTATTAATTCACTGTAATATATTTTTTATTTTTTTATCATTTCATTATTTCCCTTCTACGTGATTTTACCGAAAGACCCAAAGAATATGAATCCCTGCAGTCACGAAAGCTTTAAAACGAAATTTAGCTTTATAGGTTATCGGATTCCTCCATTATTTAGATTATTTTGATTATGTCAGGTGCTATAATTGCCAAATGATGGAGGCCACATTTGTTGAGCCATCATTGGTAGTGGCCAGGCCGCTTCTGAAAAAAAAGTGGGCTTTGTCTGCTAGGATGCGGATGCTTTAGTGTTGTATTTTATATTATTGGTTCTTTTGGTAAAGTCACCACGTAGAAGGGAAACAATAAAATAATAAAAATATAAAACGATAAAATTATCACGACCTTTCAACTGCAACACAAGCAATCATCATCAGGTGCGAAAACCACAGCAAATTTTCTGATGATGACTGCTTGTGTTGCAGTCGAAACGTCGTGAGAATTTTATTGTTTTATATATATTTTATTATTTTATTGTTTCCCTTCTACGTGGTGACAACTTTACCGAAAGAACCAAGAATATGAATCCCTGTTGTATTTTTTTGTGTCTGGGTGATTCATTTCCCTCTCTTGTACTCTGCACTCCTATCGTGTTTGTGTTACTGTTGTTGTTGTGAAGTTCTACTGGGCCATCTGTGAAAACGAAACAAAGAGCTTCATAGCGCTTCGGAATACTCCTCCGGCGGTCCAAATAAATATTCCCGATGATTCCGGGTGGCGAAGCTAATTTGTAAATAAACGACTTGAAGCATTCTTCTCACACAGCTTAAAGGTCGCGATCTGAGCGTGGCTTTTTCGCTCCAGCGCTGTCCTCCAGACAATCTCGTCCCTTCACCTGATGAAGGCCGCTTGTGTTGTGGCCGAAACGTCGTGAGAATTTTTATTGTGTCATTTTATTTTATCAATTTATTATTTTATTCTCATTCTACGTGGTGACTTTACCGAAAGAACCAAAGAAGAACAACGTGGTTTTTTTGAGAATAGGTTTTCCCCCTTTCATCTGGAAACAAAACAGGTAGAAGGGAAACAATAAAATAACACAAATATAAAACAACACGTGACTTTACCGAACGAACCAAGAACATGAATCCCTGCAGTCACGAAAGCTTTCAATCAAAAGAAAACAGGTGCTAAGATACTCTTTGATTCTTTCGGAAAAATCACGTAGGTAGAAGAAAAAAAAACCCCCCAAAATAAATCACGACGTTTCGAACGCAACGCAAGCGCCCATTTTCTTGGTTCTTTCGGTAAAGTCACCACCACGTTGAAGGGAAACAATAAAATAATAAAATTATAAAACAATAAAATTCTCAGGACGTTTTTTAAAATTATTATATTGTTTCCCTTCTACGTGGTGACTTTACCGAAAGAACCAAGAATATGTACATATTATTATTGCTCTTGATTTGTATCATTACGTGGTGACTTTACCGAAAGAACCAAGAATATGTACATATTATTATTCTTGGTTCTTTCGGTAAAGTCACCACGTAGAAGGGAAACAATAAAATAATAAAAATATAAAACAAAAAAATTATCACGACGTTTTTATTCTTTTATTGTTTCCCTTCTACGTGGTGGTGACTTTACCGAAAGAACCAAGAATATGAATCCCTGCAGTCACGAAAGCTTTCAATCAAAATTGAGTACGTATTTTTTACATTTTAAATTTAATTTTATATTTTCTATCTACGTGGACTTTACCGAAAGATCTTGATTTGTGTCATTAGACCTCCTTTGCCAGTACCAAAATATAATCATAGGGTTTTTCCTCTTTTTTCTGAGCCTCGACGCAATTGGTCGAGCACCAATTGGGTCGAGGCTCAAAAGAAAGCCGCCCCTTGGTGTGGACCAATCAGTTTCAAGGACAATGCATCATATATTATCATAGTGTGTCTTTTGTTTGCATTTTGACCGCACGTATTGTGGTTAATGCAGTAACATGAATGTAGATGCTCACCCCGAGCCATCATTACTTTGATAGTGGTGTTGTCTTTTGAGCTGTGTGACGCCTTTTGACGTCATCTGGTCGAGCACCAATCGGGTCGAGGCTCAAAAGAAAAGCCGTCCCCTTGGTGCGGACCAATCAGTTTCAAGGACAATGCATCATATATTATCATAGTATGTGTTTTGTTTGCATTTTGACCGCAGGTATTGTGGTTAATGCAGTAATATGGATCCTCGTAAAAAGGTTTCAGTTAAGTTGCCAGAAAAAAGTTGGAAAGACCCTATTATTATATTTTGTTACTGGCAAAGGAGGTCTAATGAGGTAGATGCTCACCCCGAGCCCTCATTACTTTGATAGTGGCGTTGTCTTTGAGTTGTGTGACGCCTTTTGACGTCATCTGGTCGAGCACCAATTGGGTCGAGGCTCAAAAGAAAGCCGTCCCCTTGGTGCGGACCAATCAGTTTCAAGGACGATGCATCACATTATAGTGTGTGTTTTTTGTTTGCATTTTGACTGCAGGTGTTGTGGTTAATGCAGTAACATGAATCCTCGTAAAAAGGTTTCAGTTTTGTTGCCAGAAAAAAGGGGAAAAATCCTGTTATTACATTTTGATTTGTAGTTTTCGTGACTGGAGGGATCCATATACTCTTTGATTCTTTTGGTAAAGTCACCACGAAGGTAGAAAATTAAAAAATAAAATAAAAAATGTTAAAAACTATATGTACATATTCTTGGTTCTTTCGGTAAAGTCACCACGTAGAAGGGAAACAATAAAATAATGAAAATATAAGACAATAAAATTCTCACGACGTTTCGACTGCAACACAAGCAGTCATCATCAGGTGTGAAAACCACAGCAAGAACAATTTTTTTAAACAAATTCTTGCTGTGGTTTTATATTTTTATTATTTTATTGTTTCCCTTCTACGTGGTGGTGACTTTACCGAAATAACCAAGAATATGAATTCCTGCATTCACGAAAGCTTTAATAAAAAAAATCAAAAAAACCCACGACGTTTCGATCGCAACACAAGCGGTCTTCATCAGGCGGAGAGAGAGAGATATGTTTAATATTTTTTAAATTGTATTATTTACCAAGAAGATGAATTCCCGCAGCCGCGAAAGTTTGAAGTCCAAAAAAAATTCACGATTCCGATTCCGAGTGACGTCACCCCACCCACAACCTCCGCCCCCGGCCCCGCCCCCGCCTTTTGTGCGCGGGGGAGAAGGCGTGGGCGTGTATGTGACGTCACACCCGCTCCCCACCAAACAACAACACGTGACGTCAGCCCCCGCACCAACCAACAACACGTGACGTCACGGGCCGCCTTCTCGATCGACGCGCGCAATCGACGTCGGTCCGTCTCGCGCGCGCGCGCGTGGGGGGCGGGGCGTGGGAGGGGGGCGGGGCGTGGGCGGGGGCGGGGCGGGTGCTTCTTCACTCGTAGCGGGGACCTCCTCCTTCAAGCCTCGCCGTCGTCTCCTCAGGTGAAGCGGATTTCAACGTTGTATTTTTGTGTGTTTTTTAAAAATATATATATGAAAAAAAATTCGCGTTACATTTTTTTTGTTCGTTTTTTTTTAAATTTATCTCCGCTCATTATTTTTTTTGTGTGTTGTGTTGTTGTTGTTATGTTAACCGCCCGAGCTGACGGTTTTGCGTTTGTTTGGTTATTTTTATTCTTCTTATTATTCTTCTTCTTCTTTCGTGCGCGTTTTGTTTGCAACGCCAGCTCGCCATTCGTTTCGTTTTGATTGAAATCCGCTCCGAGGGACAACCTTACCACCACCACCACCCCCCCCCCCCCTATGCCTGGCCGTCCCTACCCGGCGCGGTAGACCGTGACAGGCGAGACGGTTAGGAAAGAGCTAAGGCTTCGGCCTTCCCACCCCCCTCCGCCCGCCATCGGTGGCGATGGTTGCTAATAATTTTTGTTGTTGTTGTTTGTGCGCTCGTTGCTTTTAAAAGTGCAATTGTTGCATTTTGTTGTTGTGGTGGTGGCGCGTTGCTCGTTCGTCTCGCATTTCTCGTTTAATGCACGCTTTGTAATTGTGTCGAGTGAGAATCATTGTTATACATGGGGGGGGGGGGTCGGCGGGGGGGTGGTGATGCGTTGTGGTGGTGGTGCGTGTGGTGGTGGTGATGCGTTGTGGTGGTGATGCGTGTGGTGGTGGTGATGCGTGTGGTGGTGATGCGTTGTGGTGGTGGTGCGTGTGGTAGTGGTGATGCGTTGTGGTGGTGATGCGTGTGGTGGTGGTGATGCGTGTGGTGGTGGTGATGCGTGTGGTGGTGGTGATGCGTGTGGTGGTGATGCGTTGTGGTGGTATTGCGTGTGGTGGTGGTATTGCGTGTGGTGGTGGTGATGCGTTGTGGTGGTGGTGCGTGTGGTGGTGGTGCGTGTGGTGGTGGTGATGCGTGTGGTGGTGGTGATGCGTGTGGTGGTGGTGATGCATTGTGGTGGTGGTGCGTGTGGTGGTGGTGATGCGTCTGGTGGTGGTGATGCGTGTGGTGGTGGTGGTGGTGCGTGTGATGGTGGTGATGCGTGTTGTGGTGGTGATGCGTGTGGTGGTGGTGATGCGTGTGGTGGTGGTAATGCGTGTTGTGGTGGTGATGCGTGTGGTGGTGGTGATGCGTGTGGTGGTGGTGATGCGTGTGGTGGTGGTGATGCGTGTGGTGGTGGTGATGCGTGTGGTGGTGGTGATGCGTGTGGTGGTAGTGGTGATGCGTGTGGTGGTGGTGATGCGTGTGGTGGTGATGCGTGTGGTGGTGGTGATGCGTGTGGTGGTGGTGATGCGTGTGGTGGTGGTGCGTGTGGTGGTGCGTGTGGTGGTGGTGCGTGTGGTGGTGGTGATGCATTGTGGTGGTGGTGCGTGTGGTGGTGGTGATGCGTCTGGTGGTGGTGATGCGTGTGGTGGTGGTGGTGCGTGTGGTGGTGGTGATGCGTCTGGTGGTGGTGATGCGTGTGGTGGTGGTGATGCGTGTGGTGGTGGTGATGCGTGTGGTGGTGGTGCGTGTGGTGGTGGTGGTGCGTGTGGTGGTGGTGATGCGTGTGGTGGTGGTGGTGCGTGTGGTGGTGGTGGTGGTGCGTGTGGTGGTGGTGATGATGCGTGTGGTGGTGGTGGTGATGCGTGTGGTGGTGGTGGTGATGCGTGTGGTGGTGGTGATGCGTGTGGTGGTGGTGGTGCGTGTGGTGGTGGTGGTGGTGCGTGTGGTGGTGGTGGTGATGCGTGTGGTGGTGGTGGTGGTTGTGAACAACATCCACCGCGGAGATGGCAGCTACAGAATCAGCTTTTAAAAGCCCGCGCTGAATTTTGTGTCGATGCATCGCTTCCTTTCTGCATCTTTCGGCAAAGTCACCCAGATAGACAAAAATCATCGCTTCCCTCCCCTCCCCCACTCCACCCCGTGGCATTACCTCCATCCAGCGGTGCACAATCACGGGCCACGCGTCGTAGCGCTCACAACACCTTTACGCTGTCCCGCAGGGCCGTCCCCGAGGCCCGCGAAATCATTTGGGTCCCTGGCCCTGCCAAGACTCGAAATTCAATAAATCTAGGAGAGCAAAAGCCTGGCAAAGCGGTCGCGAGTAGTAGCAGCAGCGACAACGTCGTCGGTACCGGCTAACATCATCACCACGCCTCGTTAAAGAGAAGCGGTTCCATTCTAGATTTAATTCTAGATTTAAAGCGGTTCCAGCCCATCGCATGGGGGGGGGGGGGCGCGAGTTAATGAAACGTTTGACCAAATATAAACGGGGCTAATTTTTAAGTTGATGATTTTGCATGACGTTTTATAAATATCCAAATGGCCCTCGGCAGAAGAAAAAGGTTTCCCAAGCCCCCTGCAGTGTCCCGCATCATGCCCCTCCAGCGACTGGATTCAGCGTATCGCTCTTCGTCTTCCGTCGGGGTGCGGGCGGGCGGGCGGGGGCTCCTGTGTTTTAAATCTCGACGTTTCGACGTTTCGGTCGCGACCCAAGCGTCCGTCTGCATGTGGACACTTGTCCGTCCTCGTCACCCGAAGACGGACGCTGTTGTCGCGACCGAAACGTCGGGTTTTCATTTTTCATAATAAAATGTTTTTGCGGTTGGATCGCGTTATTTATAAATGTGTCGTAACCCTCTCCACCACCCGACACGGCCAATCGGCAAAAAAATTAAGTGTCACGTTGACAAAAGACAAAAATAGTTCACTACTTTAGCCCACCGGTGTGTTGAAGAGTGAATCCACAACATTTACAGTTTGAGTCGTACGACGTTTCGCTGGTTGGCCGTGTCGGGTGGTGGAGAGGGTTACGACACATTTATAAATATCGCGACCTAACCCAAAAACCTTTATCATGAATAATATTGGTCGCGAAAGCCTACTACGTGTTTTTATTTTTCGTTATTTGTTTTTTTCCCCTATCCACGCGACTTGACCGAAAGAAATGCAGAGAGCGTTAGGAGATGATGACAGGGTCTTTCCAAAGTTTTTTCGGGCAACAAAACTGGGACCTTTTTACGAAGATTTATGTTACCACATTAACCACAATACCTGCGGTCAAAATGCAAACAAAAAACATACACTATGATAATATGATGATGCATTGTTCTTGAAACTGATTGGTCCACACCAAGGGACGGCTTTCTTTTGAGCCTCGACCCAATTGGTGCTCGACCAGAGGACGTCAAAAGGCGTCACCCAACTCAAAGACAATGCCGCTATCAAAGTAATGAGGGCTCGGGGTGAGCATCTACATCATTAGACCTCCTTTGCCAGTACTAATAGGGTTTTTTCCCCTTTTTCTGGCAACTTAACTGAAACCTTTTTACGAGGATTCATGTTACCCCATTAACCACAATACCTGCAGTCAAAATGCAAACAAAAACACATTCTATGATAATATGATGATGCATTGTCCTTGAAACTGATTGGTCCACAGCAAGGGACGGCTTTCTTTTGAGCCTCGACCCGATTGGTGCTCGACCAGATGACACCAAAAAAGGGGAAAAAAAACCTATTATTATATTTTGGTACTGGCAAAGGAGGTCTAATGATGTAATGTTAGGAGAGTTCCAATGTTTTCTTGTCAACAAGACAACAAGGAGGCCTACACCTAGGCCCCGTCGCCGGTGGCGATGGTCGACAGCTGTACCCTTTTTGGTTCTTCCGTTAAAGTCACGTGGGTGATAAAAATAAAAAAAATGGAAATAAATAAATCACCACGTTTCGATTGCAACACAAGCCATCGTCATCAGGTGTGACAACCACAGCAAGGACATTTTTTTGCCGTACTGAAGTGGGAGGAGAGGGGCCAGGGTTAGGGCAGTTAAATAAGTCAGAGAGAGGGGGAGGATAGAGAGGGGGGGTGGGGGGAATAGTGCGAGGAGTGTACACACTGCAAGTACAGCAGAGACGCTGAGAGTCAAGGAGTTGCCAAGATAGATGATGACATCCAAAGCACAAATAGCCGCACTGCTAAACGCTGAGGATGCAATTGACTCGGTAAAATAGACTTAACAATTCCCGGTAAATAAGGTGGTTTTCAGTTGATTTATTTTGGTATAGCCCTGTGAGCCATCCGGCTCTTGAATCGGAGTGCAGCCGTGGCAGAACACAAAATGAAACAAAAACACGAACAAGAAGGACGTCTCAAGGCGACTTTGTGTGTGACTGTGCCAACAAACAAAAAAATCCGTGGAAGAAAAAAAAAATACCCAGCAAAAATATTCCTGTAAAAATCGCCGCACACCAACGCTTACCTGGTTCAGAACGTCTTTCCAATGATTGCTCGGCTCGTGTGTACGCCCCCTCGGTTGACGCTATCTCTGTGTTTATAAATCTGCTGGATGGCCTCTAGAATGTTGATCGCTGCTCGACAAAGTGTGGCATCTCGCCATCGTCGCAGCGTCGGCTTTCCCGAGCTCTATCATCCGTGACGATGAAGCTGGTTTGTTGATTGATCTTGATTTGAGGCTTTCGTGACTGCAGGAATTGCGTGCCCCGTGGTTGTAATTGCTGGCGAAACGTCGCAACTCTGAATGCGAATGTTGTGGCTTGGCTCTCCAACACACAACCGGTGTGCTGTCTTAGGATACTACACTCTACACTACACTATACACTAGTGCTGTACTAGTATACTACACTATACACTACACTATACACTAGTGCTGCATTAGTATACTACACTATACACTACACTATACACTACACTATACACTAGTGCTGTACTAGTATACTACACTATACACTACACTATTTACTACACTATACACTAGTGCTGTACTAGTGGTGTACTAGTATACTACTATACACTATACTATACACTAGTGCTGTACTAGTATACTACACTATACATTAGTGCTGTATTAGTATACTACACTATGCACTACATTATACACTAGTGCTGTATTAGTATACTACACTATACACTACACTATACACTAGTGCTGTATTAGTATACTACACTATACACTACACTATACACTAGTGCTGTACTAGTGGTGTATTGGTATACTACACTATACACTACTAGTACACTACACTATACACTACTAGTACACTACACTATACACTACACTATACACAACACTATACACTACACTATACACTACACGTTACACTACACTATACACTACACTATATACTACACTACACTATACACTGCACACTATAGTGCTGTACTAGTGACGAATCGTCCACGTTCTGTTCACGCGACAACCCTTACCAGTTGCCTGCGTCGGGTGGTGGCGGGTTTGACGACACAACATTCATACACCGACGCGATCTAACCCCAGAAACCTCTCTAATGGATCATCGCCATCGTAGTTGTGTATTAATTCGCAGCAGCAGCAACAGCAGCAGCAGCAGCGAAATTACTCTCGGCCAAGATCTCCGTTTAGAGCTAAACCCAAAAAAACTTACCCATTTGCAGCAGACACAATACTCGCCTGATGAGCACGGTTGGTTGCCTGCGTGCTGCGGCGGCGGCGAAAAGATGCTTAACGTGCGGTGTGGCGTGCACGTTTCGTAAAACGCGCGATCATTGTCGACGTGGAATGGGGTAAAAAAAATCCACGCGACCACCGCGGGGAGAGAGAGAGAGAGTGACACGCAAACTGTAAATATGCAGCAGCAGCAGGCATTGTCAGGGTCGGGATCGAACCTACGACCTCCCGCACGCCGGGCGAGGTAGTTAACATCTCCTAGCCACCGTGATTATGATGATGAGAGAGAGTCACGCAAACTCTAAATATCCAGCAGCAGCAGGCATCGTCAGGTTCGGGATCGAACCCACGACCTCCTGCACACCGGGCGAGGTAGTCAACATCTCCTGGACACCGTGATGATGATGATGAGAGAGTGAGAGACACGCAAACTGTAAATATGCAGCAGCAGTAGCAGGCATCGTCAGGGTTGGGATGGAACCCACGACATCCTGCATGCCGGGTGAGGTAGTCAACATCTCCTGGACACCGTGATGATGAGAGAGAGAGAGACACGCAAACTGTAAATATGCAGCAGCAGCAGCAGGCATCGTCAGGGTCGGGATCGAAACCCACGACCTCCTGCACACCGGGCGAGGTAGTCAACATCTCCTGGACACCGTGATGATGATAGAGAGACACGCAAACTCTAAATATGCAGCAGCAGCAGGCATCGTCAGGGTTGGGATCGAACCCACGACATCCTGCACACCAGGCGAGGTAGTTAACATCTCCTGGACACCGTGATGATGATGATGAGAGAGAGAGACACGCAAACTGTAAATATGCAGCAGCAGCAGGCATCGTCAGGTTCGGGATCGAACCCACGACCTCCTGTGTACCTGGCGAGGTAGTTAACATCTCCTAGCCACCGTGATGATGATGAGAGAGAGACACGCAGATTCCAAATATGCAGCAGCAGGCATCGTCAGGGTCGGGATCGAAAACCACGACCTCCCGCACACCAGGCGAGGTTGTCGACATCTCCTAGCCACCGTGATGATGAGAGAGAGAGAAACACGCAAACTCGAAATATACAGCAGCAGCAGGCATCGTCAGGGTTGGGATCGAACCCACGACCTCCTGCACACCAGGTGAGGTAGTTAACATCTCCTAGCCACCGTGATGTTGATGGGAGGGAGAGACACACAAACTACAAATATGCAGCAGCAGCAGGCGTCGTCAGGTTCGGGATCGAACCCACGACCTCCTGTGTACCTGGCGAGGTAATTGACATCTCCTAGCCACCGTGATGATGAGAGAGAGAGACACGCAGATTCCAAATATGCAGCAGCAGGCATCGTCAGGTTCGGGATTGAACCTACGACATCCTGCACACCGGGCGAGGTAGTTAACATCTCCTAGCCACCGTGATGATGATGATGATGAGAGAGAGACGCAGACTCCAAATATGCAGCAGCAGCAGGCGTCGTCAGGGTCGGGATTGAACCTACGACCTCCTGCGTACCTAGCGAGGTAGTTAACATCTCCTAGCCACAGTGATAATGAGAGAGAGAGAGAGACACACAAACTCCAAATATGCAGCATCAGGCGTCGTCAAGGTTGGGATCGAACCCACGACCTCCAGTGTACCTGGCGAGGTAGTTAACATCTCCTAGCCACTGTGATGATGAGAGAGAGAGAGACACGCAAACTCCAAATATGCAGCAGCAGCAGGCATCGTCAGGGTCGGGATCGAACCCACGACCTCCCGCGTACCAGGCGAGGTAGTCAACAGCTCGCCACCCCACAATTGTTAGCCGTGGTTGATTCACTGCTGGATGGGTGCCTCCCCCCTCTCCCCCCTTCTCCGCCCGCATTTCAAGTCGCTTGGAGCATAATAATAAACAGAAGACGCATAATATAAAAATGGACCCCTTTTTTGGATTGACTTGGAACCGCGGTCTTTAATTTCGCCTGCAGGAGGAATCCGATGTCACAGATTCCCGGTACGCCATTAGAGCTGTGAACCCGCACGGTTCAAACACGTTTTCTTGTGCAGGGGAAATGCGAGTTTTCAGGTCCACACGGCGTACAGCCGTTTCAATACGGGCACAAATAAAATAACGTGTGTCGTGTCTGTCTGTTTGCGTTTCTCTCGCTTGTGATGGGACTTTTTGGGATGATCGTTGAGATTTATAAGGGGCATGGGGTGACCAATAAGGTCAGAATTGGTCCGTAATAAGGCAGGGCACTGATAAGGGGTTCACAGAGTAGTGTATAGTGTAGTGTATAGCGTTTAGTAGTGTAGTGTATGGTGTAGTGTGTGTAGTGTAGTGTGTATAGTGTAGTGTATAGTGTAGTATATAGAAGTGTATAGTGTAGTGTATTGTGTAGTGTGTATAGTGTAGTGTATAGTGTAGTGTGTGTAGTGTATAGTGTAGTATATAGAAGTGTATAGTGTAGTGTATAGTGTAGTGTGTATAGTGTAGTGTAGTGTGTATAGTGTAGTGTAGTGTGTATAGTGTAGTGTGTATAGTGTAGTGTGTATAGTGTAGTGTGTATAGTGTAGTGTGTATAGTGTAGTGTATAGTGTGTATAGTGTAGTGTATAGGATGAACGTTGAGATGAGGGGTTGGCAGCGATGGCAACGGAGCGGCGGGTTCAGCTTGTCGCATCAACAAGCAATGCAATGGGAGTCGAAAATCTGTCACTAAATATAAATAAATTCCCCTCCAAAAGTTGTCTCATTTATCAACATTTGGTGGGCAAGGCAAAGCAAACAACAACAATAACAACAATAACAATAACATCATGACATGCGACCATCGAGTGGGGGGGAGGTGGTGAGAGTATCCATCTAGCAGTGGATTTACCGATGGCGTGTTCAGAATTCGCAGCTGTAGATTTGATGCGGGGGGGGGGGATGGTGGGCGTTGGTTTGAAGCAATGCAAATAAAAAAATAGAGAGAGAGAGAGAGGCCACGTGACTTGTGGGATTTAACCACCACCACCATCACCACCACTCCAACCCGGGACGAATTTAAAGATTCCCGGATTCCCGGGGGGGGGGGGGGGGGGTGGTGGTGCAAACGCGTGCGTGACCGCGCAGGAGTGTGTGTGTGTGTTCGTGTGTGTTCGTGTGTGTGTTCGTGTGTGTGTGTTCGTGTGTGTGCGCGTGTGTGTGCGTGTGCGCGTGTGTTCGTGTGTGCGTCAGCTTCTGACGACGATGACTCCTGGATGAGTTGCCTCGCCAATCTCGGGCTCGTTCCGTTCCCGTGGCACTTAACCCCCCACCACCACCACCACCACCCCATACCCCAAGTGTCACGAACACAGCGGCGTTAAATAGAGCCGTGGTCAATCCACTGCTGGATGAAGGCCTCCTCCTTCCCACCTCCCCCGCGCGCCGTATCAGGCCCCACATGGTTATTGACGACAATGAATCACAGGTTTTGATTTAAAGCTTTCGTGACTGCAGTAATTCACATTCTTAGTTCTTTCGGTAAAGTCACGTTGAAGGGAAACTAACAAAATAATAAAATAGATATAAAACAAATAAAAATTCTCACGACGTTTCGACCATAACACAAACGACACACCTGAAGACGACCGTTTGTGTTATGGTCGAAACGTCGTGAGAATTTTTTTATTGTTTTATATATATTTTATTATTTTGTTGTTTCCCTTCAACGTGACTTTACCGAAAGAACTAAGAATATGAATTACTGCAGTCACAAATCGTTGCGCGTGGCGCTAACGTTTTTTATAAATAAATAAATGCGCCGTTTAAAAATAAATGTATGCAAACCAACACACCTGAAGACGACTGTTTGAGTTATGGTCGAAACGTCGTGAGAATTTTTTATTGTTTTATATATATTTTATTATTTTGTTGTTTCCCTTCAACGTGACTTTACCGAAAGAACTAAGCATGTGGAAAATGATCACAAGGTTATTTGATTTTTTGGGGGGTGGTCGGATCGCGTGAATGTTATAGTCTAAGCTCCTTCACGTAAATTCACGTAGCTGGAAACACAAACGTTGAAGCGGGTTCAGCGTCTCACGACGGTTTTTTTTCTTATCTTTTGCTCGCCTTATTTTCACCGTGATTGGTTGTTTTTTTTTCCTTCTCCTACCCACCCGTGACCTTGCCGAAAGAACCATGGGAGGCGAATCCCTGCGCAGGGTCACGGACGTTTCAAGTCACGGTTGAACGTGAACGGTTCACGTAACGCGTCCACTCGGGCGACGTGGCTCTGCCCGCCCCCCCCTGCCCCCCCCCTGCCCCCCTCCCACACGCAACGAATCGCCGACGGCGGCGATGGAACCCAAACTCGCAAGCAGAAAACACCGCCTCGAAACTTACCGGTGGACCGTAACAACGGGAGTCCGTGTGCGGCAGGGTGACGCTGCGGTGGTGGCGGTGGTGGCGGTGGTGGTGGGGGTGGGGGTGGCGGTGGTTGTGGGGTGACGCCTGCGGCGGTGGTGGCGGTGGTGGTGGTGGTGGCGGTGGTGGCGGTGGTGGCGGTGGTGGTGGTGGCGGCGGTGGTGGCGGCGGTGGTGGCGGCGGTGGTGGCGGCGGTGGTGGCGGTGGTGGTGGCGGTGGTTGTGGGGTGACGCCTGCGGCGGTGGTGGCGGTGGTGACGGTGGTGGTGGCGGTGGTGGTGGCGGTGGTGGTGGCGGTGGTTGTGGGGTGACGGTGGTGACGGTGGTGACGGTGGTGACGGTGGTGGCGGTGGTGGCGGTGGTGGCGGTGGTGGCGGCGGCGGTGGCGGTGGTGGCGGCGGTGGTGGTGGCGGTGGTGGTTGTGGGGTGACACCTGCGGTGGTGGCGGTGGTGGCGGTGGTCGTGGTGTGACGCCCACGCCTCGCATCAAGGAAGGGCCTCGGTTCGACTCCATGACTTGGGCGCCCTCCCTCTGTGGAGTTGGTCTCTTGACAAACAAGCTCCCCGCCCGCCCCTCCCTGTTCCGTGGGGCGTTGCGAGCGTGCGGGGTGTGCGTGGATGCGCGGCAGTGTGGCGGCGTAGCCCCACACCGCCGCGCTACGGACATTGTTTATTGTTCAACTTGAATCGCAGTTCCTACGTTGTTTTTATAGCTTTAAATTTCGATTTGAAGCTTTCGTGACTGCAAGGATTTTGTCAACGTGACACTTTTTTTTTTGCTGATTGGCCGTGTCGGGTGGTGGAGAGGGTTACGACACATTTATAAATAACGCGATCTAACCCAAAAAACATTTTATTAT
Source organism: Petromyzon marinus (assembly GCF_048934315.1). Lineage (NCBI taxonomy): Eukaryota > Metazoa > Chordata > Hyperoartia > Petromyzontiformes > Petromyzontidae > Petromyzon > Petromyzon marinus. Next base: position 4,893,587 of record NC_133736.1, on the reverse strand, counting down.
GAATGATATTGGTCGCGAAAGCCTACGTGTTAAACAGGATTCATCTTTTGATTTAAAGCTTTCGTGACTGCAGTAATTAATATTCTTAGTTTTTTCGGTAAAGTCACGTTGAAGGGAAACAACAAAATAATAAAATATATATAAAACAATAAAAAAAATTCTCACGACGTTTCGACCATAACTCAAACGGTCGTCTTCAGGTGTGTTGGTTTGCATAAATTTATTTTTAAACGGCGCATTTATTTATTAATAAAAAACATTAGCGCCACGCGCAACGATTTGGCAGTTTATTTAGGACTAGTCCATCTGTGGGGACGACAGAGCTTCGACGAAGCTCTGTCAATGGAGCTCTGTCGTCCCCACGGGTCTGTTCCTTTCACCTGAAGGGAGGGCCGCTTGTGTCGTGGCCCGAAACGTCGTGAGAATTTTACGGCTTTTATTTTTGGCGATTTTGAAAACGTTTCGGTTGAGCCACGCCTGTTTGTTGTAGCGCAGAGTTTGCCTGATCACTTGAATCCCAATTGCCTCATGGTTAGTTATTGGATTTTTGCACACAGCGTCGAAACGCGGTGAATTTTTTTTCCCCCGGAAGACTTCGCCGTGTATTTTTTTCCCCCGGATGTTTTCTGTTTGCGCGTCGTAGCCACGTTAAGACGTTTCCTCGTTCATGTTTTTGTTTTGTTTTTGCTGCGGTTGCACGCGAGTCAACGGCCGCATGGCTCACAGGGCAAATCTCCACGTTTGTATAAAAAAAAGGGAAAGTTGTGATTATATATCAGAAAGGGTTTTATTTTATTCGCCATGTAAGTTCACACCGACACGGAATGTACTTTGGCAGGATGGTGCATACATTCAACATATAGGAATCTAAAATCTTAAATAAGTTTTAAACAAGTCTTACTATAATAAGGGTTAAAAGTCTAACACCAAGGGGCTGAAGTATATACAATTAAATAAATATCGAATATAAAATAGCTTTAAGATATAATTTAAAAATAAAAAAAATACAAATAGGGTAACATAGTTAATATCGGCAAGGTGTCGTTATGTAGATCAAATGTTAAAAACAGTGTTAGCCCTTGGCCTTGTTTAACAGGCCAGCAGCAGATGGGAAGAAACTGTTTTTTATGGCGTGAGGTTTTGGTCCTGATGGACCCCTAAGCCTTCTGCCGGAGGGGAGTAGCTGAAACAGAGAGTGTCCAGGGTGGGAGAAATCGGCCACAAATCTTCCTCGCTCGCCTCATGGACCTTGTCGTGTTGGAAATGTTCAGCGTACTTCCCGGCATGCAACAGACTTGAAATTAGCCATGTGGGTAGCTTCCAGACTGTACACCATGCAAAAATTATAAAAAAAAATACACTTTTGTGGGTTTTTTTTTTGGGGGGGAGGGGGGTAGGTGGGGAGCTCAATAATGCATTTATTTTTTGCACGGCAAGTGAGCTGTGACGTCAAATCTGTCACGTGACCCGCGCACGTGGAAGCGTAACGCATTGTGGCGTAGTGCTTAGCGCGCTGTCTGTGTGTCTGTGTGTGTGTGTGGAAGTGTTGTGGGGAGCGATAGTGTAGCGGTTAGCGCGCTGCGCTATGAACCTGGCGACCCGGGTTCGAGTCCCGCTCACGGCCAACACCGGTGACGATTATCTGAACCGGTCCCGGGCCTCCCCTAGGTCGACTCGGCCTCAAATGAGTACCTGGTGCGGTGTGTAAACATTGCCACTAGGGAGACAAAGGCGGTCGGGCGTGGTGCTGGCCACCCACCCCCTCGTGTACCGTTCCGGCCTTCATAGGTGCTGCTCGCTAACAGCACTTGCCCCTACAGTCTGTTAAGGCTATACGGGGGATCTTTGTGTGGAAGCGTAACGCATTGTGGTGTAGCGGTTAGCGCCGCGCTACGAATCCGGCGACCCGAGTTTCTTTTCCCGCTCACGGCCGCCGCCGGTGACGATCATTTGAACCGGTCCTGGGCCTCCCCCTAGGTCGACTCAGCCTCAGACGAGCAACTGGTGCGGTGTGTAGTAAACATCGCCACCGGGGAGACAAAGGCGGCCGGCCGTGGTCAATCCAAGTCCCGGGCGAAGCCGGGTAGTAAAGCTAGCGTTTCATAATTTTGGGATACCGGCAAAAAGGTCACCTCCCAACCCCCATAGATACATCTGTTCGGATCGGAGCTGTCAGTGTTTTCCGATGCCTGCGTTGTCTTTGTGGCGGTGTCACGCTTGCGGCGATGTTCTCTGCTGTCTTGATTTGAAGCTTTCTGTGGCTGCAGGGACCAGTGCCCTCGGGCTCGTTCGGTGGAGTCGTAGCGGAGGTAGGTGGGGCAGAATAAATGGAATGAAATCAACGACGTTTCGGGCGCAGACACAAGCGTCCACCATCATCAGGTGGGGGGACAACCCACCTGATGCTGGGCTAAAGTTGCTGGGCTAAAGGGCTGCCCCGTGACAAGAGGCTATGCAGTGAAATGCGTTCCATAACACAGTAAAACCTTTGGGTTGCGAGCGTGATTCGTTTCCGGAAACGTGTTTTGTAATCCAAAGCGCCCGTACGTCAGAGCGCTCCCGTAGTGTACCGGTTGTGATCACGGTGACGCTCGGCGAGACCAAGCGTACTTACACGTTACGCCGCTCGTAACTGCAAGACCCTCGCTCGTTTATCAAATTAATATTCATTGAAAAATTTCTGCTCGTCTTGCAAAAAAACACTCGCAGGCCAAGCTATTCGCAATCCAAAAGGTTTCACTGTACTTGAAATATTTTTTTATTTTATTTTTATTTTCTGTCTACGTGACTTGACCGAAAGAACCATGATGATCAACGGGGAATATTTAAGTTTTGATTTAAAGCTTTCGTGACTGCAGGGATTCACATTTTTGGTTCGTGAGAATTTTATTGTGTTATTTTACTTTCAACCGAGAAGATGGTTTCAAATTAAGCAACCATTGGAAAGACGTTCTAAATCGAACCAAACATTAGACTAATTTTCAATGGTACAGTATATTTTTCAAGTAGTGGTACCCCAAGCTTTCGCAGCTCTTATAAATTCCCTTTTCACACCATCAATAGGTAAACTTCACCCTTCCGCCCCCGCGCCAAACGGCAAGTCCACCGGCACGTACACCACCTCTTTTCTAAAATCGGCCAATCAAATGCTAATCTTTATGCTAATTTCTTTGTCAGGACACCTTGTTTGCTCGCACACAGCTTAAAGGTCCGCGGTCTGAGCGTGGTTGTGCTTCGCTAAATTCTCCTGTTTGATTAGTACTAGATGCCTCGGTGAATGTATATGCTCTGACTTTAACATAGCTATTTCTGTGACCAGTTACAAGCTAATCACTCAGCGATTTCAATGCTAAATTCTATGCTAATTCCTTTGTCAAGGGGTGCCTCTGCGGATGTGTATACTTTAACTTAGCTATTTCAATGAGCCATTGCAATGCTAAATTATATGCTAATTCATTTGTCAAGGGGCTTTGTTTCTTCTCACACAGCTTAAAGGTCGTGATCTGAGCGTGGCTTTTTTCACTCCAGCGCTGTCCTCGAGACAGCCTGGTCCCTTCACCTGATGAAGGCCGCTTGTGTTGTGGCCGAAACGTCGTGATTTTTGTTATTTTATTTTTTACCCACTACGTGACTTTACCCAATAGAACCAAAGAGTATTATTATTTTACTTTATCAATTTATTATTTTATTCTCATTCTACGTGACTTTACCGAAAGAACCAAAGAAGATTCTTGGTTATATATTCTTAGTTTTTTCGGTAAAGTCACGTTGAAGAGAAACAACAAAATAACAAAATATATATAAAACAATAAAAATTCTCACGACGTTTCGACCATAACTCAAACGGTCATCATCACCTAAGAATATGAATTACTGCAGTCACGAAAGCTTTAAATCAAGATTCTTGGTTCTTTCGGTAAAGTCAGGTACAGGTAAGAGAGGGGGAGGAGCCAGGGAGGAGAGATAGAGAGGGGGGTGGTGGAGAGTAAGGCTTGTGTGGTCTCTTGCCTTTACACCTGGTCAAACGAACATCGTTTAGTTGCGGTGTGGGGGTCTCGGATGAGTGTGGGTCTCCCTCTGTGGGTCTGTACGCTTTTATACGAGTCTCTGGATCTCAGTGCGTCTCTCTATGAGTGTGGGTATCTGTGGGTCTCTACGAGTCTGTATAAAGGTGGCTTTGGGGAGCGCGTGTGTGTGTGTGTGTGTGGATCTCAGTAGGTCTCTCTATGAGTGTGGGTATCTGTGGGTCTCTACGAGTCTGTATAAAGGTGGCTTTGGGGAGCGCGTGTGTGTGTGTGTGTGTGGATCTCAGTAGGTCTCTCTATGAGTGTGGGTATCTGTGGGTCTCTACGAGTCTGTATAAAGGTGGCTTTGGGGAGCGCGTGTGTGTGTGTGGATCTCAGTAGGTCTCTCTATGAGTGTGGGTATCTGTGGGTCTCTACGAGTCTGTATAAAGGTGGCTTTGGGGAGCGCGTGTGTGTGTGTGTGTGGATCTCAGTAGGTCTCTCTATGAGTGTGGGTATCTGTGGGTCTCTACGAGTCTGTATAAAGGTGGCTTTGGGGAGCGCGTGTGTGTGTGTGGATCTCAGTAGGTCTCTCTATGAGTGTGGGTATCTGTGGGTCTCTACGAGTCTGTATAAAGGTGGCTTTGGGGAGCGCGTGTGTGTGTGTGTGTGGATCTCAGTAGGTCTCTCTATGAGTGTGGGTCTCTACGAGTCTGTATAAAGGTGGCTTTGGGGAGCGCGTGTGTGTGTGTGTGGATCTCAGTAGGTCTCTCTATGAGTGTGGGTATCTGTGGGTCTCTACGAGTCTGTATAAAGGTGGCTTTGGGGAGCGTGTGTGTGTGTGGATCTCAGTAGGTCTCTCTATGAGTGTGGGTATCTGTGGGTCTCTACGAGTCTGTATAAAGGTGGCTTTGGGGAGCGCGTGTGTGTGTGTGTGGATCTCAGTAGGTCTCTCTATGAGTGTGGGTATCTGTGGGTCTCTACGAGTCTGTATAAAGGTGGCTTTGGGGAGCGCGTGTGTGTGTGTGGATCTCAGTAGGTCTCTCTATGAGTGTGGGTATCTGTGGGTCTCTACGAGTCTGTATAAAGGTGGCTTTGGGGAGCGCGTGTGTGTGTGTGTGTGGATCTCAGTAGGTCTCTCTATGAGTGTGGGTATCTGTGGGTCTCTACGAGTCTGTATAAAGGTGGCTTTGGGGAGCGTGTGTGTGTGTGTGTGGATCTCAGTAGGTCTCTCTATGAGTGTGGGTATCTGTGGGTCTCTACGAGTCTGTATAAAGGTGGCTTTGGGGAGCGTGTGTGTGTGTGTGGATCTCAGTAGGTCTCTCTATGAGTGTGGGTATCTGTGGGTCTCTACGAGTCTGTATAAAGGTGGCTTTGGGGAGCGTGTGTGTGTGTGTGTGTGGATCTCAGTAGGTCTCTCTATGAGTGTGGGTCTCTACGAGTCTGTATAAAGGTGGCTTTGGGGAGCGCGTGTGTGTGTGTGTGTGGATCTCAGTAGGTCTCTCTATGAGTGTGGGTATCTGTGGGTCTCTACGAGTCTGTATAAAGGTGGCTTTGGGGAGCGCGTGTGTGTGTGTGTGGATCTCAGTAGGTCTCTCTATGAGTGTGGGTATCTGTGGGTCTCTACGAGTCTGTATAAAGGTGGCTTTGGGGAGCGTGTGTGTGTGTGTGTGGATCTCAGTAGGTCTCTCTATGAGTGTGGGTATCTGTGGGTCTCTACGAGTCTGTATAAAGGTGGCTTTGGGGAGCGTGTGTGTGTGTGTGTGGATCTCAGTAGGTCTCTCTATGAGTGTGGGTATCTGTGGGTCTCTACGAGTCTGTATAAAGGTGGCTTTGGGGAGCGCGTGTGTGTGTGTGTGTGGATCTCAGTAGGTCTCTCTATGAGTGTGGGTCTCTACGAGTCTGTATAAAGGTGGCTTTGGGGAGCGCGTGTGTGTGTGGATCTCAGTAGGTCTCTCTATGAGTGTGGGTATCTGTGGGTCTCTACGAGTCTGTATAAAGGTGGCTTTGGGGAGCGTGTGTGTGTGTGTGGATCTCAGTAGGTCTCTCTATGAGTGTGGGTATCTGTGGGTCTCTACGAGTCTGTATAAAGGTGGCTTTGGGGATCGCGTGTGTGTGTGTGTGGATCTCAGTAGGTCTCTCTATGAGTGTGGGTATCTGTGGGTCTCTACGAGTCTGTATAAAGGTGGCTTTGGGGAGCGCGTGTGTGTGTGTGTGTGGATCTCAGTAGGTCTCTCTATGAGTGTGGGTCTCTACGAGTCTGTATAAAGGTGGCTTTGGGGAGCGCGTGTGTGTGTGTGTGTGGATCTCAGTAGGTCTCTCTATGAGTGTGGGTATCTGTGGGTCTCTACGAGTCTGTATAAAGGTGGCTTTGGGGAGCGTGTGTGTGTGTGGATCTCAGTAGGTCTCTCTATGAGTGTGGGTATCTGTGGGTCTCTACGAGTCTGTATAAAGGTGGCTTTGGGGAGCGCGTGTGTGTGTGTGTGTGGATCTCAGTAGGTCTCTCTATGAGTGTGGGTATCTGTGGGTCTCTACGAGTCTGTATAAAGGTGGCTTTGGGGAGCGCGTGTGTGTGTGTGTGTGGATCTCAGTAGGTCTCTCTATGAGTGTGGGTATCTGTGGGTCTCTACGAGTCTGTATAAAGGTGGCTTTGGGGAGCGCGTGTGTGTGTGTGTGGATCTCAGTAGGTCTCTCTATGAGTGTGGGTATCTGTGGGTCTCTACGAGTCTGTATAAAGGTGGCTTTGGGGAGCGTGTGTGTGTGTGTGTGGATCTCAGTAGGTCTCTCTATGAGTGTGGGTATCTGTGGGTCTCTACGAGTCTGTATAAAGGTGGCTTTGGGGAGCGCGTGTGTGTGTGTGTGTGGATCTCAGTAGGTCTCTCTATGAGTGTGGGTATCTGTGGGTCTCTACGAGTCTGTATAAAGGTGGCTTTGGGGAGCGTGTGTGTGTGTGTGGATCTCAGTAGGTCTCTCTATGAGTGTGGGTATCTGTGGGTCTCTACGAGTCTGTATAAAGGTGGCTTTGGGGAGCGTGTGTGTGTGTGTGTGGATCTCAGTAGGTCTCTCTATGAGTGTGGGTATCTGTGGGTCTCTACGAGTCTGTATAAAGGTGGCTTTGGGGAGCGTGTGTGTGTGTGTGTGTGGATCTCAGTAGGTCTCTCTATGAGTGTGGGTATCTGTGGGTCTCTACGAGTCTGTATAAAGGTGGCTTTGGGGAGCGTGTGTGTGTGTGTGTGTGGATCTCAGTAGGTCTCTCTATGAGTGTGGGTATCTGTGGGTCTCTACGAGTCTGTATAAAGGTGGCTTTGGGGAGCGTGTGTGTGTGTGTGGATCTCAGTAGGTCTCTCTATGAGTGTGGGTATCTGTGGGTCTCTACGAGTCTGTATAAAGGTGGCTTTGGGGAGCGCGTGTGTGTGCGTGTGGATCTCAGTAGGTCTCTCTATGAGTGTGGGTATCTGTGGGTCTCTACGAGTCTGTATAAAGGTGGCTTTGGGGAGCGCGTGTGTGTGTGTGTGTGGATCTCAGTAGGTCTCTCTATGAGTGTGGGTATCTGTGGGTCTCTACGAGTCTGTATAAAGGTGGCTTTGGGGAGCGTGTGTGTGTGTGTGTGTGGATCTCAGTAGGTCTCTCTATGAGTGTGGGTATCTGTGGGTCTCTACGAGTCTGTATAAAGGTGGCTTTGGGGAGCGTGTGTGTGTGTGGATCTCAGTAGGTCTCTCTATGAGTGTGGGTATCTGTGGGTCTCTACGAGTCTGTATAAAGGTGGCTTTGGGGAGCGTGTGTGTGTGTCGCGCGGGGAGCGAGAGAAATCGAGGGGAGAGCGTGAGGGGACGTGAGTCGCCTGCAAAATATATCCCCCTTTTCCGCTTGGCTCGCTGTCTCTCTCTCTCTCACTCAGTCTCGCTCGTTCTCTCTCTCGCTCTCTCACTCACTCATTCTCTCACTCTCTCTTTCTCACTCTCTCTGTCTCTCTCACTCACTCTCACTCTATCTCTCACTCACTCTCTCTGTCTCTCTCACTCACTCTCACTCACTCTCTCACTCACTCTCACTCACTCTCACTCTCTCACTCTCTCTGTTTCACTCACTCTCTCTCTCACTCTCTGTCTCTCTCACTCACTCTCTCTCTCACTCTCTCTGTTTCACTCACTCACTCTCTCTCTCACTCTCTCTGTTTCACTCACTCTCTCACTCGCTCTCTCACTGAGTCTCACTCGCTCGCTCTCTCTCTCTCGCCAACTCACTCGCTCTCTCACTCTCTCTCACTCTCTCTGTCTCTCTCACTCACTCTATCTCTCACTCACTCTCACTCACTCTCTCTGTTTCACTCACTCACTCTCTCTCTCTCACTCGCTCTCTCACTGAGTCTCACTCGCTCGCTCTCTCTCTCACTCTCTCTGTCTCTCTCACTCACTCTATCTCTCACTCACTCTCACTCTCTCTGTTTCACTCACTCACTTACTCTCTCACTCGCTCTTTCACTCGCTCACTCACTCTCTCACTCGCTCTACTCTCTCACTCTCTCCCTCGCTCTTTCTCTCACTCTGTCACCCGCTCTCTTTTTTTACGATCAGAGGAAACAAGAAGATGCTCGGTGTAGTCGGCACTTTGCTTCGTTCATCATTTCGTTTTTTTTATGCCTTTGCTTTATGTAACCCCCCCCCCCCCTTTTAAATGAAAGACCCAACAAAATATATATTTTTTTAACTACGACAAGTGCTGCATCTGCACGCAGCCCTTCCCACAGTCAAACGGCCTCCGACGGGTAGCTCAGATCTGCATGCAGAGCTCTCTACCATCATCTGCCACCGAGCACACGGCCTCCTCCAGCGCCCACTGCTCCTCGAAGGCCGGCACGGCGTGGGTCAGCCGCTCACGGCGGAACTCCAGCCACACCCTGGCTCCGACCAGAGCGTGGAAGATGGCCCAGGGCTGCCGGCCGGACGTCGCCCCTCCAGGGCCACCTTCCTCGCCCTGTGTGCACGGCGAGCTCGGCTTAGCCGAAGAGCAACGTTGACCTGCCCCCTGAAGATGTTGGGGTCCGTCGCCCTTCGGGTATCCAAAGATGAGGAGCGTCGGGGGGAGAAGCGGAGGCTGAACCTTAGGAGGATGTTTCTCAGGACCTTGAACACAGCGAGTCCAGGCTCTTGCACGCCACGTATCGGCGCGCCACCGTCTCCGCTTTACCGCAGAACCGGCACTCCGGGGACGTGTCGGTGAAGCGCGCCGCTCTCTCTCATGCTCTCTCCCGCTCGTTCTCTCTCTCAATCTCTCTCACGCTCTCTCATGCTCTCTCTCTCTCACGCTTTCTCTCACGCTCTCTCACACTCTCACACTCTCACTCTCTCTCGCTCTCTCACTATCTCTCTCTCCCTCACTATCTCTCTCACTCTCTCTTGCTCTCTCTCACTCTCTCACTATCTCTCTCACTATCTCTCTCACTCTCTCATGCTCTCTCTCACTCTCTCACTATCTCTCTCACTATCTCTCTCACTCTCTCACTATCTCTCGCTCTCTCACTATCTCTCTCACTCTCTCTCACTCTCTCACTCTCTCACTCTCTCTCACTCTCTCTCTCACTCACTCTCTCTCTCACTCTCTCTCACTCTCTCACTATTTCTCTCGCGTGATCGCCGTGCCTCTCTCTCGCTCTCTCCATCTCACTCTCTCGCTCTCTCTCGCTCTCTCCATCTCTCTCAGTCTCTCTGTCTTGCTCTCTCCATCTCTGTCTCACTCTCTCCATCTCTCTCTCGCTCTCTCCATCTCTCTCTCGCTCTCTCCATCTCTCTCTCGCTCTCTCCATCTCTGTCTCTCTCTCTGTCTCTCACTCTCTCTCGCTCTCTCACTATCTCTCTATCTCACTCTCTCGCTCTCTCTCTGTCTCGCTCTCTCCATCTCTCTCTCTCTGTCTCGCTCTCTCCATCTCCGTCTCGCTCTCTCCATCTCCGTCTCACTCTCTGTCTCTCTCTCTCTCTCTCACTCTCTCTCACTCTCTCACTCTCTCTCTCTGTCTCTCACTCGCTCTCTATCTCTCTCTCTCACTATCTCTCTCGCTCTCTCCATCTCTCTCTGTCTCGCTCTCTCCATCTCTCTCTCTGTCTCGCGCTCTCCGTCTCACTCTCTGTCTCTGTCTCCCTCTGCGCGTGCGTCTCGGTCACGCGTCTCCGTCCTGCGGGGGGGGCCCGCCTGTCGTCCTGAGCAGTAGCTCCCCCGCCCCCGCGACACGATTGTTGCGTGTTAATTTTTAGTGAAATTAGCGGGCGAAGCGAAGAAAAAAATATATATATAACCCACCGCCGCCGCCGCTAAATGACGTGCAGCTGAGCGAAGTCGGTCGGTCGGCCGGCCGGCCATGTGCCCCCGTACACCCGGGCCGCCTCCGTGCTCGTTCGTCTGAGAGGCGACCGACGGCCACCGTCGCCACCACCAGCACCGCCACCACCACCACCGCCACCATCACTGCCACCATCACCACCACTGCCGCCACCACCACCATTGCCACCACCGCCGCTGCCACTGTTATTATCACCGCCATCATCATCGCCGCCACCACCGCCACCACCATCATAGCCGCCACCATCGCCACTGTCACCACCACCATCGTCTCCGCCGCCACCACATCCATCATCGCCACCACCATCTCCACCACCGCCGCCACTGCCACCACTGCTGCCGCCACCACCACCACCATCGCCGCCACCACCACTGCCACCCACCACCGTCATCACCGCCACCACTACCACCATCATCACCGCCATCACTACCACCATCATCACCGCCACCACTGTCACCATCACTGCCACCACCATCGCCACCATCGCCGCCACCCACCACCATCATCACCGCCATCACTACCACCATCATCACCGCCACCACCACCATCGCCGCCACCACTGCCACCACTGCCACCCCAACCATCGTTTCCAACACACTGCCACCACCGCCGCCGCTACCCCACGGCGCTAAGGGCGGTTGCCTGTTGCTACGTGATGCATGGTGACCATGGCGACAAGGGTTGTTGCCTGTTGCTACGTGACGCACGGCGACAAGGGTTGTTGGCTGTTGCTACGTGACGCACGGCGACAAGGGCTGTTGCCTGTTGCTACGTGACGCACGGCGACAAGGGCTGTTGCCTGTTGCTACGTGATGCACGGTGATCACGGTGCTAGGGGCTGTTGCCTGTTGCTACGTGACGCACGGTGACAAGGGCTGTTGCCTGTTGCTACGTGACGCACGGCGACAAGGGCTGTTGCCTGTTGCTACGTGACGCACGGTGACAAGGGCTGTTGCCCGTTGCTACGTGACGCACGGCGACAAGGGCTGTTGCCCGTTGCTACGTGACGCACGGTGACAGGGGCTGTTGCCTGTTGCTACGTGACGCACGGCGACAAGGGCTGTTGCCTGTTGCTACGTGACGCACGGTGACAAGGGCTGTTGCCTGTTGCTACGTGACGCACGGCGACAAGGGCTGTTGCCTGTTGCTACGTGACGCACGGCGACAAGGGTTGTTGCCTGTTGCTACGTGACGCACGGTGATCACGGTGCTAGGGGCTGTTGCCTGTTGCTACGTGACGCACGGTGACAAGGGCTGTTGCCTGTTGCTACGTGACGCACGGTGACAGGGGCTGTTGCCTGTTGCTACGTGACCCCACGGCGACAAGGGCTGTTGCCTGTTGCTACGTGACGCACGGTGACAGGGGCTGTTGCCTGTTGCTACGTGACGCACGGCGACAAGGGCTGTTGCCTGTTGCTACGTGACGCACGGTGACAGGTGTTGTTGCCTGTTGCTACGTGACGCACGGCGACAAGGGCTGTTGCCTGTTGCTACGTGACGCACGGCGACAAGGGCTGTTGCCTGTTGCTACGTGACGCACGGTGATCACGGTGCTAGGGGCTGTTGCCTGTTGCTACGTGACGCACGGTGACAGGGGTTGTTGCCTGTTGCTACGTGACGCACGGCGACAGGGGCTGTTGCCTGTTGCTACGTGACGCACGGTGACAGGGGTTGTTGCCTGTTGCTACGTGACGCACGGTGACAGGGGCTGTTGCCTGTTGCTACGTGACGCACGGTGACAAGGGTTGTTGCCTGTTGCTACGTGACCCCACGGTGACAAGGGTTGTTGCCCGTTGCTACGTGACGCACGGTGACGAGGGCTGTTGCCCGTTGCTACGTGACGCACGGTGACAAGGGTTGTTGCCTGTTGCTACGTGACCCCACGGTGACAAGGGCTGTTGCCTGTTGCTACGTGACGCACGGTGACAAGGGCTGTTGCCTGTTGCTACGTGACGCACGGTGACAAGGGTTGTTGCCTGTTGCTACGTGACCCCACGGTGACAAGGGCTGTTGCCTGTTGCTACGTGACGCACGGTGACAGGGGCTGTTGCCTGTTGCTACGTGACGCACGGTGACAGGGGCTGTTGCCTGTTGCTACGTGACGCACGGTGACAGGGGCTGTTGCCCGTTGCTACGTGACGCACGGTGACAGGGGCTGTTGCCTGTTGCTACGTGACGCACGGCGACAAGGGCTGTTGCCCGTTGCTACGTGACGCACGGTGACAAGGGTTCTTGCCTGTTGCTACGTGACCCCACGGTGACAAGGGCTGTTGCCTGTTGCTACGTGACGCACGGCGACAAGGGCTGTTGCCTGTTGCTACGTGACGCACGGCGACAGGGGTTGTTGCCTGTTGCTACGTGACGCACGGTGACAGGGGCTGTTGCCTGTTGCTACGTGACGCACGGTGACAATGGTTGTTGCCTGTTGCTACGTGACGCACGGTGACAGGGGCTGTTGCCTGTTGCTACGTGACGCACGGTGACAGGGGCTGTTGCCTGTTGCTACGTGACGCACGGTGACAGGGGCTGTTGCCTGTTGCTACGTGACGCACGGTGGGCTGTTGCCTGTTGCTACGTGACGCACGGTGACAGGGGTTGTTGCCTGTTGCTATGTGACGGCGGCGTTGAGCGATGATTTGCGACCGCTAAGTTGCTGCTGAGAAAGAGCTGCGTCAGCAGCTCAGTGGGGGCCTCTTACACTTGGCAAAAAAAATAAAAAAAAATAGTTAATAGTTTGGTGTGGTTATATTCTTGGTTCTTTCGGTAAAGTCACGTAGGTAAAAAAAAATATAATATTAGTAAGTTGAAAATAATTAAAGCAAAAACCACGGTAAATTTTTTTATAGTAAAATAAATGGTGTGTGGGTTGTGTGTGGTGTGGGTTGTGTGTGTGGGTGAGTGGTGTGTGTGGGTGAGTGGTGAGTGTTGTGTGTGTGTGGGTGAGTGGTGTGGGTGTGTGGGTGAGTGGTGTGTGTGGGTGAGTGGTGTGTGTGGGTGAGTGGTGTGTGTGGGTGAGTGGTGTGTGTGGCTGAGTGGTGTGTGTGGCTGAGTGGTGTGTGTGCGTGGTGTGTGTGTGTGGGTGAGTGGTGTGCGTGGTGTGTGTGTGTGGGTGAGTGGTGTGTGGGTGAGTGGTGTGTGGGTGAGTGGTGTGTGGGTGAGTGGTGTGTGGGTGAGTGGTGTGTGGGTGTGTGGGTGAGTGGTGTGTGTGTGTGGGTGAGTGGTGAGTGAGTGTGTGTGTCCTTGGTTTTAGTGGGGAGCGGCGGTGCAGCGGTTAGCGCTGGGGGAGAGACAAAGGCTGCCGGGCGTGGCGCCAGCCACCCCCACCCCCTCGTGTGCCACAGCGCCGGCCTTCACAGGTGCCCGCTACGAACAGCGCTCGCCCCAACAGTCTGCTACAGGCAACGCGGGTCAGACTTTCTCCTTGGATGTAACTCTCCTCTCTCTCTCTCACTCTCCCCTCCTTCCCACCTATTGTTGAGCAGCGTCAACGCCAGAAGCGCTCGCCATGAATCCTCTCTACAGCCCAACAGCTCCAGGCGCTGTCTACAGCAACTCACAAGGCATGGGATACGCGGGTGAGAGGTGCACTGTGTGTGTGTGTGTGTGCTGTGTGTACGTGTGTGTGTGTGTGTACGTGCCTGTGTGTGTGTGCTGTGTGTACGTGCCTGTGTGTGTGTGCTGTGTGTACGTGCCTGTGTGTGTGTGCTGTGTGTACGTGGCTGTGTGTGTGTGCTGTGTGTACGTGCCTGTGTGTGTGTGTACGTGCCTGTGTGTGTGTGCTGTGTGTACGTGCCTGTGTGTGTGTGCTGTGTGTACGTGCCTGTGTGTGTGTGCTGTGTGTACGTGCCTGTGTGTGTGTGCTGTGTGTACGTGCCTGTGTGTGTGTGTGCTGTGTGTACGTGCCTGTGTGTGTGTGTGCTGTGTGTACGTGCCTGTGTGTGTGTGCTGTGTGTACCTGTGTGTGTGTGTGCTGTGTGTACGTACCTGTGTGTGTGTGCTGTGTGTATGTGCCTGCGTGTGTGTGCTGTGTGTACGTGCCTGTGTGTGTGTCTGCTGTGTGTACGTGCCTGTGTGTGTGTGCTGTGTGTACGTGCCTGTGTGTGTGTGTGTGCTGTGTGTACTTGCCTGTGTGTGTGTACCTGTGTGTGTGTGTGTTGTGTGCACGTACCTGTGTGTGTGTGCTGTGTGTACGTACCTGTGTGTGTACGTACCTGTGTGTGTGTACGTACCTGTGTGTGTGCTGTATGTACGTACCTGTGTGTGTGCTGTATGTATGTACCTGTGTGTGTGTGCTGTGTGTACGTGTGTGGTGTGTGTGCTGTATGTATGTACCTGTGTGTGTGTCTTTGTGCTGTGTGTACGTACCTGTGTGTGTGTACGTACCTGTATGTGTGTGTGCTGTATTATGTACCTGTGGGTGTGCTGCATGTATGTACCTGTGTGTGTGCTGTGTGTACGTACCTGTGTGTGCTGTATGTACGTGTGTGGTGTGTGTGCTGTATGTATGTACCTGTGTGTGTGTCTTTGTGCTGTGTGTACGTACCTGTGTGTGTACGTACCTGTATGTGTGTGTGCTGTATGTATGTACCTGTGTGTGTGTGCTGCATGTATGTACCTTTGTGTGTGCTGTGTGTACGTACCTGTGTGTGTGTGTGCTGTATGTACGTGTGTGGTGTGTGTGCTGTATGTATGTACCTGTGTGTGTGTCTTTGTGCTGTGTGTACGTACCTGTGTGTGTTTGTGTGCTGTACGTACACACCTGTGTGTGTATGTGCTGTGTGTACCTGTGTGTGTGTGTGTGTGCTGTGAGTACCTGTGTGTGTGTGCTGTATGTACCTGTGTGTGTGCTGTATATACGTACCTGTGTGTGTGTATGTGTGCTGTATGTATGTACGTGTGTGGTGTGTGTGTGTATACGTACCTGTGTCTGTGTATGTGTGATGTATGTATGTACGTGTGTGTGGTGTGTGTGTATGTATCTGTGTGTGTGTGCTGTATATACGTACCTGTGAGTACGTGTGTGGTGTGTGTGCTGTATGTATGCACCTGTGTGTGTGTGTGTGCTGTATGTATGTACCTGTGTGTGCTGTGTGTACGTACCTGTGTGTGTGTGTGCTGTATGTATGTACCTTTGTGTGTGTGTGTTGCATGTATGTACCTGTGTGTGTGCTGTATGTATGTACCTGTGTGCTGTGTGTACGTACCTGTGTGTGTGTGCTGTATGTACGTGTGTGCTGTATGTATGTACCTGTGTGTGTGTCTGTGCTGTGTGTACGTACCTGTGTGTGTGTGTGTGCTGTATGTACGCACCTGTGTGTGTATGTGTGCTGTGTGTACCTGTGTGTGTGTTGTGTGTACCTGTGTGTGTGCTGTGTGTACGTGTGTGTGTGCTGTGTGTACCTGTGTGTGTGTACCTGTGTGTGTGTGTGTGCTGTGTGTACCTGTGTGTGTGCTGTATATACGTACCTGTGTGTGTGTGCTGTATATACGTACCTGTGTGTGTGTGTGCTGTATATACGTACCTGTGTGTGTGTGTGCGCTGTATGTACGTACCTGTGTGTGTGTATGTGTGCTGTATGTATGTACGTGTGTGTGGTGTGTGTATACGTACCTGTGTGTGTGTATGTGTGCTGTATGTATGTATGTGTGGTGTGTATGTACGTGTGTGTGGTGTGTGGTGTGTGTGTACCTATGTGTGTGTGTGCTGTATATACGTACCTGTGTGTGTGTGTGTGCTGTATATGCGTACCTGTGTGTGTGTGTATGTGTGCTGTATGATTGTACCATCAGTAGGCCTGGGCTCTGGGTTGTTCTTCGTGCTTTTGGAGTCCCTGACCCTCTGCTCACGATCATTAAGGACCTTCATGATGGTGAGCGGGCCCGGGTAAAACTACGTGGCCGTGAGTCGGAGCCATTCCCTGTTCACCTTGGGGTGCGACAGGGATGTCCTCTGGCTCCAACATTATTAAACATCTTTTTCGACCACGTAGTTGTGAAGCCTTTGATGGCTGTACCAGAGGAATTTCCATCTGGTACAGATACAATGGGAGGCTGATCGATTCCCGGGTGCGGTCAAGGGATGGCTTCCTATTGGTGAACCACGTTATGTATGCCGATGATCCGGTAATTGCCGCTCACTCAGAGGAGGAGTTGGAGACGCTGCTGCTGAAACTGGAGCATGCCAGTAAGAGGTGGGGCCTTACCATCAACCCCACCAAAACTAAGCACCTGCCTGGGTATTTTGTACCATCGGACACTCCACCCCCACAACTCCCAAATCGGTGATGGGGCAGTTGTGGAGAGAGTGGAGAGTTTCCCATACCTGGGCAGTGTGCTTATGACCGGCTCCAATTTAACAGCAGAGGTCTCACTCCGAATCAGTCGAGCGGCAATATCTTTTCATCGGTTGCGTAACGCTGTGTGGAAGCTACCTGGTCTGTCGCTCCGCACTAAGCTTCAGGTCTTCTCGGCCACGGTCATTCCCTCCCTTCTCTACGCTTGCGAAACGTGGACCCCCCTAATGGAACATCTTCGCCGGTTAGAAACATTTAGGCTGGCCTGCCTACGATCCATCCTGGGTTTAACCAGACTGGATTGTGTGAGGAGCTCAAAAATCCTTGAAAGATCTGGGCAAGGTCCCATCGGTGAGCTCCTCCGGCGGGGAAGGCTGCGATGGCTGGGTCATGCAGCTCGCATGCCCAACCACCGCATGCCGAAACAGCTTTTGTTCGGCCGGATCGAGGGGGCTAAGCGGGCGCGGCACGGGCTAGAGAAGAGATGGAGCGATGTGGTACAGGAGGACGTGGAGCTGAGTGGACTTGCCGATGACTGGTACCAGCGGGGTCAAGATCGGCCTCTGTGGAGGAGGCTCGTGAAGGACGCTACTGGGCAGTTGGAGGCAGTCGCCCTCCAACAACAACGGAGGGCGGAGGAGCGACGCTCACAACAACGAGCAGAGCGCCGGGTGGCTAAAGCACAGCAGGTTGGCACAATAGGGGGCACAGGTGGTGCATCAGCCAGTCATCTCAGTCAGTCGACCCATGGCACCTGGGTCTGCCCCGTGACCTGCCAGCGGGCGTTCAACACTTCACGTGGCCTCAAGGTTCACATAGCCTGGCACAAGTATCGTGGTGACGTCACCGCCACTTAGTGGCGAATGGCGGTTATTTTGTATGTGTGGTGTGTGTGTGTATGTACGTGTGTGTGGTGTGTGTGTATGTGTGTGTGTGTATGTGTGTGTATGTATGTGTGTGTATGTATGTACGTGTGTGTGGTGTGTGTGTGTAGGTGTGTGTGTGATTGGCTCCTCCCCTCATGGCATATGTGTCCACCACAGGGGCTAAACGGGGGCTCTGGACGGGTGCGAGGGGCTGGTAACCCCTCCACCTTCAATTAATTACCACGAAACCACGAGTTAAACTGAAATATGTAACTAATAAGCTTGTGCCGGAGGCCCCGGGGGGCCAGGCGTCTATGACGTCTCCTGGCCAAACCCCAATTGGCGGAGCCAGGAGATTGAATACCTACCCTCGGGGCTACTCCAGAAACAACGAAAAGCCACTACGGGTGGCCACGTGGAATGTTCGAACGCTCACTGCGGAGGAGAGGCTGCCACTCCTCTGTCGGGAGCTGGACCGGTACCACCTGGATCTATGCGGCATTCAGGAGGTCCGGTGGACCGGCTCTGGCTCCTGCCACCATGAGGGGTGGACAGTCCTCTACTCGGGGCAGCAGACTGCCAAACAACAGGGTGTGGCTCTTCTTTTGAACAAAAGAATGAAGGGGGCGTGGGAGCGTGGCGGTGAGGTGTGGGAAGCTGTAAGCCCCAGGCTACTTTGGGCTCGCCTTCCCATCAACTGGAGGCGAGGAATGGTGGTCGTGGTTACTTATGCCCCCACCGAAGATGAACATCCGTGGAGGGATGCAGGCAAAGCCGATGAGTCAGATGCCTTCTATGACCTCCTGTCACAGGTGCTGGCTAAAGTGGCCCCTCGGGATAGAGTCATCATGTTGGGTAACTTCAATGCCCGAGTTGGTCATGATACTGGCACCTGGTCTGGAGTGATTGGAGGGCATGGGCCAGATCAGCTCAATAACAACGGTAGGAGGCTGCTAGATTTTTGTGCAGCCCATGGGCTTGTAATTACCAACACACTGTTCCGGCATCGGCGCATCCACACAACATCATGGATGCATGCCGGGTCCAAGCAAGAACATCTGCTGGACTACATAGTGATGGACCAGCGGATGCGAGCCCATGTCCTTGACACCAGGACCTACCGTGGAGCTGATCTGCCCTCTGACCATCGACTAGTCATCTGTAAGATGCGCCTGCCATTCTTCCACTCCGGTGGTGGGTGTACACCCATTCCGACCTAAAGTGGCCTGGTCTCAGTTATCTGATGAAAGTTGCAAGCGAGAATTTCATCATCGCTTGCGGCTGGGATTGGCATCGTCCCCGACTCCTCCTGATGTCGAGGGTAAATGGGTGAGGTTTAGGACTGTGACTCATGCAGCTGCAATGGCTGCTTTGGGTACGCGGTCCAGACCTCCCCAGAGACCCTGGCTGACAGAGGAGGTGTTCAGGATGGTTGAGAAAAAGCGACAGGCCCACTGCCATCGGCTACAGAATCCCACGTCAGAGAATGAGGAGGCTTACCGCAGCCTTCGCTCGGAGGTTCGGAGAGCCGTGAGGCGCTGCAAGGATGGGTGGTGGTCGCGGGTTGCTGAGGAGATGGAGTCTGCCTCAGTTTCCCATGATCATAAATCTCTATTTAACTCCATCAAAAAAGTAACCTGCAGCGCCACACCTATTACCATCATTAGGGGAAAAAACGGTGATCCAATCTCCGACCCCCAGGAACAGGTTTGCAGATTTGCTGAGCATTTCTGTGAGGTCCTGGGGGAGGGATAATCCCACAGCCAGGAAAAAAATCGTGGCACAAAGTGAGGATGACCCTGCTGAGGCTGCGGTGCCTCAAATATTGGAAGAAGTCACCCCCTGTGAGTGGCTGGCTGAGGTGCCATCTGCTGAGGAAGTATTGAAGGCGATCTGGAGTCTGAGACCAGGAAAGGCAGCGGGCAGAGATAATCTCCCAAGCGAAATGCTGAGGGAGGGTGGCGTTTGTGCACAGACTGCCCTATATGACATCATAACAACAGTCTGGACCACTGGACGGGTTCCGCAGGATTGGAAGGATGCCCTGGTGGTCCCCCTTTTTAAGAAGGGGGACCGCACAGACTGTAACAACTACAGGGGCATCTCACTCCTCAGTGTTCCGGGAAAGGTCCTGGCAAGGATTATTCAGCATCGCCTTGCCAGGCACGCTGAGGAGAGGCTTGCGGAGCCCCAATGCGGTTTCAGGAAAGGGCGGTCCTGCACAGATGCCATATTTTCTGTTCGTTTGCTACAGCAGAGGTGTAGGGAATTCCAACAAGACCTACATCTCTGCTTTATTGACCTGGTCAAGGCCTATGATACCATCAGTAGGCCTGGGCTCTGGGTCGTTCTTCGTGCTTTTGGAGTACCTGACCCTCTGCTCACGATCATTAAGGACCTTCATGATGGTGAGCGGGCCCGGGTAAAACTACGTGGCCGGGAGTCAGAGCCATTCCCTGTACACCTTGGGGTGCGACAGGGATGTCCTCTGGCTCCCACATTATTTAACATCTATTTTGACCACGTAGTTCATGAAGCCTTCAATAGCTGTACCGGGGGAATCTCCATATGGTACAGATATAATGGGAGGCTAATCGATGCCCGGGTGCGGTCAAGGGATGGCTCCCTATTGCTCAACCACGTTATGTATGCTGATGATTTGGTAATAGCTGCTCAGTCAGAGGAGGAGTTGGAGACGCTGCTGCTGAGACTGGAGCGTGCCACTAAGAGGTGGGGCCTTACCATCAGCCCCACCAAAACTAAGCACCTGCCTGGGTATTTTGTACCATCGGACACTCCACCCCCATAACTCCCAATCGGTGATGGGGCAGTTGTGGAGAGAGTGGAGAGTTTCCCATACCTGGGCAGTGTGCTTTTGACTGGCTCCAGTTTAACAGCAGAGGTCTCACTCCGAATCAGTCGAGCGGCAATATCTTTTCATCGGTTGCGTAACGCTGTGTGGAAGCTACCTGGTCTGTCGCTCCGCACTAAGCTTCAGGTCTTCTCGGCCACGGTCATTCCCTCCCTTCTCTACGCTTGCGAAACGTGGACCCCCCTGGTGGAACGTCTTCGCCGGTTGGAAACATTTGGGCTGGCCTGCCCGCGATCCATCCTGGGTTTAACCGGACTGGATTGTGTGAGGAGCTCACAAATCCTTGGAATATCTGGGCGGGGTCCCATCGGTGAGCTCCTCCGGCGGGCAGGGCTGCGATGGCTGGGTCGTGTGGCCCGCATGCCCAGCCACCGCATGCCGAGGCAGCTTTTGTTTGGCCGGATCGGGGGGGCTGGGCGGGCGCGGCGCGGGCTAGAGAGGAGATGGAGTGATGTGGTACAGGAGGACGTGGAGTTGAGTGGACTTGCCGATGACTGGTACCAGCGGTATCAAGATCGGCCTCTGTGGAGGAGGCTCGTGAAGGACGCTACTGGGCAGTTGGAGGCAGTCGCCCTCCAAAAACAACGGAGGGCGGAGGAGCGACGCTCAGAACAATGAGCGGAGCGCCGGGTGGCTAAAGCACAGCAGGTTGGCACAGTAGGGGGCACAGGTGGTGCATCAGCCAGTCATCTAAGTCAGTCGACCCGTGGCACCTGGGTCTGCCCCGTGACCTCCTGCCAGCGGGTGTTCGACACTTCACGTGGCCTCAGGGTGCACATAGCCTGGCACAAGCGTCGTGGTGACGTCACCGCCACTTAGTGGCGAATGGCGGTTGTTGTTGTGTGTGTGGTGTGTGTGTGGTGTGTGTATGTGTGGTGTATGTGTATGTGTGCTGTATATATGTATGTACGTGTGTATGTGTGGTGTGTGTGTATGCGTGCTGTATGTACGTGTGTGTAGGTGTGTGTATGCGTGCTGTATGTATGTACGTGTGTGTATGCGTGCTGTACGTACGTGTGTGTGGTGTATGTACGTGTGTGTGGTGTGTGTGTGCTGTATGTACGTGTGTGTGGCGTGTGTGTGCGTAGGTGTGTGTATGTGTGGTGTGTGTGGTGTGTGTATGCGTGCTGTATGTACGTGTGTGTGGTGTGTGTGTGTGGTGTATGTGTGGTGTATGTGTGTGTGCTGTATGTACGTGTGTGTGGTGTGTGTGTGATGTGTGTGTGTGGTGTATGTACGTGTGTGTGGTGTGTGTGTGCTGTGTGTGTGCTGTATGTATGTATGTACGTGTGTGTGCTGTGTGTGTGTGTGCTGCAGGCTATGCCCCAGGCTATGCGGCCTCTGCTGCAGGCTATCCCCCAGGAGTGTTCCCTCCAGCTGGGGTCAACTTCCCGTCGGGTGAGCCGTTACAGCCCAGTACCACCACAACCACAACAACCACCACAACCACCACCACAACAACCACAACTATCTTCACCACCACCTTCACCAGCACCACAACCACCACCACCTTCACAACCACCTTAACCACCACAACCACCACCTTAACCACCACCTTAACCACCACCTTAACCACCACCTTAACCACCACCTTAACCACCACCTTCACCACCACCTTCACCACCACTACCTTCACCACCACCTTCACCACTACAACCACCACAACCACCACCACCTTCACCACCACCTTCACTACCACCACCACCTTCACCACCACCACAACCACAACCACCTTCACCACCACCACCTTCACCACCACCACCTTTACCACCACAACCACCACCACCACAACCACCACCACCTTCACCACAACCACCACCACAACCACTACCACCACCTTCACCACCAGCACAACCACCACCACCACCTTCACCACCACTACCACCACCTTCACCATCACCACAACCACCACAACCACCACCACAACCACCTTCACCACCACTACCACCACCTTCACTACCACCTTCACTACCACCACCACCGCCACCACCACAACCACCACAACCACTACCACCTTCACTACCACCGCCACCACCACAACCACCACAACCACCACCTTCACTACCACCTTCACCACCACATTCACCACCACCACAACCACCACCACAACCACCTTCACCACCTTCACCACCACCTTCACCACCTTCATCACCTTCACCACCACCTCCACCACAACCACCTTCACCACCACCACAACCACCTTCACCACCACAACCACCTTCACTACCACCTTCACCACCACAACAACCACAACAACCACCTTAACCACAACCACCACCACCTTCACTACCACCTTCACCACCACTGCCACCACCTTCACTACCACCACCACCACCTTCACCACATTCACCACCACCACAACCACCACAACCACCACTACCACCTTAACCACCACCACCACCTTCACCACCACCACAACCACCACTACCACCTTAACCACCACCACCACCTTCACCACCACAACCACCACCACAACCACCTTCACTACCACCTTCACCATCACCTTCACCACCACAACCACCTTCACCACCACAACCATCACCACAACCACCTTCACTACCACCTTCACTACCACCACCACAACCACCTTCACTACCACCACCACTGCCACCTTCACTACCACCTTCACTACCTTCACCACCAGCACAACCTTCACCACCACAACCACCACCACCACCACAACCACCTTCACTACCACCTTCACCACCACCACCTTCACCACCACCACCTTCACCACCACCACAACCACCACCACCACAACCACCTTCACTACCACCATAACTATCTTCACCACCTTCACCACCACCACAACTACCACCACCACAACAACCTTCACTACCACCTTCACCACCACAACCACCTTCACTACCACCTTCACCACCACCACCTTCACTACCACCTTCACTACCACCTTCACCACCTTCACCACCACCAAAACCTTCACCACCACCACTACCACCTTCACCACCACCACAACCTTCACCAGCACAACCACCACTACCACCTTAACCACCACCACCACCTTCACCACCACAACCACCACCACCACTACCACCACCACCACTACCACCACTACCACCACCACTACCACCACAACCACCACTACCACCTTAACCACCACCACCACCTTCACCACCACAACCACCACCACAACCACCTTCACTACCACCTTCACCATCACCTTCACCACCACCACAACCACCTTCACCACCACAACCATCACCACAACCACCTTCACTACCACCTTCACTACCACCTTCACTACCACAACCACCTTCACTACCACCACAACCACCACCACCACAACCACCTCACTACCACCTTCACCACCACCTTCACCACCACCACCACCTTCACCACCACAACCACCACCACAACCACCTTCACTACCACCTTCACCACCACAACCACCTTCACTACCACCTTCACCATCACCACCTTCACCACCACAACCACCTTCACTACCACTTTCACCACCTTCACCACCACCACAACCTTCACCACTACCACCTTCACCACCACCACAACCTTCACCACCACCACAACCACCATCACCACAACCACCTTCACTACCACCATCACAACCACCTTCACTACCACCACCACCTTCACCACCACCACCTTCACTACCACCTTCACCACCACCACCTTCACCACTACAACCACCACAACCACCTTCACTACCACCTTTGCTACCACCTTCACCACCACCACCTTCACCACCACTACCACAACCACCTTCACTACCACCTTCACCACTACCACCACCACCTTCACTACCACCTTCACTACCACCTTCACCACCAACACCTTCACCACTTTCACCACCACCACCACAACCACCTTCACTACCACCTTCACCACCACCACCTCCACCACCACCACAACCACCTTCACCAACACCACCACCTTAGTCATCTCTACCACCACTATAGCCATCACTACCACCACTACTATAGCCATCACTACTACCACGACTACTATAGCCACCACTACTACTACTACTATAGCCATCACTACTACCACTACTATAGCCATCACTACTACCACTACTATAGCCATCACTACTACAGCCATCACTACCACTACTATCGCCATCACTACTACTACTATAGCCATCACTACTACCACTACTATAGCCATCACTACTACCACTACTACAGCCATCACTACTACCACTACTATAGCCATCACTACTACAGCCATCACTACTACCACTACTATCGCCATCACTACTACTACTATAGCCATCACTACTACCACTACTATAGCCATCACTACTACTACTATAGCCATCACTACTACCACTACTATAGCCATCACTACTACCACTACTATAGCCATCACTACTGCTACTACTATAGATATCACTACCACCACTACTATAGCCATCACTACTACCACTACTATAGCCATCACTACCACCACTACTATAGCCATCACTACTACTACTACTATAGCCATCACTACTACCACTACTATAGCCATCACTACTACCACTACTATAGCCATCACTACTACTATAGCCATCACTACCACCACTACTATAGCCATCACTACTACTACTACTATAGCCATCACTACTACCACTACTACAGCCATCACTACTATAGCCATCACTACTACCACTACTATAGCCATCACTACTACTACTACTATAGCCATCACTACCACCACTACTATAGCCATCACCACTACCACTACTATAGCCATCACTACCACCACTACTATAGCCATCACTACTACTACTACTACTATAGCCATCACTACTACCACTACTATAGCCATCACTACTACCACTATTATAGCCATCACTACTACTACTATAGCTATCACTACCACCACTACTATAGCCATCACTACTACCACTACTATAGCCATCACTACTACAACTACTAGAGCCATCACTACTACTACTACTATAGCCATCACTACTACCACTACTATAGCCGTCACTACTACTATAGCCATCACTACTACCACTACTATAGCCATCACTACTACAACTACTATAGCCATCACTACTACCACTACTATAGCCATCACTACCACCACTACTATAGCCATCACTACTACCACTACTACTATAGCTATCACTACCACCACTACTACTATAGCTATCACTACCACCACTACTACTATAGCCATCACTACTACCACTACTATAGCCATCACTACTACCACTACTACTATAGCCATCACTACTACCACTACTACTATAGCCATCACTACTACTACTACTATAGCCATCACTACTACCACTACTATAGCCATCACTACTACCACTACTACTATAGCCATCACTACTACTACTATAGCCATCACTACTACTACTATAGCCATCACTACTACTACTATAGCCATTACTACTACCACTACTATAGCCATCACTACTACTATAGCCATCACTACTACTACTACTATAGCCATCACTACTACTACTACTATAGCCATCACTACTACTATAGCCATCACTACTACTATCGCCATCACTACTACCACTACTACTATAGCCATCACTACTACCACTACTATAGCCATCACTACTACCACTACTACTATAGCTATCACTACCACCACTACTATAGCCATCACCACTACTACTATAGCCATCACTACTACTACTATAGCCATCACCACTACTACTATAGCCATCACTACTACCACTACTATAGCCATTACCACTACTACTATAGCCATCACTACTACTACTACTATAGCCATCACCACTACTACTATAGCCATCACTACTACTACTGCCATCACTACTACCACTACTATAGCCATCACTACCACCACTACTATATCCATCACCTCTACCACCCCCGTAGCCATCACTACTACTACCATAGCTATCACTACCACCACTACTATAGCCATCACTACTACCACTACTATAGCCATCACTACTACAACTACTATAGCCATCACTACTACTACTACTATAGCCATCACTACTACCACTACTATAGCCATCGCTACTACCACTACTATAGCCATCACTACTATAGCCATCACTACTACCACTACTACTATAGCCATCACTACTACCACTACTACTATAGCCATCACTACTACCACTACTATAGCCATCACTACTACCACTACTGTAGCCATCACTGCTACCACTACTATAGCCATCACTACCACCACTACTACTATAGCCATCACTACTACCACTACTATAGCCATCACTACTACCACTACTACTATAGCCATCACTACTACTATAGCCATCACTACTACCACTACTGTAGCCATCACTGCTACCACTACTATAGCCATCACCACTACCACTACTACAGCCATCACTACTACCATTACTATAGCCATCACTACCACCACTACTATAGCCATCACTACTACCACCCCCGTAGCCACCATAGCCATCACTAGCACCACCACCATAGCCAGAACTAGCACCTCCACCACCACCATAGCCATCACTACCACCTCCACCACCATCGCCATCACTACCACCACCTTAGCCATCACTACCACCTCCACCACCACCATAGCCATCACCACCACCATAGCCCTCACTACCACCACCATAGCCATCACTGCCATATTGCCATCACTGCCATAGCCATCACTGACATAGCCTGCACTATCATAGCCATCACTACTCTAAGAATTGATTGTTTGATGTTTACAATTTGATAACACTTGAAAAATCACTCGCTACCATACGGTTTGGGGATGGGTGGGTGGGGGAGGGGTTTGTGGGGGTGGGGGGACAGGGTGGGGGTGGGGGTTATATTTTTTTCCGAATACCAGTGGTTAAAAGGATTCAGAAAACCAGCGTTTGAAAGGGTTCAGAAAACCAGCGGTTAAAAGGGTTCAGAAAACCAGCGGTTAAAAGGATTCAGAAAACCAGCGGTTGAAAGGGTTCAGAAAACCAGCGGTTAAAAGGAATCAGAAAACCAGCGGTTAAATGGGTTCAGAAAACCAGCGGTTGAAAGGGTTCAGAAAACCAGCGGTTAAAAGGATTCAGAAAACCAGCGGTTAAAAGGGTTCAGAAAACCAGCGGTTGAAAGGGTTCAGAAAACCAGCGGTTGAAAGGGTTCAGAAAACCAGTGGTTGAAAGGGTTCAGAAAACCAGCGGTTAAAAGGGTTCAGAAAACCAGCGGTTAAAAGGATTCAGAAAACCAGCGGTTGAAAGGGTTCAGAAAACCAGCGGTTAAAAGGATTCAGAAAACCAGCAGTTGAAAGGGTTCAGAAAACCAGCGGTTAAAAGGGTTCAGAAAACCAGCGGTTGAAAGGGTTCAGAAAACCACCGGTTGAAAGGGTTCAGAAAACCAGCGGTTGAAAGGGTTCAGAAAACCAGCGGTTAAAAGGGTTCAGAAAACCAGCGGTTAAAAGGGTTCAGAAAACCAGCGGTTGAAAAGGTTCAGAAAACCAGCGGTTAAAAGGGTTCAGAAAACCAGCGGTTGAAAGGGTTCAGAAAACCAGCGGTTGAAAGGGTTCAGAAAACCAGCGGTTAAAAGGGTTCAGAAAACCAGCGGTTGAAAGGGTTCAGAAAACCAGCGGTTAAAAGGGTTCAGAAAACCAGCGGTTAAAAGGGTTCAGAAAACCAGCGGTTAAAAGCAGGGTTCAGAAAACCAGCGGTTAAAAGCAGGGTTCAGAAAACCAGCGGTTAAAAGCAGGGTTCAGAAAAGCAGCGGTTAAAATTGTTGAAAAAACCAGCGGTTAAAAGCAGGGTTCAGAAAACCAGCGGTTAAAATTGTTGAAAAAAAACAGCGGTTAAAAGCGGGATTTAGAAAACCAGCGGTTACAAGCAGGGTTCAGAAAACCAGCGGTTAAAAAGGGGGAGGGGGGGGGGGGCAGGTGTAGCGGCCTTGCGGTTTTTTTTTTTGGTTTGCGTTGCCATTTGGCGGCGTCGGCGGCGTCGGCGGCGTCGGTGTTGGTGCTTTTGGTGACGTTTCCGCGGTCAACGTCCCGACCGTTAATCTCCCTCGTGACGGCACACAAGGCGTGTGCGCGTGTGCGTCGTGTGCCGCCGAAGGCTACGGCGCTGCCGCCGCCGCCGCTGCTGCTGCGGCGGCCGCCTCGGCCCAGTACAAGATGCCGCTCGGCCAGGGCGGCGGCGGCGGCGGCGGCGGCGGCGGCGGTGGCGGCGGGCTGCCCGCCTACCCGCCCGCGCCCAACCCTTACCAGGCCGGCGCCGGTGGACTCTACCCGATGCGCGGAGCGGTGGCAGCCGCGCAGGGGCTCTACACGCAGGTGGGCGGCGAGCGGTGGTGGCGAGGGTGGGTTGGTGGTAGTGGTGGTGGTGGTGTTGGTGATGAGTGAGTGAGAGAGAGAGCAGGTGAGAGGGTGGGTGGGAGAGAGGGCGGATTGGTGAGTGAGTGAGTGAGAGAGAGAGCGGGTGAGTGGGTGAGAGGGTGAGTGTGTGGTGGGTGAGAGGGTGAGTGGGTGAGAGGGTGAGTGGGTGAGAGGGTGAGTGGATGAGAGGGTGAGAGGGTGAGTGCGTGGTGGGTGAGTGGGTGAGACAGTGAGTGGGTGAGTGGGTAAGAGGGTGAGTGGGTGAGAGGGTGAGTGCGTGGTGGGTGAGTGGGTGAGTGGGTGAGAGGGTGAGTGGATGAGCGGGTGAGTGCGTGGTGGGTGAGTGGATGGGTGGGTGAGTGAGTGCGTGGGTAAGAGGGTGAGAGGGTGAGTGGGTGAGTGGGTGAGAGGGTAAGAGGGTGAGTGGGTGAGTGGGTGAGAGGGTGCCTGGGTGAGTGGATAACAGGGTGAGTTGGTGAGAGGGTGGGTGGGTGAGTGAGTGCGTGGGTAAGAGGGTGAGAGGGTGAGTGGGTGAGAGGGTGCCTGGGTGAGTGGGTGAGTGGGTGCCTGGGTGAGTGGGTAACAGGGTGAGTGGGTGAGAGGGTGAGTGGGTGAGAGGGTGAGTGGGTGAGTGGGTGAGTGGGTGAGTTGGTGAGTTGGTGAGTGGGTGAGTGGGTGAGTGGGTGAGAGGGTGAGTGGGTGAGTGGGTGAGAGGGTGAGAGGGTGCGTGGGTGAGTGGGTGAGAGGGTGAGTGGGTAACAGGGTGCGTGAGTGGGTGAGAGGGTGAGTAGGTGAGAGGGTAAGAGGGTGAGAGGGTGAGTGGGTGAGAAGGTGCGTGGGTGAGTGGGTGAGAGGGTGAGTGGGTGAGAGGGTGAGTGGGTGAGAGGGTGCGTGGGTGAGTGGGTGAGAGGGTGAGTGGGTAACAGGGTGCGTGGGTGAGTGGGTAACAGGGTGCGTGAGTGAGTGGGTGAGAGGGTGAGTAGGTGAGAGGGTGAGTGGGAGAGAGGGTGAGTGGGTGAGTGGGTGCGTGGGTGAGAGGGTGAGTGGGTAACAGGGTGCGTGGGTGAGTGGGTAACAGGGTGCGTGAGTGAGTGGGTGAGAGGGTGAGTAGGTGAGAGGGCTTGAGAGGGTGAGTGGGAGAGAGGGTGAGCTGTTGGCTGAGAGGGAGAGTGCCTGTGTGTCTACCTCCGTGGTGTCTTCGCGTGGCACTGACCACGCCCCACCCTGCCCTGCTCCACCCTGCCCTGCCCCGCCCGGCCCCCCGCGCGAAGAGCGCGTTCTACCCGCAGCCCGTGTACGCGTCGGCCCCGCCGCAGGTGATCCACCACACCACGGTGGTGCAGCCCAACGGCGTCTCGGCCGCCCTCTACCCTCCACCACAGCCGCTGGGGCATGGGCGGCACGCGCTGCCTCCCCTGGGCCTCATCACCGGCACCATGGCCATGTCCGCCGGTCGGTGGCGCGCACGCTTGCACGCTTGCACGCACGCACTCACGCAGGCACGCACGCTCGCTCGCTCGCTCGCTCGCAAGCACGCACTGACCGAGATGACTGAGATAACTGGCTGATGCACCACCTGTGCCCCCTGCTGTGCACTGTCGCACCCCAAGGTGTACAGGGAATGGCTCCGACTCCCGGCCACGTAGTTTTACCCGGGCCCGCTCGCCATCATGAAGGTCCTCAATGATCGTGAGCAGAGGGTCAGGGACCCCCGAAAGCACGAAGAACAACCCAGAGCCCAGGCCTACTGATGGTATCATAGGCCTTGACCAGGTCAATAAAGCAGAGATGTAGGTCTTGTTGGAATTCCCTACACCTCTGCTGTAGCAGACGGACAGAAAATATGGCATCTGTGCAGGACCGCCCTTTCCTGAAACCGCATTGGGGCTCCGCAAGCCTCTCCTCAGCGTGCCTGGCAAGGCGATGTTGAATAATGCTTGCCAGGACCTTTCCTGGCACACTGAGGAGTGAGATGCCCCTGTAGTTGTTACAGTCTGTGCGGTCCCCCTTCTTAAAAAGGGGGACCACCAGGGCATCCTTGCAGTCCTGCGGAACCCGTCCAGTCGTCCAGACTGTTGTTATGATGTCATGTAGGGCAGTCTGTGCACGAACGCCATCTTCCCTCAGCATTTCGCTTGGGAGATCATCTCTGTCCGGTGTCTTTCCAGGTCTCAGACTCTAGATCGCCTTCAGTACTTCCTCAACAGATGGCACCTCAGCCAGCCACTCACAGGGAGTGATTTCTTCCAATATTTGAGGCACTGCAGCCTCAGCAGGGTCATCCCCACTTTGTCCCACGTTGTTATCCAGGCTGAGGGATGTCCCCTCCCCCAGGACCTCACGGAAATGTTCAGCAAATCTGCAAAGCCTGTTCCTGACAAAGACAAAGATTCCCCGTATAGTTTGGATCACCGTTCTTTCCCCTAATGATGGTGATAGGTGTGGCGCTGCAGGTTACTTTTTTGATGGAATTAAAGAGCGATTTGTGATCGCGGGCCACTGAGGCAGGCTCCATCTCCTCAGCAACCCGCGACCACCACCCATCCTTACAGCGCCTCACGGCTCTCCGAACCTCCGAGCGAAGGCTGCGGTAAGCCTCCTCATTCTCCGACGTGGGATGCTGTAGCCGATGAGAGTGGGCCTGTCGCTTATTCTCAGCCAGTCTGAACACCTCCTCTGTCAGCCAGGGTCTCTGGGGAGGTCTGGACCGCGTACCCAAAGCAGCCATTGCAGCTGCATGAGCCACAGTCCTAAACCTCGCCCATTTACCCTCGATATCAGGAGGAGTCGGGGAAGATGCCAACCCCAGCTGCAAGCGATGATGAAATTCTCACTTGCAACTTTCATCAGATAACTGAGTCCAGGCCACTTTAGGTTTGAATGGGGTCCTGGGTGTACACCCACCACCGGAGTGGAAAAATGGCAGGCACATCTTACAGATGACTAGTCGATGGTCAGAGGGCAGATCAGCTCCACGGTAGGTCCTGGTGTCAAGGACATGGGCCCGCATCCGCTGTTCCGTCACTATGTAGTCCAGCAGATGTTCTTGCTTGGACCCGGCATGCATCCATGATGTTGTGTGGATGCGCTGATGCCGGAACAGCGTGTTGGTAATTACAAGCCCATGGGCTGCACAAAAATCTAGCAGCCTCTTACCATTGTTATTGAGCTGATCTGGCCCATGCCTTCCCATCACTCCAGACCAGGTGCCAGCATCATGACCAACTCGGACATTGAAGTCACCCAACAAAATTACTCTATCCTGAGGGACCACTTTAGCTAGCACCTGTGAAAGGAGGTCATAGAAGGCATCTGACTCATCGGCCTTGCCTGCATCCCTCCACGGATGTTCGTCTTCGGTGGGGGCATAAGTAACCACGACCACCACTCCTCACCTCCGGTTGATAGGAAGGCGAGCCCAAAGTAGCCAGGGGCTTACAGCTTCCCACACCTCACCGCCACGCTCCCACTCCCCCTTCATTCTTTTGTTCAGAAGAAGAGGCACTCCCTGTTGTTTGCTAGTCTCCTGCCCCGAGAAGAGGTCTGTCCACCCCTCAGTGGCAGGAGCCAGAACCTTTCCACCGGACCTCCTGAATGCCACAGAAATCCAGGCGGTACCGGTCCAGCTAATGACAGAGGAGTGGCAGCCCTCTCCTCCGCTGTGAGCGTTCGAACATTCCACGTGGCCACACGAAGTGGCTTTTCGTTGTTTCTGGAGGAGCCCCGAGGGTAAATATTCAATCTCCTGGCTCTGCCAATTGGGGTTTGGCCAGGAGACGTTATAGACGCCTGTCCCCCCGGGGCCTCCGGCACAAGCTTATTAGTTACATATTTTAGACGTGGTTTAGTGGTAAATTTTTGAAGGTGGAGGGGTTACCAGCCCCTCGGACCCGTCCAGAGCCCCCGTTTAGCCCCTGTGGTGGTCACAGACGCCATGAGGGGAGGAGCCAATCGGAATTGGCCTCTCCCCCCCAACAGCGCCGTCCACGACAGAGTTGCCCGTCCGGCACCGCGAGGAGGTAGGGGCTTGTTTTGCCAGACTCGCACACACCGACACAGACACACACACACACGCGCAGACACACGCACACACACACACACACACGTACGCGCGCGTGCATGTGCTGCATGTGTACGTACAAGTCCCTTGCTGTCGCTCCACTGCTGGATGACGACAGCACTCCCCGGTCGCGTGGTGGTGGTGGTGGTGGGGGTGTTGATTTGACCGTACTTCACCACGCGGGTCAGTGCAGGTTCGCGAAGGTTTGGAGAACAGACGTGGGAGGAGAGGAGTAGAGTTCAACATTGGATGTTGCTGCACTGCCCTCCGGTGCTCACATCCCATCAGCCCCATAGCGCCTGTTATGCATGGTGCATACCGGGTGAATTGGAGATGCATACGCGCGCACGTGCCGCTGCACGCACACCCGCACACGCTTGCCCGCGCACCGTACGGGGACGACGATCCTGGGCTAGAATGGGGCCTGGTTGGCGGGGGGCAAGTGCTCACGTACAGGGACGACGATCCTGGGTTAGAATGGGGCCGTTTGGGGGGGCAAGTGCTCACGTACAGAGATGACGATCCTGGGTTAGAATGAGGCTGTTTGGGGGGGGCAAGTGCTCACGTACAGGGACGACGATCCTGGGTTAGAATGGGGCCTGGTTGGGGGGGCAAGTGCTCACGTACAGAGACGACGATCCTGGGCTAGAATGGGGCTGTTTGGGGGGCAAGTGCTCACGCTCACATACAGAGATGACGATCCTGGCCTAGAATGAGGCTGTTTGGGGGGGCAAGTGCTCACACGTACGTACAGAGGCGACGATCCTGGGCTAGAATGAGGCTGTTTGAGGGGGCAAGTGCTCACGCTCACGTACAGAGATGACGATCCTGGGCTAGAATGAGGCTGTTTGGGGGGGCAAGTGCTCACGCTCACGTACAGAGATGACGATCCTGGCCTCGAGTGAGCCTGTTTGAGGGGGCAAGTGCTCACGCTCACGTACAGAGATGACGATCCTGGGCTAGAATGAGGCTGTTTGAGGGGGCAAGTGCTCACACTCACGTACAGAGACGACGATCCTGGGCTAGAATGGGGCTGTTTGGGGGGCAAGTGCTCACGCTCACGTACAGAGATGACGATCCTGGGCTAGAATGAGGCTGTTTGGGGGGGCAAGTGCTCACACTCACGTACAGAGACGACGATCCTGGGCTAGAATGAGGCTGTTTGGGGGGGCAAGTGCTCACACTCACGTACAGAGATGACGATCCTGGGCTAGAATGAGGCTGTTTGGGGGGGCAAGTGCTCACACTCACGTACAGAGATGATGATCCTGGGCTAGAATGAGGCTGTTTTGGGGGGGGCAAGTGCTCACACTCACGTACAGAGATGACGATCCTGGGCTAGAATGAGGCTGTTTGGGGGGGCAAGTGCTCACGCTCACGTACAGAGACGACGATCCTGGGCTAGAATGAGGCTGTTTGGGGGGGCAAGTGCTCACACTCACGTACAGAGATGACGATCCTGGGCTAGAATGAGGCTGTTTGGGGGGGCAAGTGCTCACACTCACGTACAGAGATGACGATCCTGGGCTAGAATGAGGCTGTTTGGGGGGGCAAGTGCTCACACTCACATACAGAAATGACGATCCTGGGCTAGAATGAGGCTGTTTGAGGGGGCAAGTGCTCACGCTCACGTACAGAGATGACGATCCTGGGCTAGAATGAGGCTGTTTGGGGGGGCAAGTGCTCACACTCACGTACAGAGATGACGATCGTGGGCTAGAATGAGGCTGTTTGGGGGCAAGTGCTCACTCTCGTGCACCGTACAGAGACGCCGATCCTGGGCTCGAGTGAGGCTGTTTGGGGGCAAGTGCTCACGCTCGTGCACCGTACAGAGAGGACGATCGTGGGCTCGAGTGAGCCTGTTTGGGGGCAAGTGCTCACACTCAGGTACAGAGATGACGATCCTGGCCTCGAGTGAGCCTGTTTGAGGAGGCAAGTGCTCACTCGTGCACCGTACAGAGAGGACGATCGTGGGCTCGAGTGAGCCTATTTGGGGGCAGGTGTTGTGAGTAGCGAACACCAGCACCGGCGCGCGCGAGCCGGGGGTGTGGGCGGTCAGCGCCGTGCCCGGCCGCCTCCATCTCCCCAGCGGCGATGTTTGTGCATGCACACAGACACGCACACACAGACACGCACACACAGACACGCACACACAGACACGCACACACAGACACGCACACACAGACACGCACACACAGACACGCACACACAGACACGCACACACAGACACGCACACACAGACAGACACGCACACACAGACACGCACACACAGACACGCACACACAAACACGCTCACACAGACACGCACACACAGACACGCACACACAGACACGCACACACAGACACGCACACACAGACAGGCACGCACACACAGACGCGCACACACAGACACGCACACACGACACGCACACACAGACACGCACACACAGACACGCACACACAGACACGCACACACAGACACGCACACACAGACACGCACACTCACCCACA
Organism: Petromyzon marinus; assembly: GCF_048934315.1. Lineage (NCBI taxonomy): Eukaryota > Metazoa > Chordata > Hyperoartia > Petromyzontiformes > Petromyzontidae > Petromyzon > Petromyzon marinus. The sequence goes on along the minus strand of NC_133736.1, from coordinate 4,858,400 downwards.
GGACAAAGATCCCACCTATACCTGGGGCAAGTGCTGTCAGCGAGTAGCAGCAGCAGCGCCTGTGAAGGCTACCGGCACTGTGGTTACACGAGGGGGGTGGGTGGCCAGCACCACGCCCGGCCGCCTTTGTCTCTCCCCCAGTGGCGATGTTTAATACACACCGGACCAGGTGACTCATTTGAGGCTGAGTCGACCTAGGGGAGGCCCCGGACCGGTTCATATAACCGTCACTGGTGTTGGCCGTGAGCGGGAATCGAACTCTGGTCGCCGGGTTCGTAGCGCAGCGTAGCGCTAACCGCTACACTACACACACAGACACACACACAGTGACACGCACACAGTGACACACACACAGTGACACAGACACACAGACACACACACAGTGACACACACACAGTGACACACACAGTGACACACACACAGTGACACACACACAGTGACACACACAGTGACACACACACAGTGACACAGACACACACACAGTGACACACACACAGTGACACGCACACACAGTGACACAGGCACACACAGTGACACAGACACACACAGTGACACACACACAGTGACACACACAGTGACACACACAGTGACACACACAGTGACACAGACACACACACAGTGACACACACACAGTGACACACACAGTGACACACACACAGTGACACATACACAGTGACACACACAGACACACACAGTGACACAGACACACACAGACACACACACAGTGACACACGCAGTGACACAGACACACACAGTGACACAGACACACACACAGACACACACAGTGACACACACAGAGATCCCCCGTATAGCCTGATCAGACTTTTGGGGCAAGTGCTATTTGCGAGCGCCTACGACACACGCACACAGAACACACACACACACGTTAACAAAAATACACACGTACACACACGTACGCACGCACACACACACACACACGTACACTCACGTACACACACGCGCGCACGCGCGCACACACACACACGTACACACACACGCACACACACACACGTACACACGTACACACACACATGCACACACACGCTCAGTGGAGACCAGCACCACTAGCACCACCAGCAGCACCACCACCAGCCACCACCACCAGCCACCACCAGCACCACCACCGGCACTACCACCAGCACCACCAGCACCACCAGCACCATCACCACCAGCACCACCAGCACCACCACCAGCACCACCACCACTACCACCACCACCACCGATGTAATTTTTTGTTTTTCACGACAATCAAAAACCGTTACGACGATTCTCCCGACCCTCCGACTTCCCCCCCCCCCCGCACGCCCCCCCCCCCCGGTGTTTGTATCGTTGTCGCCTTGCAGTGCGAGCCCCCCACGCACGTTCCCCAACGTCTCTCTCCTCCCTTCCTTATTTTGGTTTTGTGTTTACCCACCCACCCACCCACCACCACCACCCCCCACGCCCGCCCACCACCCCCACCACGCCCGCCCACCACCCCCCGCGCCCGCCCACCACCACCCCACCCCGACGATGATGACGACGACGACGATGATGATGGTGATGATGGTGACGACGATGGCGATGATGGCGACGACTATAACGATGACGACGACGATGACGACGATGATGATGATGGTGACGACGATGACGACGACGGGAAGCCGCCGCCGGATTCGTTGAGCGGCTCTCGCTTGCGACGGCCTCGCGGCAAGCGCTTCTCCTAAAGAAGCGACTCAGCTGCCCCACCCGGTGGCGGTGGTGGTGGTGGTGGTGGTGCTGGTGGTGCTGGTGGTGCTGGTGGTGGTGGTGGTGCTGGTGCTGCTGGTGGTGGTGCTGGTGGTGGTGGTGGTGCTGGTGGTGGTGGTGGTGCTGGTGGTGGTGGTGGTGCTGGTGGTGGTGGTGGCGCTGGTGGTGGTGCTGGTGGTGCTGCTGGTGGTGGTGGTGCTGGTGGTGCTGGTGGTGGTGCTGGTGGTGGTGGTGGCGGTGGTGGTGGTGGTGGTGCTGGTGGTGGTGCTGGTGGTGGTGCTGGTGGTGATGGTGGGCGGCCCCTCGCCCCTGGTGAAAAATGAAACGACGAACGAATCTCAAACGACGGCAGAAAATTGGTGAACGGCGCTCACCTCCCACTCGTTTGCCCGCCGCCAAATGCGCACGCTCCGTGCCCCTCGCTTCGGCGTCGAGGTCCACCGGGGAGGCGCCGAGGGTTCAGTTGGCGCGCGACCTTTCGAGAGGTCGATTCGTGACCTCTTTCAGTTGAAGTGTTCGGCGACCTTGACTCCGACCCCCGTTGGTCACCTCGAGCCGTGCACTCGGACCCACCGCGGCCAGCGGCGCGGTTCCATCGCCTGCCCAGCCACGGGCTCACCCCCCTCCCCTCCCCTCCCTGCCTGCCTCCCTCCCTGCCTCCATGCATCCCTCCCTCCCTCTCTCCCTCCCTCCCTCTCTCCCTCTCCTCCCTCCCTCTCTCCCTCCCTCCCTCTCTCCCTCTCTCCCCCCCTCTCTCCCTCTCTCCCTCCCTCTTCTCCCTCCCTCCCTCTCTCTCTCCCTCTCTCCCTCCCTCTCCTCCCTTCTTCCCTCCCTCCCTCCCTTCCTCTCTCCCTCTCTCCCTCCCTCCCTCTCCTCTCTCCCCCCCTCTCTCCCTCCCTCCCTCTCTCCCTCTCTCCCCCCCTCTCTCCCTCTCTCCCTCCCTCCCTTCATCCCTCCCTCCCTCCCTCCCTTCCCTTCCTCCATGCATCCCGACACCCCTTCCTCCCTCCCCTCCCTCCGTGGTGATCCCCGTCTGTATATTTGACAGATTTTATTTCCCCAGCGTCCGTTCCGTTTCGCCTTTGCCGGGCAGCGGCGGTGGTGGTGGCGGTGGTGGCGGTAGCGGTGGCGGTGGTGGTGGTGGCGGTAGCGGTGGCGGTGGCGGTGGTGGCGGTAGCGGTGGCGGTGGTGGTGGTGGCGGTAGCGGAGTTTTTACGTGACGCTGTGTGTGTGTTTGTGTGTGTGTGTGTGCGGCGTGTGTGTTTCTGTGTGTTTCTGTGTGTGTGTGTCTGTGTGTGTGTCTGTGTGTGTGTGTCTGTGTGTCTGTGTGTGTGCGGTGTGTGTGTCTGTGTGTGTGTGTGTGCGGCGTGTGTGTTTCTGTGTGTGTGTCTGTGTGTGTCTGTGTGTGTGTGGCGTGTGTGTGTCTGTGTGTGTGTGTGTCTGTGTGTGCGGCGTGTGTGTCTGTGTGTGTGTGTGCGGTGTGTGTGTCTGTGTGTGCGGCGTGTGTGTGTGCGCGGCGTGTGTGTGTGTGCGGTGTGGGTGTATGTGTGGTGTGTGCGGCGTGTGTGTCTGTGTGTGTGCGGCGTGTGTGTGTCTGTGTGTCTGTGTGTGCGGCGTGTGTGTGTGTGCGGTGTGGGTGTGTGTGTGGTGTGTGCGGCGTGTGCGCATGTGTGTGCGGCGTGTGTGTGTGCGGCGTGTGCGCGCGGCGTGTGTGTGTGTGCGTGTGTGTGTGTGTGTGCGGCGTGTGTGTGGTGTGTGCCTGTGGCGTGTGTGTGTGTCTGTGGCGTGTGTGTGCCTGTGGCGTGTGTGTGTGGTGTGTGCCTGTCGCGTGTGTGTGTGTGTCTGTGGCGTGTGTGTGTGTGTCTGCGGCGTGTGTGTGTGTGTCTGCGGCGTGTGTGTGTGTGTCTGCGGCGTGTGCGGCGTGTGTGTGCGGCGTGCGTGTGTGTGTGTGTCTGTGTGTGCGGCGTGTGTGTGTGTGTGTGCCTGGGGTGCGTGCGTGTGTGTGCGTGTGTGTGTGTGCCTGGGGCGTGTGTCTGTGTGTGTGTCTGTGTGTGCGGCGTGTGCGTGTGTGTGTGTGCCGTGCGTGTGTGTGCGTGTGCGGCGTGTGCCGTGTGTTTGGCAGGCGCTGTGTTGACCACCCCCCAGGGGACCCCAGTTGGACCCCAGCAGCTGTCCACCTACAGGAGCGGAGGGAGCCCGGGTTACGGGTACCTGTCCACTCAGTGGTGAGGGCAGCAGCAGCAGCAGCAGCATCGCCACTCACACGCGCATGCACGGCCATCGCTACGGTACATGCACCCTCGCTCGCTCTCACACACTCGCACCGTCGCGTACTTTCTGTGACACACACACACACACACACCGCCGTGTACACTGTGACACACACACCGCTGTGTACACTGTGACACACACACACACACCGCCGTGTACACTGTGACACACACACCGCTGTGTACACTGTGACACACACACACACACCGCCGTGTACACTGTGACACACACACACCGTTGTGTACACTGTGACACACACACACCGTGTACACTGTGACACACACACCGCCGTGTACACTGACACACACACACCGTGTACACTGTGACACACACACACACCGCCGTGTACACTGTGACACACACACACACACACCGTGTACACTGTGACACACACACACACCGTGTACACTGTGACACACACACCGTGTACACTGTGACACACACCACTGTGTACACTGTGACACACACACCGTGTACACTGTGACACACACACACACACCGTGTACACTGTGACACACACACCGTGTACACTGTGACACACACACCGCCGTGTACACTGCGACACACACACACACCGTGTACACTGTGACACACACACCGCCGTGTACACTGTGACACACACACACACACACCGTGTACACTGTGACACACACACCGCCGTGTACACTGTGACACACACACACACCGTGTACACTGACACACACACACCGCCGTGTACACTGTGACACACACACACCGTGTACACTGTGACACACACACACACCGCCGTGTACACTGTGACACACACACCGTGTACACTGTGACACACACACACACACCGCCGTGTACACTGTGACACACACACACACACCGTGTACACTGTGACACACACACCGTGTACACTGTGACACACACACACACACCGTGTACACTGTGTACACTGTGACACACACACCGCCGTGTACACTGTGACACACACACCGTGTACACTGTGACACACACACCGTGTACACTGTGACACACACACACACACCGTGTACACTGTGACACACACACACACACACACCGTGTACACTGTGACACACACACACACACGGTGTACACTGACACACACACACACTGTGTACACCGTGACACACACACCGTTGTACACTGTGACACACACACCGTGTACACTGTGACACACACACCGTGTACACTGTGACACACACACCGTGTACACTGACACACACCACACCGTGTACACTGTGACACACACACCGTTGTACACTGTGACACACACACCGTGTACACTGTGACACACACACCGTGTACACTGTGACACACACACCGTTGTACACTGTGACACACACACCCCGCCGTGTACACTGTGACACACACACCGTGTACACTGTGACACACACACACCACCGTGTACACTGTGACACACACACCATGTACACTGTGACACACACACCGTGTACACTGTGACACACACATCATGTACACTGTGACACACACACCGCCGTGTACACTGTGACACACACCACACCGTGTACACTGACACACACACCGTGTACACTGTGACACACACCGTGTACACTGACACACACTGTGCACACTGTGACACACACACCACGCCGTGTACACTGTGACACACACACACACACACACCGTGTACACTGTGACACACACACACACACACCGTGTACACTGTGACACACACACACCGTGTACACTGACACATACACACCGTGTACACTGTGACACACACACCGTGTACACTGTGACACACACACCGTGTACACTGTGACACACACACCGTGTACACTGTGACACACACACACCGCTGTGTACACTGTGACACACACACACACCACACCGTGTACACTGTGACACACACACACACACCATGTACACTGTGACACACACACACCATGTACACTGTGACACACACACACACCATGTACACTGTGACACACACAGACACCGTGTACACTGTGACACACACACCATGTACACTGTGACACACACACACACCGTGTACACTGTGACACACACACACACACCGTGTACAC